>NC_048238.1:32082727-32086424 GCF_002007445.2 Ailuropoda melanoleuca
CCCCTAAGAGGTGGGAAAGAAAGGATGAAGTGCTAACCCTGGTCCCACCATCATCTGGATGTTTGGACCTGAATTGGAGAGGGATAGGTGGATTGGGAGGGGAGAATGGGCACGAGGGCTACTGATAACACAATGACTAAAATTGATTAATCACTTCAGCACAGAGGTTCTCCAACTTTGCTGCACATTAGATCCACCTGTGGAGTGTTTAGAACTCTCAATATCCAGTCCACATTCCAGACCAAATACATCAGTCTCTGGGGCAGGACCTAGACATCCCAGGCATGAAAACCAGTTCAAGTACCCTGCTACTCAAAGTGTGGTCCTCTAGCCAGCAGGTCAGTGTCATCAGAGAGCTTGTTCGAACAGAGCTGTGCCCATTGCACAGTCAGCACTTGTAACAAAGACCATATAGCCTGCAAAGCCTCAAACATTCACAGGAAATCTTTAGCAGCCCATGTTTTATAGTAACTTGCCACAGGCCCTGAAATTCATCTAAACCTGCCAAATATTTTAAATTTTTCACCTGCATTTATGCATCTATTGTCTTTTTTTGTTTTATTTTCTCTCACTTTCAGTAAATACCCTAGAATGCTTTGGATATATACAATATTTTATAATATTATAAAGATTGCAATTGTCCCCTACCAGACTGACATCTTTGTGTATTTTAGCAAGTCAACCTGTGGACTTTCTTTGTGTCTTCGGTTTTGCCAGTCCTTCAATGTGCCTTTGTTAATTGAGGGCCATCAGTCATCCTGCTTCTGGGAGCATCGGAGTGGAACAATGCCTGACTAGCCTTTTTGACTGATTCTCCATAATCACATATTCATCACAGAGGCTGTTTAAAGTATACTCATTTTTAAGTTATTGCAATCTAGTCCAATCATTTTTCTTACTGTGAGGCATTTAAATTTCATTAATATGCAGAACTACTGCCTTGCCTGAGGAGGAATAGACTCCTTCCCTTTAATCTATATTTCAGTGTTTATTTTTTGTAATATTGCTTTTGGTTTATAATTTATTATATATGATATTAACTATGCCACACACACCAAGGAGATTTAATCTCTTTTTTCCTGTGAGATAATTCTCTGTGCATAATTTTTTTTCTCCCAAAGTTGAATTCTTCTATAAAGTTTATGGAGAAATAAAAGTTCCGATTTAAAATATATTTTAGATCTATAAATTATAAGATGAACCTAAATTAAAACATTCTAGGAAAGGAGCATTCATGCCATTAGTGAATTTTTTGGCCAAAGAGCCATTCTTTCAACAAATTATATTGAATTCTGTGATGTGTTCTGCGCTATGCTTGGCACTAGGGATATAAGGTGACTAGGGCACAGTTCCTACACACAGTATGGTGGAAAAGACAGATACATAAGTAGATACCTCTATTCTATTTGTGTAACTTCTAAAAGAGGAGGAAACGCAAAGTGCTATGTGAGTGCAAGAGAGGAAAGTAGTCTAAATTTTACCTGAGACTTAGGAAGCATCCACTGTGGAGGTGACATTGAGTCTTGAAAGATGAATTGGAGTTCTTCAAGTAGAGAAGAGAAGAAAAGGTATTTTAGCTCTGTTTATTTGCTGCAAAGGAGCCAATAGAGAGAAAAAGTTAACAAATTTAGGAGTGTAAGGGGATACAGTTAATGAAAGAAGACCGGGAGGAGGGGAAGGGTGGTAGGTTTACTTTTTACAGGAGAACAATGGGTTTTTCTTTTAAGAAACTCTATAAAAACTCTCCTCTCAAAAGGAGACTTAGTAATTAACATCACCATTGGTCTTCATTCAGCACTTGTCCTGCTTAATCACTCTGTAGCAATTAGAAGTGTTGACTAGTCCTTCCTTTCTTGCTTTTCCTGTCTTTTCAAAATCTACCTAAGATATATCTGTAAAGAAATATACAGACCTGACCACTATTGGGGAGGAAAAATTTTCTTTCTACCCTTCTAAGTTTTGTGGCTGGTCAAACAATTAAAATGACATAAAACAGATTAACAGGAGAAATACAAATTTAATTTCATACATATGGGATTCCTAAAGATACAAGGCTCAGAATGCAGCCAGATAATTGAGGTTTGTATAAGATATAAGAAACAAAGGGGGTTAGGAGTCTAGAGATACAAAGAGGTAGAAGGCCATTCACAGCAAGGCAAAGGAGCTGTTTGGAAAACAAAGGTTACCCTGTTATTCACATAAATTTCTTAGTAGAAAGGTATTTCTAGGAATAGCTCTTTTCCTAGTATAAACAGGCAGTTGAGCAGGGAGGTAAAGAGTTTTTCCTGAATCTGCTGGGTTTTGACTGCCTTTAGTTCAAAATCATCCTTATGCCAAGGAGGCATATTTTGGGATGGCAGATTCTGCCCCTCTTCCCCACCCTTTTAGATTATGCTGTTGACCTTTTCAACTCTTATTTTACATATCTACTCCCCCTTGAGTTCAGCCACCTCCACAGCCACTGTTGGTATCTGTATCTGTGTCTCTCTCTTTCTCAGTCTCTCTCTCCTCCCAGATGCTTTTCTTGACTATGAGACTTGCACAATTATCTGTGAAACATCTCCCTATGGATATTCTCAGAAAACTCAGACTCAACAAGTCCCCAGATGAACTCATTGTCTCTTCCTCGAATGCTCCCTAGATTTGCTACACCTTCCCATAGTCTTACAAAATAAATTTCAGAGTTACTCTAGACTTCTGGCTCTTACTCAGTCTGGACATACTTGATCTCTCTCCTTTCCATGTGCTCCTCTCCTACCCAACAGCCCCCATCTTTTTCTTACCTAACAATTTTTCCCCACCTAACAATTTCTATAATCTCTGAACCTGTCAGAGTTCTTGGCAGCACATCATAAAATCTGACCCTGGCTAATGAAAAAAGATTTTTTTAGAAGGATATCTGGAACATATTGGGAAGACTATAGAACTTTGGCCAGAAAATTGGAAGCATCATAGTGTTAAAAAAAATTCAAATAAACTTGAAGATCTAATTGGCTTTATTAGATGATTCATGAATTTGGCAGCATCCCATCTTCAAGTTGAGGGAAGCTCCAAAGGGTTACAGAAAGGAAAAGGTTTTTTTGGTTTTTTTTTTAATGATTTTTTATTATATTATGTTAGTCACCATACAGTACATCCCGGATTCTGATGTAAAGTTCGATGCTTCATTAGTTGCGTATAACACCCAGTACCATGCAATACGTGCCCTCCTTACTACCCATCACCAGTCTATCCCATTCCCCCACCNTTCCCCCACCCCCTCCCCTCTGAAGTCCTCAGTTTGTTTCTCATAGTCCATAGTCTCTCATGTTTCATTCCCCCTTCTGATTACCCCCCTCTTTCTTTATCCCTTTCTTCCCCTACTGATCATAGAAAGGAAAAGGTTTTTAAAGACAAGACAAAGAAGTCATAAACAGAAAATGGAATATTTTGGGTGAGGTTAGCTTCCTTTGGGGACAAAAGAAAAGAGTCTTAGTAGGTCTATTACCTCATCTTCCTTTGGAAGATGGAGAGGGCCCATGTAAAAGATTACCATATTGGTACTGACCAGGAAATTTTTTTTAAATGACTTTTTATTATATTATCTTAGTCACCATACAGTACATCCCCGGATTCCGATGTAAAGTTCGATGCTCCATTAGTTGCGTATAACACAGTGCACCATGCAATACGTGCCCTCCTTACTACCCATCACCAG
>NC_048238.1:32090351-32121795 GCF_002007445.2 Ailuropoda melanoleuca
TTTTTTCAAGTCTACTCATCATCTTGACCATTGTTGCTCTGAATTCCATTTCTGATAATTTGGATACATCTAAATCTATTATTTCTGTGGCAGAGGCCACAGCCTCATTATCTTTTCTTTGCTGGGGGGGGACTTCTCCTTCTCATCATTCTGATGAGGAGAGATTGCAGGGTTGTCCAGAGCCCAAATTATTGACTGGGACCCAGGCTGTACGCCCTTGTTTTATAGAGATCTTAGGGATGTGGGCTTCTTCTTTAAAGATTTTATTTCTTTATTTGAGAGAGAGAGACAGACAGTCAGCAAGAAAGGGAACCCAAGCAGCGGAGTGGGAGAGGAAGAAGCAGGTTCCCAGCGGAGAAGCCCGATGAGGGACTCCTTTCCGGAACGCTGTGATCACACCCTAATCCGAAGACAGGCACTTAGGCCTGCCGCGCCAATACTCAGGAAACTCTGTTTGGGTAGAGTCTCCGTGTCCCCTGTGAGGGGGGATGGGGATGGGCACACTGTGAGCCGGTATTTCCAGGCTTTTGTTGTCTGGCAGCTTTCCCTGGGGGTCTGCTGTGCCTCTTCTGAGAGCCAGAGCAGTAGCGGCCGAAATTCAGCCTCTGTCACAGAACGGAGGGATCGCGGACCGTTCTCCACTGATGTTCTGGCCACTTTAACTCTGTTTCTGTTGGTGCTGCTCAACCCTGCAGCATCCCGGGCTGTGCGCCCCACACCCGGCATCCCAGCCTGTTTCTGTTGGTGCTGCTCAACCCTGCAGCATCCCGGGCTGTGCGCCCCACACCCGGCATCCCAGCCCTCACTTCCATGGCCGGTGCGTCTCTGTCCTTTGTGTTTCTAGCCCTGCTCGCCGCCAGCCGCCTCGCGCGCGCTCCCGAGCTCCCGAGCTCCCTGTTTCAGTATGGTTCGCCTGTGCTCTGGAGCGCCAGTTTTCAGTCTGGTCGCACTTGCACTCCTGAGCTCTCGGTTTCACTCTAGTTTGAGCGTGTGGTCGGGAGCTCCTGTTTTCAGTCTGGACACGGGCGTTCCCACGCTCACTGTCTCAGTCCGCTCTCTTGCGGGTGCTGGTCTGAGAGTCCAGCCCGCTCCCCAGCACAAGGGGCTATTGCTTCCTGGCGCCTGAGCGCAGAGACTCCCTCCCCCTTCCCTTTATCCTCCGATATCTGTGCTCGGATTCACAGCTCCCCGCTTCGTACCTCAATACTCAGCACTGGAGATGTTCATTTGTAGAGATCCAGATGTATCTTCCTGCATCTCTGGCTGATTCTGTGGGTGTTCAGAATGGTCTGGTAGATATCCAGCTCGACTCGGACCAGCTGAGAAAGGGTCGCCTACTCCTCCTCCATCTTTTCTCCTCCTTGCAGAAAGTGGTGCCTTTCTGTTCATAGAGTTGCTGCTATTCTTTTCTTCATTCTCCAGTTGAGTTTGTAGGTGTTCAGAATGGTCTGATAGCTATCTAGCTGCATTCCTGCGACCAGACGAAATTTAAGCCTCCTGCTCCTCCGCCATCTTGGACTCCTCCCTGACCAGGAAATTTCTGACTGACTAGTTAAGACTACGTTTCTGAGGGAGGTTGGAAGTGCAATTAGGTTAGGTATTAAGCCCTAGTGTGATGACTTGGCCTAACCAATGCCATTTGGGGCCGATAGTTTCTTTTTAATAAAAAGTGGAGCTTTGTCTCCCATCTGTTGTGACATTTTTCCTCAAACAGGAAGGATGCTCAGATGTTGGATTGCCCAAAATAATAAACATATAATCTAGTTCTTCTATCCCTCTTTTAGTAGATGTTGTTGGTGATCTGCCCAGATCAACTTGACCAGCCAGGACACCCAACCCTCCAGCTGTTTGTGAGTACACTGCAGCTGACAGCATATACCTGTGACCTTCTCAGAAAGACTGACCCTGACTAACTGGGGCAGCCAAGGACAGAGGCATAAATGCATGGACCCTTTGCCCTGTCTCTGCAGTGAGATTTATGCTCCAGAATCTGTCTTGTATCAAGCCAAGTTTAGATTTTGCGTGAGATTATATCCTTGCTTGGTTCTTCCTCTGCCCCATTCTGCTTCCCTTACTCCTGTACAGATTTCTCCTGAGTGTACTCCTTCAAAAAATCCCTGTCTTAGGCTCTGTTTCTAGGGAACCCAACCTAAGATTCACCCTTAAACAGAGTTGACCACCCTCTCTTTTTTGTTACCAAAATTCCTACTTAATTTCTTTTTAATGGCACTAGTACTGTGTCTAACAATTTTTTTCACATGTGTATATCCCTTAATAGTGTAGGAGCCAAGGGCAGGTGCCCCAAGATGGGCCACTTTGGCATGAAGATTATTTTGAGTTACAAGCAATTAAAACCCAGAAGATTCAGGAAAAGCTCTGTATCTCCCCTTCAACTGCCTAAATGTATATTAGAAAGGAGAGCCTGTACCAGATATTCCTCTTTACCTACGAAACTTACCTACATAATAGGGCAACTTTTGTTTCCCGAATATCTCTTCTCACCTTCCTGCTAATGCTCTGCCTCCCCCTTGTATCATCAGATGCCTACCCCTCTTCTTAACTTAGGATGTCATGCAAAGCTCATGTTGCCTGACTATCTTTGGAGTTTCATGTCTATGTGGATTTCCCATATATACAAAACTAAATTTGATTTTCTCCTGTTAATCTGTCCTATGTCAATTTTATTCTTAGCCCAGCTAGAAGGACAGAGGAAATTTCTTCCTCCCCAACAGTAGGCTAGGAAATCTTTAAGTGCAGAAAACGGATGTATTTTTTTCTCTCTCCTTAAGCCCTAGCATATATGTAATGGGCACTTGTAAAAATGGTGAGGTGAACTTAGTTGAAAATTAAGGCCAGGGGCTCCTGGGTGGCACAGCGGTTAAGCGTCTGCCGTCGGCTCAGGGCGTGATCCCGGCGTTATGGGATCGAGCCCCACATCAGGCTCCTCTGCTATGAGCCTGCTTCTTCCTCTCCCACTCCCCCTGCTTGTGTTCCCTCTCTCACTGGCTGTCTCTATCTCTGTCAAATAAATAAATAAAATCTTTAAAAAAAAAAAAAAAAAAAAAAAAAAAAAAAAAAAAAAAAATTTTAAAAAAAAAAAAAAAAAAAAAAAAAAAAAAAAGAAAATTAAGGCCAGATCACAGTGGATTGAAGAATGAATAGAAGTGAGATAGTAGAGGTAATAAACACAGTGGTAGGCTATTCTTTGCAATGTCTGAATGTGCCTTGGAATATCGTTATTGGCTTACCTATTTTATCTCCCTACTAGATTGTGGATGAAAGAGCAAAAACAAGTTTTTTAGTAATTAGTCTCAGGCTGAAAGGATTTCTTACAAGACATAAAGTTCATGCAATCTAGTTAATTTCCCAAATGGGTTAAATAAATTCTTAGTTTCTTTGCTAGTTTCATTATTACCTACTCAGAAAGAGTTCAGTTTTAAAATTTTTTGACTTAGCAATTTGTTCCTTTCAAATGTCTGAAAATAAGACTGCATGGCCAGAACTAAGGATTTCACACAGTTTCAGCATTTTTGAAGCCTATATTCCTTATCACTCACCTACTTTGCACAATTATTTCATATTTAGCAAACGATTCCAGTTTTATTACCATTTTGCCTCATCTATAGGAGTCTGTGTGCAGTGGATAGAGGATAGTCATAAAGTTTACTGAGCTTTTATTATGTATAGACTACTTTGCTATCAATTGTTGGGGGCTAGAAGGTTGATAAGAAAGAATAGAAAGTGTTCCTATGTTGAAGGAGCTAAAGCTTGCTAGAATCATGGCATACATAGCTTAGGATCACTTACAGAGGACCTCATCAACCAGTTTCAAGTTAGTTAATAATTAATATTGAGCCTGTAGGGTTTGAGAGAGTATAGTATAATGAGATGATAAGCAAGCACCAAGTCAATCAAGAAAGGAAGTTTTTTGGAGAGAAATTATTCTCAAGTGTGCTAATGAACCTCATTTTAAAAGACATTTTCTCAATATTCTTGTGTAGCCCATGCCCTGCTTCTCACTTCTACTCTATAATTCTCAAGACATGATTCTGAACATGCTATACCTAAACACTGGAACAAATTCAGTGCGTGGTCAACAGTCTATATTTCAGGCTAGGAGTCTCACTGAGCTGCTGCCATTTGGTGAGATAGCATTGGTCCATGTTTTAGCTCTCATATTTGTAAATTACTAGATTTCTTTTTCTCAATGAACCCAAAGGTGACCAGGTTCTACATGAGGGATCAGCAACCTTTATCTGTAAGGTGTAAATATTTTACAATTTATAGTCTTTGTCACAACTATTCAACTCTGCTACTGTAATATGAAAGCAGCCACAGACAATATATAAATGATGGATGTGGCTATGTTCCTATAAAACTTTATTTATGAAAACAGGTAGCTGGCCATAATTGGCACACAGGTTGTCTGCCAATCCCTGCTATAGAAGATTGACTCACACCAATAGTATTTCTAAAAGTCATTAATCATCTGCAGATAGGACTCACATATAACTAGGACAGACTACCTGCATAAAACATATTATCAGAAATTAGCCACTAATGTAACTAAACTACAAATTAGAAGGTTGCTTTATTAAGCAATGGGTCAGACAAATGGCATTGTTTTCTTAGTTTGTATTCTCCCAGAAGTGACCTGAGAAAATGGTTTAAATGAAAATATTATTTGGCAGATAATTCCTGGAAATATCAGAAGGAAGTACAGAAGTAAAACAGGGAAGAGAATGAAGCAGCAAAATTTGCATTGACAAGCAAGACAACTAAGGGCATCTAGAACATACCTCAGCTTTATGTCACTCATGAGGCAAGGGAGCTGGGATATTTATCCAGTAACTGTGTCAGTCATTAGTTGAGGGTTGCTTCTGGGAAGGGGGAGGGCAGAGAGGGCTCCAGTGTCTAGAGAGAGACTTCAGGCAAACCTGGAAGTTGGACAGCATATATGGACACAGCAAATGTCAGTTGTATATGAGTGGGGCACCAACACTATCTGCTTCAACTGTTTTCTCCCAAATGATATTCATAATAAGGTCATATGAATTAATGAGTTAATTTTCTATTATAGGAATTTTTCTGAATAAATGGAATTGGTACTATAGAAACCAACCAACCTTCTCCTCCATGCAGTGGGTAGGTACTAACATATATTTTAAATAGCTAACCTCTTTTCTGAAATATTCCTCATCAGGCAACAATAATTTATATAATCTTAACATGGAACATATTAGAATTGTCATGATTATGGCTTACTTTTATTGGTTTATATTTTGTTTAATAGTTTTTTTGAGAATTAGAAAAACATGAGGCTTGCTGATCAGAAGTGGACCAACACTTGCCCTACTATCATTTGGCTTTGGTCTATGGTAGTTCAGTGTCCTATGTCTACTGTGCTGCTATCTTTATCAATAGAGGACGCCAAAGGCTGGCCTATGGAAAAGGAGAAAGTGGACTAGCAGTAGAAGAAGAAAAGTGGGCAATAATGCAAGGAAACGAGTACCTAGGAGTATCAGTAGCCTATGGGAAAAGGAAGAGTTAAAGACTTTCTTAAGATTCCATGGTAGAGATCAAAAAAGAATTTACACCATGCTACCCAAAGTGATCAAATTTAAAATTTCTATTTAACATTTATATTCTTTCAAGTCCCTTCTTAGTCTTCCTGCTACAATGACTTTCTTTCTGTCCTTCCTCCATACAACACCCATTGCCATTGGCTTCATGCTCCTCATTCTCATACCTACTTACTTTTTCTTCCGTCTTGCTATGCAGTTGAGCCCCCTTCCAGATCTCCAGCACAGCAATCCAGAGGACTCTCCAGTTAATGGGATCTCTCCTCCTGAGAAGGCAAGCAGGATGATGTGTTACTGGTTGCAAGGTATGGGGGGGGGGCATTATTTCTTATGCTTCATTTTTCCATAAAGGACTTTTCCTTAATTGGTATTTTTTTCTGTGTTTCCATTTCATTAACTGAGAAACATGGGAGCAACACTTTCAGCTTTTCTCTGCTCCTTTGTCCACTCCTTTCCAAGGGTGAATAAATAACTTTTCTGATCAGGGACTCTAGGAAAAGGGACACTGTAGGTGTGGGTAGCAGCTGTGGAAGTGTGCCACTCAGATCACACTTCAAGAAAGAACTTGCCATTCAGTTGCAACAAATGAAGTTAGTTGACAGCCTCCAGATTTTGAAGGCTATATTCTTCTTGGGCAGCTCCAATGAATGATCACACATAGTAGGAATGCTAAGGCCTGGACATTTCTGCCCAATGTACAACTCCTTTAATAGGTAGAGTTTGCTCTAGAGCTCCCTAAAGGGTTGACTGACATTTTGTCCAATCTGCATTGAGATCCCAGGCTCTTCCTGCCAAAATCTGCTTCCTCCCTCTTTTATCATTCACAGGATTTACTACCCAGTCCTAAAAGCTTTTGCATTTCTGTGTCTCAGAGTTGGCCTCCCAGAAGACCCAACTAACACGATGTGGTTCTATAGCTCCTCTCTCCCTCTCTCTTTCTCGCTCAATTTGTCCAAAGGACTCACACACTCTTACAAACTACACGTGATGAGTTCCCCAGGGAATGATTTCCCCTGCAAGTGGGAAGCTGTTAAGGAAGAGGTTTTAGTGGACCCATTATTGCCATACATTGTTTCATTCTACAGTTCAATCTTAAAGTAACAAAGCTGATACTTTTAACTTTATCTGTTTGATTCTTGTGTCTTATGTCTCAATTCGTTTTTGACACAAGAAGGAAACAAACAAACAAAAAAGCTGATTTATCTCCTCAACTCTAGTACAAATAGAGAAGAATTCTTACATGTAATTTGGAATACTTGAATGATTTTCTGGAGACCACATAGGGTATTCCTTCTGCTCCTTTGTAATGAATTCATTTTTTAAAAAAATCATCAAAGGCGTGATCTTAAAAAGTGATGAATATTTAGCAGAGTGACAGACAAAATTTGATTAAGAAACTATTGCAGTAATCACTTCTGTAGATAGACCTATTACTTCCTTGAAGATTTGGAGTTATAAAAATAGAGTGTCTGGACCATGAGCATGAGACTTTCCTAGAATATGTATGTATGTATGTATGTGTGTGTGTGTGTGTGTGTGTGTGTGTGTGTGTGTGAGAGAGAGAGAGAGAGAGAGAGAGAGAGAGAGAGAGAGAGAGAGAGAGAGAGATGCACAATGGAGGAATTTGTTGGTCCTATATAGGTTGTTCAGAAAGGGGCTTTAGCAGACAGGCTTTAGGGTGCCAGTCATAATCCCTGTCTTTGGGAACTACCCTGCATACAGCCTTTGCTGATGTGTTGGTCTAGGCAGCCAGTTTTGTGCCATGGCACCTCTAAGATGCCTAGCCCATCTTGACTCAGTGCCTACCTGTAGAATCAGTCACTGTTGATGTCTCACCTATTGCCCCTCAGTTCACCCAGAAGATTGCAGCTTCAGTGAACAGTTACTTGCTCCTTTACTCACCAGATGCTTCTTAACCTGAGTGTCTGTATCTGCCTGACTAAGGGCATTCTCTGGCTACAGGAATATGCTAGGTCCACTTGCAAGGCAGGCCAGAAGTCCCAGGAAATTTATTGCGCTAGGAGTGACTCCTGATTAATAAAGACAGAAGTTGGTGGGTACATCCCCAGTTTCCTCACTCTCTTTGAGGAACAGTTCTTTCTTTTTTTTTAAGATTTTATTTATTTATTTTTCAGAGAGAGAGAGCACAAGCAGAGGGGTGGCAGGCAGAGCAGGCATAGGAGAAGCAGACTCCTCACTGAACAAGAAGCCTGACGCGGGACTCGATCTCAGGACCCTGGGATCATGACCTGAGCCCAAGGCAGATGCCTAACCAACTGAGCCACCCAGGCATCCCTGAAGGGACAGTTCTGTAGTATAATCCACAGTCTCTCAGAGGGTCCCCAGAAGAATTGAGCTCCATAGCAATAGCCCACTTATGAGCAAATCTTGTTCTTTTTTAAAAACTTTTAAATTTAAATTCAATTAGCTAACATATAGTACATCATTAGTTTCAGATGTAGTGTTCAATTATTTATTAGTTGTATATAACACACAGTGCTCATCACATCACGTGCCTTCCTTAATGCCTATCACCCAATTACCTTAACCCCCCCCAGCCACCTCCCCTCCAGCAACATTCAGTTTGTTTCCTATAGTTAAGAGTCTTTCATGGTTTTTCTCCATCTCTGATGATTTTCCATTCAGTTTTCCCTACCTTACCCTATGATCCTCTGTGCTGTTTCTTATATTCCACATACGAGTGAAACCATATTATAACTCTTTCTCTGTTTGACTTACTTCACTCAGCATAATACCCTCCAGTTCCATCCACACTGATGTAAATTGTAAGTATTCATCCTTTCAGATGGCTGAGTAATATACCATTGTGTGTGTCTCACATATTCTTTATCCTTTTATCTGCTGATGGTCATCTTGGCTCTTTCCACAGTTTGGCTATTGTGAAGATTGCTGCTATGAACATTGGGGTGCAGGTGCCCCTTTGGGTCGCTCTATTTGTATCTTTGGGGTAAATACCTAGTAGTGCAATTGCTGGGTTACAGAGCAGCTCTATTTTTAACTTCTTAAGGAACCTCCATACGGTTTTCCAGAGTAGCTGTACCAGCTTGCATTCCCACCAACAGTGTAAGAGGGTCCCCCTTTCTCCACATCCTCACCAACATTTGTTGTTTCCTGTCTTGTTAATTTTAGCCATCCTGACTGGTGTAAGGTGGTATCTCATTGTGGTTTTGATTTGTATTTCCCTGATGCCAAGTGATATTGAGCATTTTTTCATGTGTTTATTAGCCATTTGTATGTCTTCATTGGAGAAATGTCTATTCACGTCTTCTATCCATTTCTTGACTGGATTCATTGGTTTTTTGGGGGGGTGTTGATAAGTTATGTATAGATCTTGGATACTAGCCCTTTATCTGATATGTCATTTGCAAATATCTTCTCCCATTCCATAGGTTGCCTTTTAGTTTTGTTGACTGTCTCCCTTGCTGTGCAGAAGCTTTCTATCTTGACGAAGTCCCAATAGTTCATTTTTGCTTTTGTTTCCCTTGCCTTTAGAGATGTGTCTTGCCAGAGGCTGTTGTGGCCGAGGTTAAAGAGGTTGCTACTTGTGTTCTCCTCTAGGATTTTGATGGATTCCTGTCTCACATTTAGGTCTTTCATCCATTTTGAGTTTATCTTTGTGTATAGTGTAAGAAAAAGGTCCAGTTCCATTCTTCTACACGTTGCTATCCCATATTCCCAGCAGCATTTATTGAAGAGACTGTCTTTTTTCCATTGGATAGTCTTTCCTGCTTTGCCATAGATTACTTGACCATAGAGTTGAGGGTCCATTTCTGGGTTCTTCATTCTGGTCCATTGATCTATGTGCCTGTTTTTGTGTCAGTACCACACTGCCTTGATGATTACAGCTTTGTAATATAGCTTGAAGTCTGGCATTGTAATGCCACTAGCTTTGGTTTTCTTTTTCAACATTCCTTTGGCTATTTGGGGTCTTTTCTGGTTCCATACAAATTTTAAAATTATTTGTTCCAGCTCTGTGAAAAATGTTGATGATATTTTAATAGGGATTGCATTGAATGTGTAGATTGCTCTGGGTAGCATAGACATTTTAACTATTTTTTCTTCTAATCCATGAGCATGGAATGTTTTTCCATTTCTTTGTGTCTTCCTCAATTTCTTTCATAAGCGTTCTGCAGTTTTCAGAATACAGATCCTTTACCTCTTTGGTTAGGTTTATTCCTAGGTATCTTATGGTTTTTGGTGCAATTGTAAATGGGATGCATTCCTTAATTTCCCTTTCTTCTGTCTCATTGTTAGTGTATAGAAATGCAACAGATTTCTGTGCATTGATTTTATATCCTGCCACATTGCTGAATTCCTGTTTGAGTTGTATCAATTTGGGGGTGGAGTCTTTTGGGTTTTCCACTTAAAATATCATGTCATCTATGAAGAGTGAGAGTTTGATCTCTTCTTTGCCAATTTGAATGCTTTTTAATTCTTTTTGTTGTCTGATTGCTGAGGCTAGGACTTCTAGTACTATGTCAAACAACAGTGGTGAGAGTGTCATGTACCCGACCTTAAGGGAAACACTCTCAGTCTGTCCCCATTGAGAATGATATTCAATGTGGGCTTTTCATAGGTGGCTTTTGTGATATTGAGGTATGTTCCCTCTACCCCTATACTGTGGAGAGTTTTAATCAAGAAAGGATGCTATATATTGTCAATTTTTTTTTTGCATCAATTGAGAGGATCAGATGGCTCTTGTCCTTTGTTTTATTAATGTGATGTATCACACTGATTGATTTGTGAATGTTGAACCACCCTTGCAGACCAGGAATAAATCCCACTTGGTGGTGAATAATCCTTTTAATGTACTATTGGATCCTATTGGTTAAAATCTTGGTGAGAATTTTTGCACACATGTTCATCAGGGAGATTTGTCTGTAATTCTCCTTTTTGATGGTGTCTTTGTCTGGTTTTGGGATCAAGGTAATGCTGGCCTCATAGAACAACTTTGGAAGTTTTCCTTCCATTTCTATTTTTTGAAACAGCTTCAGTAGAATAGGTATTATTTCTTCTTTAAATGTTTGATAGAATTCCCCTGGGAAGCCATCTGGCCCTGAACTCTTGTTTCTTTGGGGAGGTTTTTGATTACTGCTTCAATTTCTTTGCTGGTTATCGGTCTGTTCAGATTTTCTATTTCTTCATGTTTCAGTTTTGGTAGTTTATCAATTTCCAGGAATGCACCCTTTTCTTCCAGATTGCCTAATTTGTTGGCATATAGTTGCTCATAATATGTTCTTAAACTTGTTTGTATTTCCTTGGTGTTGGTCGTGATCTCTCCCTTTTCCTTCATGATTTTATTAATTTGCGTTCTTTCTCTTTTCTTTTTGATAAGTCTGGCCACAGGCTTATTGATCTTATTAATTCTTTCAAAGAACTAGCTTCTAGTTTCATTGATCTGTTCTACCATTCTTCTGGTTTCTATTTCATTGACTTCTGCTCTAATCTTTATTATTTCTCTTCTCCTGCTTGATTTAGGCTTTATTTGCTGTTCTTTCCCCAACTCCTTTAGGTGTAAGGTTAGCTTGTGTATTTGAGACTTTTCTAATTTTTTGAGAGAGGCTTGTATTGCAATGTACTTCCCTTTTAGGACTGCCTTTGCCATATCCCAAAGGTTCTGAACAGTTGTGCTTTTATTTTCATTAGTTTCCATGCATTTTAAAAATTCTTCTTTAATTTCCTGGTTGACCCATTCATTCTTTAGTGGGATGCTCTTTAACCTCCATGTGTATGAGTTGCTTCCAGATTTCCTCTTGTGATTGAAAGTTTCAAAGCATTGTGGTCTGAAAATCTGCAGGGAATAATCCGTCTTTTGGTATTGGTTGAGACCTGAATTGTGACCCAGTATGTGATCTATTCTGGAGAATGTCCCGTGTGCACTTGAGAAGAATGTGTATCCTGTTGCTTTAGGATGGAATGCTCTGTATGTATCTGTGAAGCCCATCTGGTCCAGTGTGTCTTTCAAAGCCCTTGTTTCCTTGTTGATCTTCTGCTTAGATGATATGCTCATTGCTGTGAGTGGAGTGTTACAATCCCCTACTACTATTGTAATATAACCAATGTGTTTCTTCAATTTGGTTATTAATTGGTTGATATAATTGGCTGCTCCCAAGTTAGGACCATAAAATTTTATAATTGTTAGATCTTCTTGTTGTAGACGCTTAAGTATGATATAATGTCACTCTTCATTCCTTACTACAATCTTTGGTTTAAAATCTAATTTGCCTGATATGAGGATGGCTACCCCAGCTTTCTTTTGAGGTCCACTAGTGTGGTAAATTGTTCTCTACCCCCTCACTTTCGGTCTAGAGGTGTCTTTGGGTCTAAAATGAATCTCTTGTAGACAGCATATGGATGGGTCTTGCTTTTTTATCCAATCTGATACCCTGTGTCTTTTGATTGGAGCATTTAGCCCTTTACATTCAGAGTAACTACTGAAAGATATTAATTTAATGCCACTGTATTGTCTGTAAAGTCCCTGTTTCTGTAGATTGTCTCTGTTTCTTTCTGGTCTATGTTAGTCTTGGGCTCTCTCTTAGCTTACAGGATCCCCCTTAATATTTCTTGCAGGGCTGGCTTGGTTGTCACATATTCTTTCAGTTTCTGTTTGTCGTAGAACCTCTTTATCTCTCCTTCCATTCTGAATGACAGCCTTGCTGGATAAAGTAATCTTGGCTGTATGTTTTTCTCATTTAGTACCCTGAATATATCATCCAGTCCTTTCTGGCCTGCTGGGTCTCTGTGGGTAGGTCTGATGCCAGTCTAATATTCCTACCCCTGTAGGTTAAGAAACTCTTGTCTTGAGCTGCTTTCAGGATTTTCTCTTCATCTCTGAAATTTGCAAGCTTCACTATTATATGTTGGGGTGTTGGTATATTTTTATTGATTTTGGGAGGGGTCCTCTCTACCTCTCAGACTTGAATGCCTATTTCCTTCCCCAGATTAGGGAAGTTTTTCAGCTATGATTTGCTGAAATACACCTTCTGGCCCTCTTTCTTCTCCCTCAGGGACCCTAATAATTCTAATATTGTTTTGTTTTATGGCATCGCTGATTTCTTGAAACCTCCCCTCAGGATCCACTAGTTGTTTTTCTCTCTTTTCCTCAGCTTCCTTCCTTTCTATCAACTTGTCTTCTATGTCACTTACTCTCTCTTCTGCCTCATTTACCCTAGCTGTTAGAGCATCCAATTTAGACTACATCTCAGAGCATTTTTAATTTCAGCCTGATTAGAGCTCATTTCTGCACTAAGAGATTCTCTAGTGTCTTTTATGCTTTTTTCAAGCCCAGCTAGTAACTTTATAATCATTATCCTGAAATCCAGCTCTGACATTTTACTTATATCCAAATTGATTAGATCTGTGGCAGAGAGTATTAGCTCTAGCTCTTTCTTTTGTTGTGAATTCCTCCCTCTATTCATTTTGTCCAAAGAAGAATGGATGAAGGACTGAACAAAATGAAAAATATCAACCATGACCCAAGCAAAATACACACTAGAGAAATCCAAAGAGGTCAGAAACCAGAAAAGAAAAGAAAAAAAGAAAAAAAAGAGGGGGGAGAGAGAATATAATCTCACAGGGTGGACAAAACAGGGTGATCCACTTGGTCCTGAGTGTATTTTGGTCTGTGTCTTAGAAGACACTAAATCCAAAAATTGTAAAGAAAGCAAAACTTATATATATACAAAAATAAAATTGAATAGAGGGAAAGGAAGCCAAAAATGAAGAATATATCTATAAAATGTAAATGTAAAAAATGAAAGTTAAAAAAAGACTTAAAAACAAAGAGTTGATAAAATAAGAAAATAGTTGAAAAGGGAAAAAGAGAAAAAAGAAATGGAAATTTTTAAACTGAAAGATAAACAAATCATGAGGAAAAAAACCCTTGAATTCTATATACTATTTTCCCCTGGCACTGGAGTTTTACAGTCCTGTGTGGTCCATAAACTTGCTGTTCACTTGTTCTTCCAGTTGGTCTTCTGGGGTAGGGGCCTGCTGCGCTGATTCTCAGGTGTCTTTGCCTGGGCATAGTTAGACCATCCCTTGCCAGGAGGCTGGGCTCAGTGTAAGCTGTTTTAGGTTACTCTGTGTGGCTTTTGTTCCTTGAAGGCTTTCTGCACCTCTTTAGAAGATCAAAATTAAAATGGCCATGCTTTGATCTCCAGCCCCAGAGCTGAAAGCTTACGGTCCCTTCTCTTTAGTAAATCCTCAGGGATAAGCGCTTTTCACTTTTGTGTGTGCCAAACTCTGCAGACTCCTGTCGTGTGTGCCCACACCAATCCTACTGGAGAAAGGCAGAGGGTCGCTGCTTTCCTGTCTTTTTCAGGGCTCCGGCACTGAGAGCTGTCCATCAGTCATGCCTGCACCTGCTCCACTCCTCCCAGGGGAAGGCGGAGGATCCCTGCATTCCTGTCCTTTGCAGGGTCCCCACACCCGATCAAGCCACAGCTCGCAGTTTATGGTAAACAGAGCTGAGAGCCCCCTCCCGAGCTTGCTGACCACAACCAGTTTCTCTGCTCTAATGCTTGGGACCTCTACTGGCTCAGGCACCCCTGTTCTTTCTGTGACTCTGGGGATCCTGAGACTACACCGTCCCATCTAGGATTCTGCCCTGCTTCACCAAGTGAGTACCTTTCAGGCAGGGATGTCTCTCACTGGAGCAGATTTCTAAGGGTTCTAGTGTGCTCTGGGACTATATCACTTTCCAGTAGCTGGCTTATGGAGGCTCCCTCCCCCCACCATTTATCTTCTGATATATACCCTCAGATTTGCTTCTCCGCACCTCTTCCCTTTCAAAAAGTTGTTGCTTTTCTACTTGTAGAGTTACAGCAATTCTTTTCTTAAATTTCAGGTTGAATTCATGGGTGGTCAGAATGATTTGATAGTTATCAACCTAAATTCAAGGGACCAGATGAAATGAGGTCCCCTACACTTCCGCCAACTTGCCTCTTCTCCCTCAACAAATCTTTTCCTGATTTCCCCCTGTCTCTTTTCCTTCTCTATGCTTCCTGGTATCACTCTGAAAATTACTTCTAACAAACCCTTTTCTCGGGATCTACTTTTGGGAGAACTCAAACTAAAACACCACCCCTGGTCCTATCAGACTTTCTTTAAGAAATTTAAAAAAAATGAGTTGGTGAGAAACAGAAAGAAGCACACATATGGAATGCAGCTAAGTCAAAGAAATTGTGGAGCTTTATGGTAAAGAAGCAGGAACTCTTATGTCTGTCTCCAGAAAAGCCTTGAATACAGAACCCCTCTCCAGTTACAACTCCTGTGAGACCCAGTCCCATGTCCATGAGCTTGCCTGTTGCTAATTTAAGTATGTTTCTGCTCCTTGCAAGCTAAATAGCGTTCACTTGACCAGAAGGCCAAATGAATTCAAGCTTCTTCCAAAAATGTCTCTTCATATCAGATTATTTTCATTTGTAATGAAGAAACTGGGGCAGCTTGTATGTTCATCATTAATGACAGTCCTTCTTAACCATAACATTCTAAAATGTGGGATAAGCTCTGGTCTCAGCAGCAACTCATTATTAAATCATTTTGAAGTTTAAAAGGTAGGCCTGGAAACATTTGTACAGAGAGCTACTTGTTCATTTTATTTGATTCTTCTTATTTCCAAGGAGACCCTAAAGAGGGTAGAATGTCCTATGTCAAGTCCCATGGTCCCATATGACTTTACATTTTTTAGACACCTGGTGATCACTAATTAAGAATATTTCTGTTAGGGGCGCCTGGGTGTCTCAGTCGTTAAGCGTCTGCCTTTGGCTCAGGGCTTCATCCCAGGGTCCTGGGATTGAGCCCCGCGTCGGGCTCCTCCGCTGGGAGCCTGCTTCTTCCTCTCCCACTCTCCCTGCTTGTGTTCCCTCTCTCGCTGGCTGTCTCTCTCTGTCAAATGAATAAATAAAATCTTAAGAAAAAAAAAGAATATTTCTGTTAAGTCAATTTTTAAAAATTATTCCATTATTCCAGCTTAGTAAGAGAAAGCGCAGGGCATAGGTGTGGGTGGCAGGTAAGGTTTCCACCAGAGTGAGACTGACCCTCTGAGGAAGACAACCAAAACCATGTTTTTAAAAAATCCCTTCTATTCTTATTACCTTAGCCAAGGAGAGAGAAGAAGAACTGAGTGGTGAAAGGAGGTCTCTGAAACTAGTCAGATCCTTGGGAAATACATTCCTGGGTCAATATCATTGCCTGTCCCATAAGTAAGCTGAAATAGATGAAGTTAAGCTTGTTAGCAAATATCTCCACAACCAATCAATAAGGAGCTCAGGTTATACAGACCATGGTTACATCCAGCTTGAGTGTTTTTGGATTTTGAGATAATGATTTGTGAGTTTCTATCCTCTAAAGGGATATCTACACAGTGTTGGCTTCCTAGGGGAAAAAAAAAACCTCAGCAGGTCCCAACAAGAGCTGCCATGCAAACATTGCAGACTGCATGGTTTGGCAGGAGAAGGAGGCCTGCAAAAACTATATAACCTGAGACCCTTGGTGTGGACCCCTAGCTGCAGAGCTGAATCACATTGGCTGGCACTGCAAAGAACCATATTTAACCTTACCTCATGCCAAGTTTTTATCTAGTGCAGGTCACAGAGGGATTTTAGGTACATCCTTTCGTGCAGATTTTCTTGCTCATCATGTTGTGCTGAACTATCCTGCTAAGAAACCTGGAAGACCCCACTTAGCCAAACGTCAAAGATGTTATTACCAATAATGGATAAACCAATACCATGGACTTCTGGGTGGCTCAGTTGGTTAAATGGCTGCCTTCAGCTCAGTCTTGGGATCAAGTCCCGCCTTAGGATCCCTGCTCAGTGGAGAGTCTGCTGCTTCTTCCTCTGCCCCTCCCCCCAATTCTCTCTCTCTCAAATAAATAAATAAATAAAATCTTTATTAAACCCCCCCAAAACCCAATATCATATGTCTCACGATGTGATGCTCTAAGAAGGACACAAAGTCATTTATGTAGCATTTCTGCCAGAAGAGTACAGAAATCAATTTAATCATGAGGCAACATCAGACGAACCCAAACTGAGAGACTCCTAAGAAACAGCTACCCTGTATTCCTTAAGAATATCCATGTTATGGAAGACAAAGAAAAGCTAAGAACTAGTCCATATTAAAGGAGGCTAAATACTCTGGTTTCTCTTCAGATCATATAAATCTTTCATCTTTTAAAGGAGGCTAGAGAGACATGACAACTACACGCAATGCATAAACCTAGTTTGGATCTAGGAGGAAAAAAAAGAACTGACCGACAGTCATTATGATGATGATTGGTGAAAATTGATATGGACTGTATATTATATGATAATAACATTGTATTGTTAAAAAACAAAATTCAACCAAGTAAATTTGAAGATCTAATTGGCTTTGCTAAATGATTAATAAATTGGGCAGCATCCCATCTAGCAAGTAGAGGAGAGCTCTGAGGAGTTGTACAAAAAGGAAGGTTTTTACAGGAGGGAGGGTGGGGCAATAAAGTTATTAGCAAACGAAAAGACTTGTCCCAGGCAAGGTAGCTTTCTCTTTGTTGGAAGACCAAGAAGCCCTATCATGCAGATTACCTCATCTTCTTGGGGGAGGGGGTGTAGAGAGGGTCCATGTTTAGACCCAAGATCAAATTCGTTTCACCCACAAGAGTAAAGAGAACACAACTGAGGTATATAGAATATCAGCACATCTGACAGATTACCTCATTGGTGCAGAAAATTCCTGACTGACCAGTTAAAGCTACATTTCTGAAGGAAATTGAAATTATAATTAGAGTAGGTATTAAGCCCCAGTCTGGTGACTTGGACTAAGTGCCACCATTTTGGATATGTGGTTTTCTTTTTAGCAGTATTAATGTCAATATTCCTGAATTTGATACTTATACATAGTTTTATAAGAGAATTTCCTTGCTTTTAGGATATATATGGTAACGTGAAGTAAGCTGCATCCATCTGCCTCTTCAACCTGAAATAATTCCGCGTGTGTGTGTGTGTGTGTGTGTGTGTCTGTCCATGTGTGTATACAAGGTAGGGGTGAAAAAAAATTTCCTTCTATCCTTCTAGTTTCTTTGGCTGGTCTAATAGTTAATTGACTTAAGACAGATTAACAGAAGAAAAATAAATAAAAGTTTAATAACATGTACACTTCCTACATACATGGGAGAGAGTCAAGAAACCTGAGTTATTCTCTAAAATGACTGAAGCAATCACCTTAAATATCAACTCCTGCTAAAGACAAAAGATGTTGGGGAAAAGAGAAGCTAGTTATGGAAAGTTACCAAGCAAAGCAGCATAATCAAGGGTAAGGTTGTTACGCAAATTTAGGTAATTGCCTTTTCCATTGAAAAGAGTTTCTGGAGATTGAGTCATCTCCCTCTTACTGGTACGGAGAGGGAAACACACTTATAAATGGAGATTTCCCATATATATATATATATATATATTATATATATATATATATATATATAAAAATGTCTCTTTCAAAAGGGTAACATCTACTAGACTTTCCAAGCTTCTCCTGTGTTTGCAGCTTCTTAAAATAATTAGCCTTAAATAATCCTTATGCCTAAGAGACATATTCTTAGGGGGTGGCAAATTCTGCTCCTCTACAGTACGAACACATATAATGCATATGTGGAAAAATGTTAACAACTGATATAACTAGATAAAAGGTAAAGGTAGGGAGTTATTTGTACTTTATATGCAATTTTTCTGTAAGTTTTTAATTATTTCTCAATAACAATTTAAAATAACAATTTATTTTTTTATTAAAAAATAGGTTTTTTAATTTAATTTTTATTTTAAGTCCAGTGTAGTTAATATACAGTGTTATATTAGTTTCTGATGTACAATATAGTGACTCAGCAATTCTAGACATTACTCAGTGCTCATCACTATAAGTGTACTCTTAATCTCCTTCACCTATTTCATCCATCCCTCCACTCACCTTCCCTCTGGCAACCACAAGCTTGTTCTCTATAGTTAATAGTCTGTTTTTTGGTTTGTCTCCTTTTATATCTGTTTCTTTGTTTTGTTTCTTAAATTCCACATATGAGTGAAACCATATGGTATTTGCCTTTTTCTGATTATTTCTCTTAGCGTAATGCCCTCTATAGTTCCATCCATGTTTTTGCAAATGGCAAGCATTCATTCTTTCTTATGCCTGAGTAATATTTAAATACCCTAATGCCATTGTAAAGTGGAAAGAGAATGGGTCTGAGGAAACTTGAGAACTCCTAGGTCCACCAAAAAATAACTGAGCATTGTGAGATAAACTCACTAAATCACTCTGAGACTCAGTTTTCTATAAAATGATTGAGCTGGTCTAGGTAATCTCCAGGATGAGTTCTTGTTCTCACACTTTGCAGGATGTTTCTTTCCACATCTTTACTCTAAAAACACAAAGTCATAAACTATTTTTCAACTGTATCTATCCCTTATTGATTAATTTAAATATAGCAGCCTTCTTCCTGAGAGCAAAACCACGAACCGGCAGCAATGACCAGTTTTAATATAAACGTCTGGAAATGGAATTTAATGCATTTTAGAATAGAGCTGCTCTAATAGGAAGTATAATTAATTCAGAGGCATTCTTATAGAGTAACGCTAGCTTTTTGGTATAGGTTCATTTCCCCCTTAGAATTAAGAGAACACAATTGAGGTGTGTAGAACATCAGCACATTTGACACATTTTAATAGGGGAGATGCAGTTTATATCACATGTAAATTTAAAAATGGCAGGAAAAATAATGAATAGTTTCATCAACAGATTATGACATTATCTGCTGGCAATATTATCTGACTTCTAGTGATGTAATATATGCCCAACAGCTAGCTGTAAGAATAATGAATCTGAGCAAAAATTGATTGTGAAATGTTCTTGGCTTAAACCTGGAATAACCATCCTGCTGACCTAAGAGAAATCTATGCAGCAAATTGCTTCAGGAGGCCTAAGGATCCAGAAAACTCTGCTTCTAAAGGGTAAAGCATCATTTTCATTTGGAGACTTACTTTCAGGTACTAAATTAAATTTAAGATGGCTTCAGCTTTTTTCCTGTCTCTGAAAGACCCAACTCACAAATTTGTCATGCCTCCAGTTTCTGAAAGCTGGCAATGGTAGTCTTTTCTCAGATGAATTCCAAGCCTCGTTCAGCTTGGTTAGTTAATTACAGTCATTATCATGAAAAATACTAGGTCACATTAGTTCCATTTTTTGCTGAAGAGAGTAATATGAGAATGTTTAGCCTGGTCATTTTGTATTCAGAAACTAGCGCTGGCTTTTATTGCTTGGCTGTGACATTGGTCGAGGTCAACTGCAATGCAATGAGCAGGCAGGATAGAGTAACTTATGTCAGGAATGTGGCAATTGCATAATGTTAAGGCATGTTTTTTTTCTTCAACACAAATGCACTGAGCCACTGCCCCATTCCCAACTCTGTCATCTTGGAAAAATGACTTGGCTTCTCTGTCCCTAAAATATTCTATCTGTGAAATGGGGATATGATTTATTTCTTGAAGAACAATGACTGAACTATCTTCCTACGACAACAAAGAGTTCCTACTTTAGAAGGAATTGTGAATCCGGAAATGTAGGGCCTTCCTTTTGTTCTTTCCCAAAGCTTCACTGAAACAACAGGAAAGGGAATTTTTTAAAGAAAGAAACCTGAAAGGATAAGTACAATAGGAGATAAGACAACAGCAACAAAATTCGGAAACTGGAAAGCAGTAAATGACCTAGAAAACCTGAGAAATGTGAATCCTAAACTGGCAGCAGGGAAAGCTGAGAACCAAAATGATTTATCTAGCAGCACCTTAAAAAACTTAGGAACTGGTGATAACAGCTAATCCTGGAAGTTGGGGTGTAGGTGGGACTGACTGCAGGAGGACTGGGTGAAATTCTTTTTATGAAGCATCTTGAGTCCAGATCCCCTTCACTATGTACTATACTTGATTGCCCTGTCTGTGTTATGGCAGCAACTGGGGATTGGTCATTGAAGAGTATAGGATAGGCCACTTCTGGTTGGGGAAAACAAAGTACAGTTGAGGTCAGCGGTATTGTATGAAAAATAAGGGAGCATGTAAAAATTTATATACTGAATTTGACATGCCACTTCTCCCAGCCCTCTTATTCCTCTCAGACCCTGTAGCAAGCAATGGCAGCCAGACCTGTGCCTTCTAGGCAGGTTATTGGATAATCCTTCTTTGTGGATGTAGATATCAGATGTCACCCAAGGGAATATACCAGTCATGTTACCACATTACCATGTCACCCGTTCTCAACAAACAGTGCCTACTCCCATAGAATTTCTAGTCAGCTTTGTAGTACTGCATTCTTAAGTATGAACAGACAAACCAAAGACTGATCTTCTGAGGAAAGCCTCTAACCTGAAAGACAGAGGACAAATAAGACAAAACAAACATACAAACAGAAAAAGGAGTGTGGGGGTAGAAACTGAATTTGCAAGAAGAAAAAAAAATTTTTTTTAAGATTTCATTTATTTATTCGACAGAGATAGAGACAGCCAGCGAGAGAGGGAACACAAGCAGGGGGAGTGGGAGAGGAAGAAGCAGGCTCCTAGCGGAGGAGCCTGATGTGGGGCTCGATCCCGTAACGCCGGGATCACGCCCTGAGCCGAAGGCAGACGCTTAACTGCTGTGCCACCTAGGCGCCCCAAGAAGAAAATTTTAAAGAAGAGAATTTCATTAGTATTTTCAGAGAAGAAAATATCGCATCCATAAAATAATAAGGGGGTGCTAGTAAAAGGAACATTAAGAGAACAAAAAAAGTATTTCAGAAATGAAAATTATGATAGGGAAATTAAAAGCTTGTAATATAATGTTGAAGAAATCCTCAAGAAAGTAGAGCAAGAAGACAAAGATAGTATGTAAAAGATAAGAAAATTAAAGGACAAATCCAGATGGTCCAACAACCAATTAATGAAAATCACAGAAAAATGGCACAAAGAAAATGGAGAGAAAGAGATTATTAAAGAACTAGTAATAAAATGTCCTATAACTGAAGGACATGGGCTTTAAGTTTAAAGGGCTTATCAAGTGCCTAGCAAAATTTATAAAAGATAGACCTACATCAAGGCATATCATAACTAATTTCAACAACCCTAAGGACAGAGATGATCCTACTTGCTTCCAGAGAGAATAAACTGTTCATATTCAAAAGGCCAGAGATTAGAATGACTTTGGACCTCTTAAGAACAACCCAGTAGCTAGAAGACAATGGGGAAATGCCTTCAAGATTCTAAAGGAAAATTATTCCTACGCTAGAATTCTATTTAATTATCAATGAAGTATCAGAAAAGAATGAAAATATTTTTGTACAAGCAAAGTCCCCCCAAATTTACCTCTTTTATGTCCTTTCCTAGGAACCTACTAGAGGGTGAGCTTCATCAATATAGGGAATGAATCAAGAAAAGGGAGATAAGGAAACTAGGAAACAGTGGATGCAACTAAAGAAGCCAAGACATTCATAGGCTAAAGGGTGAGAGAAGATCATAGAATAACAATTGTGCACCAAGAGTATAGACTCAGCTGTACAAATTGGAGGTGGTTGGAAGATTTTAGAGAGGGTTATTCAAGATGTTGAAATGGAGAAAACACTGGATTATCAAAGTGTTAAGAGGAGATTTTGACAACTAATGGAGCGTTCAGGTTTGAGCTGGTAATAAGAATGTAGAAAGTTAGGCAAGCAAAGAGTGGCAATCGTTAACTCCAGGTAAAATTAAAAGTTGTGCAAAAATGGAAAAATAACCATAGTATTGCATGGGACTCAGTTGTGAACAGCATTTATATAGTCAAGGAAAACACTTAATATTGAACTCACCATAATTACGCTGTAACTATATGAAGATGATAGATGATGGGTACGTGTGTGGTGGGTACTAGAAGGGTGAAAGTGAGTTAATCCTCATCTTGAGTAATGGAAAGTTAATAGATAATGCTAAAAACTGAAAACAAAGAAAGCAAAAGGCAAGTTATTTAAAGATACCAAATTAATTAGCTAAAATAATTAAAAATTGTTGCTGCTGGAAGGGGAAATGGGGAAATGATTTGACTTTTTATACTCTGTGCAAATATAGCTTTGCTATAAATAAAAACTCAATTATAAGAAAGAAAGGGGACATCAATAAGAATAATAACAATAATTAAAGCACATCAAATTTGTTTAAATCTATGCCAAAAAACCAACTTATTATTTTAAAAGCTGGAAAATAAAGGGAAAGAATCAAGCATTTATTTTGCTTTTCCTATATGCACTGTATGTCAAAGTAAACAAACAGTTGATGCAGGAAAAGTATTCCAGCAATAAATGAAGGAACAACAGAGTTAGAATATGACCATTTTGTGACCCTAATGATATAATGAATCTGGAAAGTGACCATCAGTGTCTGCTAACTGCATGAAAAGCAAGAAAATCAGACATTATGAGCCTCATGATGGAAGTATACCACTCACATATAAATTATTCTTATCAAAAATTAAAATAAAGCAAACTAAGCTTCTAGAGAAACTTGAACACTGACTGATATAAAGGAATCATTTAAGCATGTCAATGATATTGAGGTTTTTTTTTTTTAAGTGTTCTCATGTTTTAGTAGAGGGGTTCTTAAACATGAAGGTACATTAGCATAAATGAGAGGCTAATTTAAAAACAGATTGCTTAGCCTCTACTCCCAGAGTTTCTGATCTGGTAGATCTTTGGTAGAGCCCGAGAATCTGCATTTCTGACTAGTTCCCAGGTGATGCCAAAGCTGTTGATATGGGGACCACCGTTTTAGACCTATATTCTGAGGTATTTACAGATGTAACTATATGATGTTTGAAATTTGTTTCAAAATTATCTGGGAGGGAGAGAAAGGAGTAATACAAGGTAATATATTAAAAAAGATTAACCATGAGTTGGTAATTGTGAAAACTGGAAGATTAAAACAAGGAGGTTTATTATAATTTTTTGTCTACTTTTGTATATGTTGGAAATTTTCTATTATAAAAGTTTTTTTTAAAGGAAGGAAGGAAGGTAAAAAGACAACAAAATGAAATAAACTACATAAAGCCAAATGTTTACAAGGATTTTCTCTGGTACTTTCAGTTTTTTTTTTTTTTAGAGTGACCATGTATTACTTTTGTATTCAGAAAAAGTATTAAAATTTATTCAAATTTTTAAATGTTACTAGTCTGAGATAGTATTACAATAAATAAAGGAGAGTTCAGCAAGGTTTCTGGACATATGGGCAACACACAAAAATCAGCTGCATTCTTACACACCAGCAATAAAGAGTCAGGGTAATTTCCAGAAAGGACTATCAATACTATCAATGAAAATATAAAGCTCCTCGGAAGGGATAAATCTAACAGAAGTTGTACAAAACTTCTATGCCAAAAATTTTAAAATTTGAAAGACAATAAAGGCCTATATCAACAGATAGGACCACTCGATATTTTAAAGTTATCTACTCCCCATATTAATTGATAAATTCTATGCAATTCCAATAAAGATTTCAACTGTATTTTCTTGGGACTTTAGAAGCTGATTTTAAAATTAATATGGAAGACCAAAGGTCCAAGAATAGCCAGGATTATTTTGAAGAAAAGAACTAGAAAGAACTTGCTTTACCAGATATCAAGACTTATCAGAAAGCTACAGTATCTAGTAAACAGAATTGGTTCAGAGATAGATAAACAGGCAAATGGAACTGAGTAGAAAGTTCAGAAATCGATCTGTGTGTTTATACAAACTTTATAAATGATAACGGTGGTATTGCAGTTTAGTGGGAAAAGGATAAATGGTTTAATAAATGACATGGTAGTTGGTTAACAATAGAGGAAAAATTGAATCCATACCTTACATCATATACCAAAAATGATTTCAGTAGATTGTGATACTTAAAAATGAAAAAGCAAAAGTTTAAAACTTTTAGGAGGAATTTAAAAGATAATCTTTTTAAAAAATTTTATGATGGGAGGTAGAAAAGTGCTTTTAACCAAGACATTAAAAGTATCAACCATGGGGAAGGGAGGGAAAACTGAATGGGAAATCATCAAAGAGGGAGAAAAACCATGAGAAGCTCTTAACTATAGGAAACAAACTGAGGGTTGTTGGAGGGGAGGTGGGTAGGGGGATGGGGTAATTGGGTGATTGGCATTAAGGAGAGCACATGATTTTTTTTTTTAAGATTTTATTTATTTATTTGACAGAGAGAGACAGCCAGCGAGAGAGGGAACACAAACAGGGGGAGTGGGAGAGGAAGAAGCAGACTCCTAGCGGAGGAGCCTGATGTGGGGCTAGATCCCACAACGCTGGGATCATGCCCTGAGCCGAAGGCAGATGCTTAACGACTGCGCTACCCAGGTGCCCCGAGGAGGGCACATGATTTGATGAGCACTGGGTGTTATATGCAACTGATAAACTGTTGAACACTACATCTGAGACTAATGATGTACTATATGATGGCTAATTGAATTTAAATTTTAAAAAAGTATCAACCATAATGGAAAAAACTAATAAATTTAAAGTTTACATTAAAATTAAAAATGTTTATGCATCAAAAGATATCATAAAACACTGACAAGACAGACTGTGAGAAGATTTTTATAACACACATCACTAACAGGATTAGTTAAAGGAATATATTAAAAGTTGCTACAAATAAATAAAAGAAAGGCAAACAGCCCAATCAAAAACAGGCAAAATATATGAACAAGCAATTCATACACTACGAAAACTCATTGACCAATGAATAGAGTAACAATGCAATAATCTAGGAGATAAATATTGAAACAACCACAAATACCATCATATATTCAACAGATTGACAAAAAATAAAAAGTTTGATAATACCATGGATTGATAAGGATGCAAACCAATGCAACCTCTCAGTTAGTGCTGGTAGGGATTATAAATTGCATCAACTATTTTGGTTTAAAATTTGGCAATATCTGGTAAAATGTATGATATCATAACCCAGCAATTCTGATCCTAGGTATACTCTTTAAAGAAATTCTCATACATAGAAATGAGTGGTGTTTATAGCATGATTTTTGTATGAAAAGGAGTAAAACAGCTCTAATATACATCACTGCAAACTGGATAAGTATATTGTGGTATAGCATGGTCATATAATATAATAATATACAGCAATTAAAATGAATGAATTGGAGCTACATGTATCACTAGAGATAGATCTCAAGATCTATGATGACCCAAAAAGTAAATTATAGGGGGTATGTACAGTATGATACCATTTGTAAATAGTTTATCAACATGCAAATATATATACATACATATATAAATTATATATATGACATACATAAGGTATAAAGATACAAACAGAAATAATAAATGCCAAATTTAGGGTGGTAGTAACCTTTAGAGTAGGAAAGACAATGTCCAATAAGGATATCGTCTTAAAATAAACCAACTAAAAATAATAGTAAGGGTATGATTATAACACTATTTTCAAAGACTCATCACTGATTACTTTATATACATGAAGTATTCAGGGAGTTTTAATGAAATGACAAAGCCACCAACTGCTAGCCAGAGCAAATTGTAAAAAGCCATCACTAGAACCCTATCAAACCAAATAATGAGAGTTACTGTTCAATTACTGCTACCAATAAGAAAGATGATGATTCCTCCTTCAGACAACTTAGAGCAAAGCTGACTGCATCTTTTCTACCAAAGGCTGTTTCCATCGCTTGGTTTGTGCTATTTTAAGCATCTGTCAAGTCTTGAGCAATTTCTATATATCTCTTTGCAGCAGTCCCAACATCCAAATTAGCAACTAGATGTATGAATAACCAAGCAAGATAAGAAATCGTCATGTATTTTTAAGCTAAGTCCCATTTGTCCAAAGGGAAAGTAAAACCCAACCCACTAACAATAACAAAAATATTCCTGTGTCATAGCTTACTTGTGCTGTCATTTATAGAGTTACATAATTTTCATATTGAGATTTCACAATAGGTCCTTGTTTTTAGAAATGAGAGAGTATGGCAGTGTAGTAAAAATTATTTAATTGAACTAAGTTCTGTTGTGACATATATTATGATGAACCACTCTGCCAAAGAAGGGGAAAGAATATTACGTCCCATCTTGGCTTATAAAAAAATAATGAAATACTAGATAAACAACAGTAGAGGAATGCAGCCATTAAAAATTATACTTTTAAAGTGCTTTTAATAAAAAATACAGCAATTCCACAGTCTTGTAAAAATCAAGAAACCCTATGTAAAGGCTTAAAAATCATGAAAAGAAATATATGAAAATATTATATTTCTCTAGATGTTGGGTTATAGTTTTCAAATTTTCTACCATCAGCACATATTGCTTTTCTAAATGGAAAAATATTTTTATTAAGAATTCAGTATTATAATGTATGTAAATGTTTAAAGGATACACTTTCAATTCTAATTGCTAAGTTATTAATATGAATGATTGACTACCGCAATATGAAACTTCATTTGCATGCCTTGGTAATCTTTGTTTAAATATGTTAAGTATTCTATTCCAATCAGAGTGATAATTCTTCCATTTTCCAAAATCATCTCTTCAACAGATTTTTCCTTCTCCAAACTGTGCTTTGTCCACATGTCAGATATACTCCTTAGTCATTTACCTGTACATTTATAACTAATTACAGTAGTTCTCAATCTTTGCTGCTTATTGGAATCACCGTGGGAATTTTAAAAAATTCCAATGCTCATGCCACACCCCTGACACATTAAATCAGATTTTATGTGGGTGGAATCCAGGTGTCAGCAGTTTGTAAAGCTTTATGGTGATTCCAATGCACAGCCAGTGAACTACAGTCTTATTACTCAAAATGTGGTCCATAAACCAGAAGCATCAGGATTACCTAAGAACTTAGAAAAAGTACAGAATCTTACACTCTACCCCAAACCTACTAATCAGAATCTGCATTTTAACAAGATCTTTAGATTATTCACATACATGTTAAAGGATGAGACGTGCTGTTCTAGGGTCCTCAAATGAATGATTGAGGTTAATAAGACCAAGGTCATGAGTGTGACCCGTAGTTGCAACTAGTAGTTTGACTGTGGTAGAGGTAGGTAGTCAGTCACTAGCATTTGCATTTAATATTTTCTGACTTTAAGATCATGCGTGTGGATAGTCTTTTGTGTCCACAAGTAGATGCGTGCTTGTAAAGACCTCCCAAAGTTAAGGATGTTTCTGTTCCTTGTTAGGAGTTCCTTAGTACCCCCAGGAAATCAGTCAATGATACTAATTACTCTCACACCATTTATGAACCTCATCACACAAGACTTTTCACAATCAGATTCTACCTATTTTAGTCACATTCCTGTTGGACCCCAAAGTCTTTTACACATCCATAATGATTCATATTGCACAGAGGAAGCCTTCAATAAATATTAGCTAGATATTATTATTATTCCTGCCTTCAAATGAGCCAACTCCCTGACTAGAATATCAATTCTCTCCTTCCTCACCTGGCAAATGCCAACTTAGCATTCAAATACCAACTCACTGTGGAGACTCACTCTAAGTATCCTTGGGTGAGGAGTCCCTCCTGCACGTGGCCTTCTGTGATAATTCATCTGCTGTGAGGCTGGAGTTCCTCCTACTCTGAATGCTCTTTCAGGAGAGGGACCACATGTCCTTGAACTCGTAGGCCCTCCATAAATACATATATAATGAATCAATAATTGAAAGAGAGAACCATCTCCCCTCATGGAGATTTGCCAAGTGCATGGCAGAGGTTTTATTCAGGCAGAATAGAAAACCACTAGAAAGCATCTGGGGTTTAAAATGATAGGGTTATAAGATGTATTTTTTTATGAAGCATTTACCGTTTAAAGGAAAATTTTTAAGTAATGCATTCTTTAAAGCCCTAAACTATAGACTCTTATTTCATATATATGGCTCCAAAGGAAAATTTCATATTATGAGAACTGGACTTTTATCTGTTCCTTGTGCATTAATTAATCTACTCATTCATTCAACAGTAAATCATTTTAAATATCTACTCTAAGGCATTATGTTTTAAGTGCCCACATGAGGGCATAACAACATGAATATACCACTCCTTAGTAGGATTAAGTAGAAATAGTATCATCATATTATAACACCTTACAATAGGAGATGATGTATATTTTGCAATTAGGCAAAATAGCTTACACTTGCTGTAGAGAGCACAATGATTCCTTTTTATGGGTTTTTCTATGTCCCTGCCTCAACTTTGGTGTGTTTTCAACAGCCAGGCTAACACCTGCAGCTTTCCTTCAGGAGGAGGACTCCCCTCAGGCTACTGGAAATGCTTTGCAATGATTGTGGATGTAGACGTATGAAAACACAGCTACAATGCTTCAGGTTGGGACAACTCTAAAAAGTGTAACTTACATTCCAGAGCTCCCTCATGAAAATAGGTTGAAGCTACCCTTTATGTAATTTGACCTAAAATGGCACTCTTACTTGGTGTTTTCTCTTTCCCCTTTCTACTTCTTCCACTCTCATTATCCCCAGCTCCTCTCCTCCATACCACACCCTGCCACAGGAGCATATCCTTAATAAATCACTTGCATGCAAATCCTCTTCTCAGGGTCTGCTTTTGAGGATCATGACCTAAGGCAGTTTTTTATGCTGTAAGAGTTTTACACACTCAGTACTCTTTAGCCTATATTTTATTTTGCCCGTATCAACTACTTATTAATATTATTTATACATCTGTATTTCCAACTGGGTTAAAGGGTCCTTAAGAAGGGGAAATGTTTTATTCCCTTTGTGTCCCCTGTTCCTTCCTCTCCACCACCACCACATCTCATAGATTACCCATACAGAATATAAGCTCATTAATATCGTGTTTTTTCAAACCACATAGGATACATATACATTTTATAGGCATGTATATTAATTAAGAATAGTCAAATGACTTAAACCATATGTTATTAAAGGATTATTCTTCCATGCAGGGAGAACATATATTTAAATGTCTTATAACTTAAAAATAACCAAGTGAATTTCTCTTTAAAGTGAATTCATCATCAAAGGGATTTTAAAGTAAGAAATGGTGAAAATAATCACACCACTACAGAATCTGTCTCTTGGACCATTTTGTGATTAATGCCTACTAAAATTACTCAAATATAATCTGACACAGATTTTTCAAAATGCCATAGTTAGAAATAAAAGAGGAGATAAAAGGCTTCATCAAGTCTATTTCTTTTGCCATCCAACCCAGTCCTACCCAATTCCTTTTCTGTTTCCCTAACATCCTTCAGCTAAGCCCCATTTGGGACACTTACATGCAAAATTCTCACAGCAGGCAAATGAGCTTGGCAATCTGGTTGGCCTGCAAAATGCCCCTTCTCCTCATTTTCCAGCAATGACAGTCCCCAGAATAAGGGAAGTGGCCCTTCCCAAGTCTGTTTGCTTTAACTCAGTTACCTGCAATGCCTTAGAATGTTCTTCTCATCAAGCACTTGTACATTGAATTTCAGAAGTCGTCTTATTAGAGGAAAAATTGATCTTCACCTTCAACCAATTTCCATGCAAATTAGGCTTGGCTAAACATGTAGCTTGAAAAAAAACAGGCAGTTGCAGAAATTCCAGACTTGTATTTTTCATCACTTTTCACACGAGGTAAAGAAAGTCATTTTTCCATAAGCTTCCCCATGCCTGAGTTGTTGCCTCATGCTGACTTTTTACAAAAGTCCACAATTGTTTCAATGTGGCTGTTGCTATTTTGCTTCTTTAGTAAATCTACTTCATTTATTGTTATGGTTGGCCCTTATTGCCAAAGATCCAGACAGTGCTGTTGGAGAAGAACATATCTCCTAGCATTAGAGCATCTGAATAGAGGTGTGACATTCTAAGCAAATGCCAAAAATGATGGTGTCTCTGTGCCAGAGAAAAGCGTGCCTTGGTTTCTTTCAAAAAATCACCTAGAGGAGAACATAGGCAGCAACCTCTACGACATCAGCCAAAGCAACCTTTTTCATGACACATCTCCAAAGGCAAGAGAAACAAAAGATAAAATGAACTTTTGGGACTTCATCAAGATAAAAAGCTTCTGCACAGCCAAGGAAACAGTCAAAAAAACTAAGAGGCAGCCCACGGAATGGGAGAATATATTTGCAAAGGACACTACAGATAAAGGACTGGTATCCAAGATCTACAAAGAACTTCTCAAACTCAATACACGAGAAACAAATAAACAAATCATAAAATGGGCAGAAGATATGAACAGACACTTTTCCAATGAAGACATACAAATGGCTAACAGACACATGAAAAAATGTTCAAAATCATTAGCCATCAGGGAAATTCAAATCAAAACCACACTGAGATACCACCTTACGCCAGTTAGAATGGCAAAGATAGACAAGGCAAGAAACAACAATTGTTGGAGAGGATGTGGAGAAAGGGGATCCCTCCTACATTGTTGGTGGGAATGCAAGTTGGTACAGCCACTCTGGAAAACAGTGTGGAGGTCCCTTAAAAAGTTAAAAATTGAACTACCCTATGACCCAGCCATTGCACTACTGGGTGTTTACCCCAAAGATACAGACGTAGTAAAGAGAAGGGCCATATGCACCCCAATGTTCATAGCTGCATTGTCCACAATAGCCAAATCATGGAAGGAGCCGAGATGCCCTTCAACAGATGACTGGATTAAGAAGCTGTGGTCCATATATACAATGGAATATTACTCAGCTATCAGAAAGAACGAATTCTCAACATTTGCTGCAACATGGACGGCACTGGAGGAGATAATGCTAAGTGAAATAAGTCAAGCAGAGAAAGACAATTATCATATGATTTCTCTCATCTATGGAACATAAGAACTAGGA
>NC_048238.1:32123746-32221701 GCF_002007445.2 Ailuropoda melanoleuca
TAAAAAAAAAAAAAAAAAAGAAAGAAAAGAAACCAATGCAGTTACACAGGGAATTTGCTGGGCAACAAAGATTTTTAAAAGACAAAAACAAGACGGAATTAACTAAATATGTATAAAAAAGAGTATCATGAAGCCCTAAGAATGGCATTAGGAAGACACAGACTGTTTAGGCTCATTATATAAATGTAAAAAAGAAGACATGATACTTCCTAAGAAATTATTTTCTCAGCGAGAAGATACAGGAAATTATAGGAGTATTTGTTGGATCATAACAGATGATAGAAGGAAAGCCCAAACCATTCCACTTCTATGTTGTTTCTATTATTTTTCCATTGAAGAAAATTATTTTCAAATTGAAAAGGTTAGAACAGCAAAGATCAGGAGAAAATAGAAACTCTGGACACTTAGAGAGATTGGAGGTTATGTCAGGCTAATAACAACTTTGGCTCATTTGAACAGAAAAGTGATTCATTAACAGGAAATTGGGCAGGTCATAGAAACTCTGGGAGGGGTGGAAAGCTGGACACAGAGACTAAGGGCCAGAGACATTGACCTAAATGACCTCGCAGAATAGCCTACTGAGGATTCAGCTGCCATCATCACCGTACAGTGGATACTAAAGTTCGTGTCACAACTACCATGGAATTGGACATTATATGCTGCTACTAGAACCCTGTCTCCGTTGCCCTGGGAACTCTGTCTTGATACAAGTATACTTCCCACCTGAGATGAATCTCATTGCCACAGATTTTTGTGCATCGTTGGCTTCAGTTCAAAGACTGAATTCACTGAGAAATATATCTGATTAGCAGAATGTACTTATATACTCACATTCTCAGTACAAGGAATGCTGGGGAAAATCTAAATATGGCATTTTTAATTCTACAGGAGATAGATTTTGCCTCTCACTAAAACTCACAAAGTGTGAATTCCTCAAACAGAGGATGGAATTCAACTAGTGTAGAGCCAAAACAACTGGCAACAACCTCCACAGGCCACATTTAGTTTGTTTGCTTCGAGTGGTTGGCTTTTAAGAGGATTATTGAAAATTAGAATTCCTAGGAGAACCAGAAGCATTTGGAAACCAATTTTTAGGAATAATAATTTAGGGAATTGGCAAACTTGAGTCTGAAGAATCATCATTTCTTTTAGCACTGTGAATCCCAAGATGACAGCATCACTTTTTCCAGGAATACTATCTAGTCCGTATCCCACATGCACTACCCACCCAGTTCTTCCTTATTGATCTGTTGCTAGATATCTTCTTGAAGAAAACCTGGGATAATTGGAGTCTGCTCATTACAGACAAAGATATTTTAATAGATGCAAATGTCCTCTCATGGCCTAACTCTAGATTCAGAATAAGGCTGCATTTCCAGGGACATCTTGTAAAAAAGCCAGAAGATCATAGCTCCTGGCAGAGACTAATACATTGTAATGTGTATGGGTATATGGACCTATGTATAACCATATAGGCTATATGGAGCCTAAAGTACCATCTTTTCTCCCTTTACTCCTTAATAATAAAACCCTAGTTTTATGCAGAGTGGCAATACATCCAAGTAAAAGACTGTTCCAGTCATCCTTAAATTAGATAGGGCAATATGACTGACAATTAGAAAGAAGCAGAAATACTCTGTGGGATTTCAAAGAGGGCACCTTCAAAGGGTTAATTCAGTGTAGAAGAAAAACCTTTTGCCCTCCCTCAATTCATTTCCTTGCTGCAAGCCTGGAATTTAGACTTTGTGGCTGCAACTGCAGTAGCCATCTTCAGCTGTGAAGTGTCTCAGAATGTGGAAGCCATGTACTTAAATATGGTAGAGCAGAAAGACAAAAGCAGCCCAGGTCCTTGGTGTCACTGTGATGTTATCTTATCAGCCCTGCCTCCGTGCCTTGGGCTTTTTCTATTATGGTAAAAAACATGTGACTTGAGATCTACTCTCTTAAACTTTTAAGTTAATATAGTACAATACTGTTAACTATAAGCACAAGGTTGTATAACAGATCTCTAGAATACTTCCATCTTTCATGCCTGAAACTATACCAACTGAACAACATCTCCCCAAATCCTGCCCCCAATTGAGCCCCTAGCAGTTACCATCTACTTTCTGCTTCAATGAGTGTGACTACTTCAGATACCTCACGAAAATGGAATCACACAGTATTTGTGCTTCTGTAACTGGCTTATTTCACTTGGCATGATTTCTTCAAGGTTCATTCGTACTGCAGCATATGACAGGAATTATTTATTTTTTATGGCTGAATAATATTCCACTGTATTTATATATGACATTTGCTTTATCCATTCATCCATGGAAGTACATTTAGGTTGTTTCCACCTCCTGGCTATTGTGAATAATGCTGCAATGAATGTGGAAGTACAAATATTTCATTGAAATCCTAATTTCAATTCATTTGGATAAATACCCAGAAGCGGGATTCCTGAATCATATGGCAGTTCTATTTTTAATTTTTTTGAGAAATGCCATATAGTTCTTCACAGCAGTGGCACCAATTTGTATCCCCATCAGGAGTGTGCAAGGGCTGCAATCTCTCCACGCTCACTATTTTTTGTGTTTGGAATCATGGCCATCCTAAGAGGTGTGAGGACATATCTCACTGTGGTTTTAATTTACATTTCCCTGATTATTAGTGATGTTGAGCATCTTTTTATATACCTATTGGCCATTTGTATGTCTTCATTTGAGAAATGTCTATTCAAGTCCTTTGCCCATTTTTAAAATCAGGTATTTTGTTTTTGCTATTGAGTTGTGTTCTTTATGTATTTTGAATATTAACGCATTATCTGAGGCAGGGTTTGCAAATATTTCCTCCCAATCCATAGGTCACTCTTCCATTCTGTTTTTTTGTTTGTTTCCTTTGCTGCACAGAAGCTTTTTAGTTTGATATAGTCCCAAAGCTTTTGTCGCTTGTGCTTTTGGTGTCATATTCAAGAAATCATTGCCAAATTCAATGTCAGAAAGTTTTTCTCCTAAGTTTGCTTATACTTTCAGGACTTACTTAAATCCATTTTGAGTTGATTTTTGTGTGTTTTACAAGACAGGGGTCTTGTAAAACAGGGCTCTTTCTTTTACATGTGGATATTCAGTTTTCCCAAGACCATTTATTAAAGAGATTACCATTTTCCCATTGTATATTCTTGACACCCTTGTCAAAGATCATTTTACTATATATTCATGTGTTTATGTCTGAGCTCTCTATTGGCCTATATGTCTGCCTAAATGCCAGACTGTATTGATTATTTTTATTACTCTAGTGTTGTGATATGTTTTGAAATCAGTAAGTGTGAGGCCTCTAGCTTTGTTCTTCTTTCTCAAGATTGTTTTAGCTATTCAGGGCCCTTTGTAGTTCCATATGAATTTCAGGATTATTTTTTCTATTTCTGTAAAAAAAAAAGCCATTGGCATTTGATGGGATTTCATTAAATCTGTAGGTCACTTTGGATACTATGAGCATTTTAACAATAATTGTGGGTTTTTTGTTTTTTTTTTTTTTACGATTGTATTTATTTGTCAGAGAGAGAGAGAGCACAAGCAGGGGGAGCGGCAGGCAAAGGGAGAGGGAGAAACAGACTCCTCACTGAGCAAGGAAACTGATGCAGGCTCAATCCCAGGAGCCTGGTATCATGACCTGAGCCAAAAGGCAGACGTTTATCTGATTGAGCCACCCAGGCTTCCCAACAATAATTGTCTTCTGATCCATGAACATGGGAAGTCGTTCCATCTATTTGGATCTTCTTTAAAATGCAACTAATTTTTGCACATTGATTTTTATCCTACAAATTTACTGAAGTCATTTATTAGTGCTCAGGGTTTTTTTGTGGAAACTTCAGGGTTTTTATGTGTAAAATCATGTTATTTGTGAACAGAGATAATTTTACCTTTTTTTTTTCCTAACTTGGATGCCTTTTATTTCTGTTTCTTTTCTAGTTGTTTTGGTTAGGACTTCCAGTACAATGCTGAAAAAAAGTGGCAAGAATGGGCATTCTTGCCTTATTTTTGATATTAAAGGAAAAGATTTCAATTGTTCACTATTGAGTATAATATTTACTGCAGTCTTTTTATACATAGCCTTTCATATGTTGAGGTAAATTTCTTCTACACATAGTTTGTTGAGAGTTCTTTCTATCATGAAAAGGTGCTGCATTCTGTAAAATGCTTTTTCTTCAAATATTCAGATAATCATGCAATTTTTATCCTTTATTCTGTTAACAAGGTGTGTCATATTTATTGATTTGGGTATGTTGAACCATCCTTGGATCCCAGGGATAAATGCCACTTGATCAAGGTGTATATTCCTTTTAATGTGATGTTGAATTCAGTTAGTATTTTGTTGACAATTTTTGCATCTGTGTTCATTGGTTCATCTATTTTTCTTCTCTGGTAGTGTCTTTTTCTGGCTTTGGTTTCAGGGTAATGCTGGCATCATAAAATGAATTTGGAAGTATTTTCTCCTCTTCAAGTTTTTTGAGGAGTTTGAGAAATATTGGCATCATTCGTTCTTTAAATGTTTGCCAGAATTCACCCATGAGGCCATCTGGTCCTGGGATTTTCTTTGTTTGGAGGTTTTTGATTACTGATTTAATCTCCTTACTAGTTCTAGATCTATTCAGATTTTCTATTTCTTCATAATTCCACTTTGGTAGGCTGTATGTTTCCAGAAATTTACCTATTTCTTCCAGGTTATCCAATTTCTTGGCATATACTGTTCTTAGAAGTCTCATAATCCATTTTATTTCTGTGGCATCAGTTGTAATGTCTTCTCTTTCATTTCTGATTTGAGTACTCTTTCTTAGTCTAGCAAAGGTTTGCTACTTTAGTTTTTCTTTAAAAAAAAGCAACTCTTTTGTTATTGTTTTTTCTATTCTTTTCTGTTCACTATTTCACTTATATCTGCTTTAACCTTTATTATTTCCTTCCTTCTGATATTCTTGGGCTTAGTTTTTTCTTCTTTCTCTAGTTCCTTGAGGTGTAAAGTTAGGGTTTTTATTTGAGATTGATCCTTTTTAATGTGGGCATTTTTTTTTTTTTGCTTAAACTTCCCTATTTGTACTGCTTTTGTTGTATCCCATAGTTTTAGTGGGATTTTATGATTTTACTTTCATTTGTCTCATAATACTTTCTAATTTACATTTTGTTTTCTTCTTTGACCTATTGTTTGTTCAAGAATGTGTTAATTTCCACATATTTGTGAATTTTCCAGTTTTCCTAAAGCTACTGATTTCCAGTCTCATTCCATTGTGCTTGGAAAAGGTACTTGGAATGATTTCAACTTTTTTAAATTTGTTAAGACTTGTTTTGTGACTTAACATGTGATCTATCCTGGAGATTGTTCCATCTGTGTTTGAGAAGAATGTTTATTCTGTTGCTATTGGGTGGAATGTTCTATATATGTCTGCTAGGTCCGTTTTGTCTATGATGTTGTCAAGTCCTGTCTTTCTTATTGATATTCTTCCTGGATATTCTAGCCATTATTGAAAATGAGATATTGAAATCTCCTATTATTATTGTGTTGCTGTCAATTTCTCCCTTCATTTCTGTCAGTGTTTGCTTCATATATCTATGTCCTTTCTTCTTGGATGCATATATAATTGTTATATCTTCCTGGTGAATTGGCCATTTTATCATTATATATTTGTTCTTTGTTTCTTGTGACAATATCTTATTTGAAGTCTGTGTTGTCTGGTATAAGTATGGTCACCCCTGTGCTCTTCTGATTACCATTTGCATGAAATATCTTTTTCCATCTCTTCACTTTCAGCCTGTGTCCTTAAATCTAAAATGAGTCTTGTAGACAGCGTGTAATTGAATCTTTAAAAAATCCATGCAGTCACTCTGGTTTTTTTTTATTGAAAACTTTAATCCAATGACATTTAAAGTAATTATTAATAGGCAATAACTTATTGCCATTTAGAAAACTATATTCTGGGGGCGCCTGGGTGGCACAGCGGTTAAGCGTCTGCCTTCGGCTCAGGGCGTGATCCCGGCGTTATGGGTTCGAGCCCCACATCAGGCTCCTCTGCTATGAGCCTGCTTCTTCCTCTCCCACTCCCCCTGCTTGTGTTCCCTCTCTCGCTGGCTGTCTCTATCTCTGTCAAATAAATAAATAAAATCTTTAAAAAAAAAAAAAAGAAAACTATATTCTGGCTTGTTTTGTCTCTCTTTTCCCCTTTTGCTCTCTTCATTTGTGTTTCACTGACTTCCTTCTGTAGTAGCATGCTCTGACTCATTTCTCATATTCTTTTGTGTATCTTCTAAAGGTATGTTCTTTGTGGTTACCATGGGCCTTACAAAGAACACCTTATAACAATCTACTATAAGATGATAGCAAATCAACTTCAAACAAAATACAACTTTATACTTTTACTTCTGCCCCTCAACACTTCATGTTGAAGTAACAAATTACATTTTATATTGCATATCCATTAATATATTTTTATAGTTATTTTTATACTTTTCTAACTTCTATACCAGAATTAAAAGTGATTCACACATCACCACTTCAGTATTACACTATTCTGTACTTGTTTATGTATTTACCTTTAACAGTGAGCTTATTTTCCTATGCTTTTCTGTAACTGTTTAGCATCTTTTCATTTCAACTTGAACGTCTCCCTTTAATATTTCTTGTAAGGCAATTCTAGTGGTGATGAGCTTTCTCAGCTTTTGTTTATCTAGGAAATTTGTTTAATTTTAAATGATTGTGGGGCACAAAGGAATATTTTGCTGGATACAGTATTCTTGTCTGGCAGTTTTTTCTTCTAGCACATTGAATATATCATTGCACTCCCTTTTGGCCTGCAAGGTTCCTGCTGAGAAATCCACTGATATTCTTATAGGGTTCCCTTGTATGTGATGAGCCACTTTTCTCATGCTGCTTTCAAAACTTTGCCATTGACTTTTGAAAACTTCATTATAATGTGTCTCAGTTTGAAATTCTTTAGTTCCATCTTATTTGGTATCTGTTGGGCTTCCTGAATCTGGAAGTTCATTTTCTTCCCCAGATTTGTAAAGTTTTCAGTCATTATATCTTGAAATAAACTTTCTGACTTTTTCTCTCTCTTCTCTTCTTGGGACCCTAATAAAGCACAGATTGGTCTTTTGATGTCCCATAATTTCTTTAGGTTTTCTTCACCCTTTTTCTGTCCTTTTTATTTTTGCTCATTTGACTGGATAATTTCCAATGAACTTTTCTTCAAGTTTGCAAGTTCTTTCATATGCTTGTTCATGTCTGGTGTTGGATCTCTCTAAGGAACTTCTCAATTCAGTTATTGCATTCTTCAGATCTAAAATTTCTATTCAGTTTTTTTCATATTTTCTATCTTTGTTGAAATTCTCACTTTGATCATTCATAGTTTTCCCAAGATCCTTGAGCATCTTTATGATGGTTGTTTTTAATTCTTTGCCATGTAATTCATATACCTTTGTTTCTTTAGGGTCAGTTTCTGGAGATTTATTTTATTCCTCTGATTGGGTCATTTTTCCTTGTTTATGTTCCTTGTAACTTTGTGTTGGCATTTGCACATTTGAAAAAATGGTCAACTCTCTCAGTCCTTACAGACTGACTTCGTACAAGAAAATATCTTCACCAATCAGCTCAGTTAGAGATTCTGGGGGCCCCTCAAGCCTTTTTTGTGAATGTGTGTTCTTTGGCCTTATACATGCTGATTCCTAGTTAGCTTTGTTGGATTTTTTTTTCAGGCGTTCATAATCTCTTGCTGCCTCTGGTGTGTGTCTGCTATACTGTAGGTCCTCTGAAGCAGCAGCATGTTGCCCAGCTCTTCATTCTCTGTAGCCCCCAGGCATCTAGAGTATGCCAGTTCCTGTCTCTTTTCTGAGACAAGTGAGACAGAAACTAGCCCCTCAAGCAGCCCTCCCCAAAAGCCAGGATGTCAGATGCATACTCCACTCCTTTCCCACTGAGGGAGAGGCCACCAAACGATATCAGCCTTTGTCTGCTGTGCCATGGGCTTTCTGGAACAGCAGCATGTCACACAGCTCTTTTTTGTTCATAGTGGCCCTGCAGCATCTGGAGTATGCTGGGCCCATCCACACTCTGAGACAGGCAAGATAGAAGCCAGTCCCTCAGGAAGCCCCCTGGAAATCCAGAATGGTGGAGACATGTTCCAGTCTTCTCTTTCCTCACTAAAAGAGGCTACTGAGTTGTATCACCTCTGTCTATTGTACTGTCGTTCCCCTAGAGCTCTAGCATGCTATCCAGCTCTTTTTTGTTCTCAGCAACCTCCATGCACCTAAACTATACCAGTTTCCACCAGTGCTCCAAGACAGGTGAAGCAGAAGCCAGTCCCTTGTGCAGCCTCCTAAAAGTCAGAACATTGGATATATGGTTTAGTCTTCTCTTTCCCTTCTTAGGTTAAAGCCAGGAGTGAGGCTCCAGATTACATGGCACTGTGCCAGGGAGAGGGGCTATGGCAAGAGAGTACCACAAATGTTCCTATTGACTTCAACGTGACTGGTCTCATGCTTGGCCTCGGGTGCAGAAATCTCTTAACTGGCCTTCAGATTTCTCACAGAGGGAATTGGTTCATATATTGCTGTGGAATCTATTTCCCTGGGAGGAAGGAAGGTCTGGGACTTCTATTCTGGCATCTTGCTGACATCACTCTCTGTACCTTTGACTTTTTTTAATAGGTGAGAGAAATTGTTGTGCTTAATTTTTAATATATTTTTCCTTTTAAGCAGCTAAATATAATCCTAATGGATGCAGACAGATGCCTGCTTTAGGTAGTAGGTAATATTATGAAGTCTTAAAACTTTACAAATACAGGATGATATAAATCGAAGATTCAAAGTTTTTCTCTTCTCCCAAATGTTTTATGAAAAGGAAGAAGTTTAGAAGAATAATGAAAATACATAAAAGTGTAGTTCTCAGGAAAGCAAATCCTCTTTTTGTTTTTACCCATAGGAAAACAATGGCTCTCATGCTGTTTTGGTTAATTAGGAAGAATAGGATAGATAACCAGATGTTAATCCCTTAGCCAGATTCACACTCCACATCTTTTTTTGGTCTAGATACTTAGCCTGCATCACAAACCAGAGTGAGCCTGTACTAAATAAATGGCTTCATTCATATTTATATTTAATCATTTGGTAAATTAAATAAAGCCATTGTAAGATATAATAGACCTCAGATTTAAAAATAAATATTGAGACTAGATAAATATCTCTGATTTTTCATGACATTTATCTGGCAGCAGGAACCTATTAGACTGTCATGATGTTCTATTCCATTGACTTATCTCCAGGCTCCCTTTTATAGAAGGCCAATCTTTTGGATGCTTTTACACTCATCATTTATATGCATTTACCTACTGATCTCTTCTGAATCCACTAGTACTCTATATCTGAATTCCAATTTTGTATGCCTCATGCAAAACTCAAAATCTAAACATATAGCACTCTTGACAAAAAGAGGCTAAATGTCACCATCTGAATAAAAATCAATTTTACTGAGTAGTGGTGGCCTGGAGATTCAGTTAAGTGAAGGTTCTAATTGCTTGCATGTTAAATAGACAGATAATACTGACAACTTTCTAGAACATATCGATTGAAAGAGAAAATATAGAGACTGAATATACTGACTTTTTTCTTTTTAAACTAAGTTTGTGCTATACAACTTCTAGCCAATAATAAACCGAATTTCTCTGTCAATCCTTTCAGAAGCAGTTCAAATAACCACAGCAACCAAAGACATCTTGCAGGGTTTTTTCCCCCCCCAAAAGTTGTGAGAGTTTGGTAAAGTAAGGAGAAATTGTGGAAAGCTTCCACTGTACTTAAAAGATTGAAAACCACTGAGTCAAACATCCCCCTCATTTAGTGCCTGCTTATCCTCCTTTGCAGATCTGCTCACCTACATGGCTTTATGTCACGTTTTTGCTTTCTGACTACACTTAGCACTGCAGAACCAGACAGCCTTGAAAAAGATTAATTTTATTTTGTCTTATGCATCAGCAACAAAGTTTGTCAACTTGAATCTTTATTACCAGCAATCACATCAAAGCTGAAAAACACAGCATGATTTCTTTTTCTACCTTAGAAGTTGAATTTGTCACACTAAAAAAAAAAAAAAAAAGAAAGAAGAAAAAAAGAAAGAAAGAAAAAAGAAATCTTTAGGCCTGTAAATGTAATGTGCTTGATTTGGGAATCATTGAGAAAGAATAAGCAAAATAAATAAATGGAGAACGCCCCCCCCCAACTCTTTTCTAAGGAGAATCAACTTAGGAAAGAGGAAGATACAAGAGGTTAGGTGGTAATCAGGCAACAGGAATACACTTCTTGAAGTAACTACATGTAGAATAATGATGATTTTGGACAAATGCTAACATTTATTCAGAGCGAGACATCAAGATAAACCCTTTATAGGCATTATCCTAACCATCCTATAAGACAGATTCTCTTATTGTTACCAATTTATAGATGAAAAAAATGAGGGTAAGGAAAGTTAAATACCTTTCTCAAAGTCACACAGATTTGGTGGAGGCAGAATTTGACATCAGGTCTCATTTCAACACCTCCACTCATTCATTGCTCAAGAGCTCTTCTCAATCAGTCCTTGTTCTCACTCATCTCCTCAAACATGACTTCTACAACCTTTCCCAACATTTTTCTTGCTTCCTTCCCTGCCTATCCAGCTTCTCTAAACAAATCACAGCAAACTATCTTTTTTAAGATTTATTTATTTTGGGGGGGGAGGGAGGGGTAGAGAGAGCGTGCGCCCACACAAGGGGGGGAGGGGCAAAGGGAGAAGGGGAGAGAGTCTCAAGCAGACTGTGCACTCAGTGTGGAGCCCCATGGGGCTCGACTTCATAACCCTGAGATCACGACCTGAGCCAAAACTAAGGATCAGACACTTAACTGACTGCATCACCCAGGCACCCCCACAAACTACTTCAAATTATCAAAAACCCAAATTAGTCCAGACCTCTTTCTTTTGTAAGTGACAGACACCCACTTGAGCAAAAGAAGGAATGTACTGGGTCCCATAACTGAACGGTTCTTCAAGTAAAGCCAGGCACAGGTGTACCAACGTCATCAGGTCGCACTTTTTATCTGTGACTCAGTTCTGCTTTCTTCTGTGTGCTTTACACCTGCTTTCTCCTTGCATTCACAGGATGGCCACCAGCAGCTGTAAATTTAATCCTACTTTAGCAATCCCAGCTTCCCCAATGGTTCTAACCTCTCAGAATTGCTTCTCCATGGGCAGGCCTGGGATATATGCTCACCCTTGGGGACACAGGAATGGTTTAGCTTCCTTCAAATTACATGTTATGGGAATGAGGGATGGTTGTTTCTCAAAGGAAAGTCAAGATATTATTGATAGGAGAAGGGAATGGAAGCTGGGTTGACAAGCACAACAGACCTTGCTCTGAAGTTTAGGTGCATGCCTTTCCCCATGTTCTCACTATATTAACCCATTTCCAAAGCTTACCTCCATCAGCCTCCTTTAATCAGACTTACTGAATTTTGACTGCATCTTCAGGACTTAAATACTGAAATTATACACACACATACACACACACACACACACCCCATATATATATTTCCCCATAATAAGACTGAAAGTCATACTCAAAAGTTTCCAAACTGAATTAGCCATTGTCCTTTTTCTCATACCTATTCTACTACCTATATCCTTTGACTTGGTGTACAGCACCTCCGTTGGCCCAATTGTCCAGAGCAGAAACCAACCGTAATCTTTGATTTTTCTTCCTTACTCCCACAACCAGTCATCAAACCCTGTAAATCCTACCTGCTTAATATCTCTTGACTCCTTCTAAATCTCTCCATCTTTCCTGCTACTGACCTAGCTCAGATTTCCTCATTTCTTGATTATTCTACTTACCATCCTGATAAATCTTCTGCCTCTCAAATATATCCTCCAATTTTCTAGAAAAATGATCTTTCTAAAGCACAGATATGATCCCGTCACTCCTCTTTCCCACCATTCAGTGACTCCCTACTGTATGACTGCAATGGGCCCCAGTTTCCTCATTGTTAAAGGAAAGGATTAAATTGATGGTTTCTTGGATCTTTCCAGCTTCATGATTCTGTTAATCCTTGCCAACCTAAAGCAGTTAGCTTTCTTTGGTTATCTGGTAATGGATTTTTCTACCTTTTGGACCATGGGCTGAGACCTCCGTTCTTTCTGGATATCACTCTTTATTATATCTCATAGGAATGCTGGGCCAAGATATACTGAGAAATCATTTCATATTGGAGACAGTTGGAAAAGTGTGAGGATGAGCATTCCGAAGTCATAATCAGTATCAAATATTTGAGACATATCTGATCTTCTAACTACTACCTTTTTTGCATTCATGCAAGTGTCTAGAAATTGTATCAGACAAAAACTCTACCTTGTATTTCACATTGAAACTTCTTTCAACAATGAGAACTATAGATGTAGAAACAGAAATATTGCTTTATCATAAGACAAAAAGCAGGAGTATCAATTAATGCATTATTCATTACTAGGTCATTATTTGACATCTGTTGAACTATACCACCACAGGGATTCTCAATCACTCCTCCACCTCTTAATCCTGAATATTGGAGAAAACCTTAAAAATGACTACATGTAGGAAACTGTTAAAATTTTCAAGTTGAAGAATTTACTCTAACCAAAGGAACGCCCCCATCTTCACTTGCCAATTTAAGATAACTTTACACAGATTCATCAGTTTAAAACAGAGGCATATGTGTTTTAGTATTTTGCCCCACACAGCAATATTTTATTATAGTGCATTCAAGTCATACATCCATACACACACATTATAGTCCCCAAAGGTATAATTGACATATATTTTTCTCATATCCAGTAATGTAGGGTGTACATTATAACTTGTTCTTGGTCAGTGTGACTGATCACACCGGGCTGTCCCTCCTTCAAAAAGAGTGATGGGTGACAGTTTACTTACTTCTTTTGCCTAGTTTCTAATCTGCCATTACATTGTGTGCTGGTGATCATGTTTGACATGTAATGGCTAAAAAAATGCTTAAAATGGATAATGTTGGATGTAGCGAAAAAAAGGCAAGAATGAAAATCAAATCTTATGTCAAAAATGCACATTTTTAGGGCTGCTTATACAGAGAAGCACTATCAAGAAATTGATCATGAAAGTGGACAACAAAGCTCAGCAATGAGTTAGGGATTGGTGGAAGTTTTTGACATTAAGAAGGGTATCACAGACATCGATAAATAGCAAAGATTGTGTACCAGGCATTAATCTAGGTGCTTGGGATAAAGCAGGGAACCATGGAGACAAAAATGCTTGTCCTTGTGGGGATTACATTCTAGGAAAAGGAGACAGACAAGAAACAACATAAATCAGTAAAAATATGTAGTGAGTAGATACTAATGGTTGGCAGGGGAGGGTTATAATTTAAATAAGTTATGGAAGAATTCATCGAGAGGTAAAGGGGCAAGTGTATCTTCTGAAGAGTATCCCAGGAAGAGAAAACTGCAAGGAAAACTTTTCTAAGATTTTACTTATTTATTTGAGAGAGAGAGAATGAGAGAGAGAGAGAGAGAGAGAGAACATGAGAGGGGGGATGGTCAGAGGGAGAAGCAGACTCCCTGCTGAGCAGGGGGCCTGATGCAGGATTCCATCCTGGGACTCCAGGATTATGACCTGAGCCAAAAGCAGTCGCTTAACCAACTGAGCCACCCAGGCACCCCCAAAGAAAACTTTCCAAGTTAAGACTCTGACTAGTATGTTTGAGGAATATCGAGGCAGCCAGTGCGGCTAGAATTGAAGGAGCAAGGGGAAGAATAAGAGGGAGGTCAGAGAAGTAAGAAGGGCGAGATGGCAGTGGGCCTTTTGGACTGTCCTATGGGCTCTGGATTTTACTTTGAGGGACAGGTGTAACATTGACATCAATCAGAAGATAGAACCTGGCTTATATTATTCAGGCCGTTATTTTGAGAAGGGGTTACAGGGGACAAAAGAGCAGAAGCAGGAGAGGTCTCCAAGGCTTAGGTAACTAAGCTAAAAAATCAGAGAAGCATTTCCAAAGAGAATGTACTATAAGGACTAGACATAGCTCTGATTCAGTTAACTAAACCATTTCTAGGATGAGCCCTTGGAGCAAAACTTTGGAAAACTTTCTGAAAGTATTTTTAAGATGGTTTATCCCATAAAATGTACTAACCCTTAAGTGTTGAGGTTTGACAGTTATAAAATTACTGAGTTGTTTTTTTTTTTCATATTCAACCTGAGAGAGCAATGATTTGCATCAGAGAAACCCTTTGATTTTAATATTTTCTTCCTGGATAGTTTTGCATAATTTTTATGTGATTTCCTTGATGAACCCACTAAAACTATTTTCCATCCATACTTTTGCATAATCTGCATAATAAGGAAATCCTGAGGAAGAACTAGGAACTGGGCAATTCAGCAAGATCACAGAAACCACATGTTGGGAGCTGCTTGTCAGCAAATGCTGCTAGAGATTCTGTAAAGATCAGGACAAATCTTGCAGATAAGGGCAAAATAAATGTCTTTGGCAAGATTTTGTATAGGCTGCATATTTCTTTGTGGGGTCATTGCTACTTCTAGAGAATCCAACTAGACTTATTATTTTGGAAAACAATTTTCTGTGTACCTGCATACTTCCTGTCTCCCTGTCCAGAGTTTCCCCAAATATTCCTCTTCTTGACTATTTGTTGAACTCTTGAGGGGGCAATATAGATTATAGGGGCCTTTATGGCATTGGATGACGGGAAACTAGCAAGATATTCTAGTTACGTTTGTTGCACAACAAATTACCCTAAAACTTAGTAGCTTAAAACAACTATTTTATTTTGCTCATAATTTTGTGGGTCAGGAATTCTGGAAGGGCTTGGGATGGTGGTTCTCATAGAACTTCTGTCATCTGAGGGCTCAGTTGGACTGTATATCCAAGGTGGCTCACTCACATGGCTGTCAGCTGATGCTGTCAGCTGTGCTGTCAACGCAGGCACCTGGAAGTGGCCTCTTTATCTTGTCTGTACTTCCTCACAATATGGCCACGTTAGGGTAGTCAGATTCTTACAAGGCGGTTCAAGGCTCCAACGAGGAGTGGTCCAGCATGTAACATGGAAGCTGAACCATTTTTTATTTTAGCTTTGGATGCCATGCAGTATAATTTCGATCACATTCTACTGGTTATAAGTTAGTTATAAGTCCACTCGGATTCAAGAAGAGGGGACACATACCCTACCATCTGATGAGAGGAATGTCAGGGTCTGAATTTAGAGGAGCACATGGCATAGGAGATGTTGTTAGGGCTGTATTTGGGAAATGAAATCCCTACACCTGGTTAGTTAGTAAAAACAGATTGTGTGAAGTCACTGTGAAGTGTATAGGTCACCAGCCTGTGGAGAGACAAAGAAAGGAGGCAGAGACTGCAGAATGTTTACATTCTTGTATTCACAAGAGCAAAAGGATCCAAGAAAGCAGTGGGGGTTTCCTCAAGTTAGGGTAAACTTCCAATAGTCTTTAATCTGCATTCTACACTCCAGGTTCCCTTGCCATGGTGCTCTTATAGTAATTCATTCGTCATTTCACAAACTTTTATTGAATGACCACTACATGTGCCAGGGACTATTCTAGGCTCTTGGTGCTGATCCGTAAATAAATGTAACAAAAAGCCCTACCCTCACGGAGAGTGTATTCTAGTGGAGTCTTGATATTAAAATAAGCAATACCGCTTGCGAATTAAGTAAATGGCAATTGGAGGCAAGGCCTCCCGCGGCCTAAAGAGCTAGCCCCACCCTGAAGGACATTCTGGACTGACATTTTGCCAGACGATTGTGCAACAGACCAAGCGGTGGGGTCTTCGGAAAAGACATTTATAGGTAAGAAGGTTAATTTGTCCTATTAGTTTAAGAGGGCTTCCAGATACCTCTAACTTCTTGCTTCTCCCAAATCATGCTATTTCACATCCATCTGGTGACCTCTGTTCTACTTGTTGGCATCACTGTCCAAAACCCATAGGAATCCCAATAATTCACCCTCCCCCCCGTATACACACCCTTTGCCATATACTTTGGAGTTCCATAAAGACACCCTGCATTTTTCATGTGATTTGCCAATAGATTAAGGCAGGTAAAAATGTGTCAGTTTTAAGATCAGACCTAAAGAAGTCTTGACCGTTTTCACCTGGGCTCTTGCCCCTCTGCCACTGTCATGCGGGCATGCTGGGGTTGGCTGCAGGATGAGAGACGTGTGAACTAGAGCCCAGTTGCACCAATCTCCCCAAGCAACAGCCAGCCCACCCCCAGACACATGAATGAGCCCAGCCAAGATCCCAGAGGTATGAGCAGTAAACTTATTGTTATAGGCTACAAGATTTTGTGGTTGCTTGTTAGGCAGCATTTTGGGGCAACAGAGGGGGTGACACAACTGGGAAAGGGCAAAGCTCCATCTCGTGGAGACCTGCTTACCGTTTTTTGTTTGTTTGTTTTTTTTAATTTTGAAATCAGTGAGCACAAGTCCCTGTCATTGCTGCTGGTGCTACCCGGGTGCTGGGAATTGTGAAAAGATAATCGAAGTCAAAATTGACAGAGTTGCCTCTAGATTCATGACAAGGGGCAGGTGTGGAGGAATGAAATGGAATAAGGCTTCATTTCTGCCTGTGAAAGTTTGCATTTTAGGTCTCCTTGTCTGAAGGGACAAAAGTCACTCCTAATGTTTACCGCAATTGAGGGATGAGGAAGAAGGCCCAAGAAGAAGCGAAACATTCCAGTTGCTCCTTTGATACCCTTAACCCAGCAAGCTCCCTGCCTAAAAGTGGACTTAGCTTTTTTATTATTATAATTCAAAATAAACCTGTTTTGGCAGCGTTATAGGAGGATGGAGGCCATAGCATCCACTATGTGGATGTGTCAGTCCTGGCAGTAATCTTGGCAAGCAGAGCTCCTTTTCCAGAATGCATCGAGCAAGGACGGAGGGGCAGGCTATTTAATCTCTGCTTCCAAATCACTGTGACTATTACCACTGTTGAGGAAAAAACTGCCTCCAAACAAAACTGGCCTTTCACGTAAGTGCAGCAGTTGCTTTCCCCACAAAGTGTCAGGAACTTTTCCACGACTCACTTATTCTTTTGTGTCTTGCACAGTCCCTATCAAAATGCAAATACCCCTGGAAGAGGTGACCTCTTTGGCCTTCACTTGTCAACAGTCTGGGAATGGAAGAATTATCTTAAAACAGCTGAGCAAAAGAAAGGCAGCTTGTTTTTATAATTGTTCATTTTTTTGTCTTTCCCAATGGACTGCATGCTCCAAGAGGTCTAGGACCTGTCTACTTTGTTTATTCATCTATTTCCAGAGTCCAGCACACATAGGAGACCCTCAATAACGCCTGCGGAAGAAAAGCAGAAGGGAAGAAACAGGAGGAGGAAGGAATGGAGGAAAGAGGTAATTAAGGACCCGCTGAAAAGGGTAAAAATGCCGAATTAAAATTCTTAGGCAGAATTTGCTCTTATATTAACCAGTTAATGACATCAACATATTTACTAGACTCTTACTGTGCATGCATGGGAGGGAGGGGCCTCTAGAGTAGGAGAAAGACAGAACCTCTACCCTCTTACCTTAACCTGGTGTGGTTCTTTCAATTTTTACTTCTGCATACTCCAAGAAAAGCAACACGACAACCAAGGCCAAGAAAGTTTCCCTGCGGGGCTTTTCACCAATTCCATGCTTGAAACGTGATGCATTCAAAGCCCTCAGCGTTTGGGATTGAAACATTCAGATTGAGAATTCCAAACTGACCAAGATGAGAAAACAAGTTTCAGGAGGGCTCTCCGTTTTTTCCTAGTTTTTCCCCCCCTTGTTCAGTGGCTTCTCAACCTTTAATGTGCATGTGAATCACCTGGGGATCTTGCTAAATATGCTGGTTTTGATTCGATAGGTTTGGGGCAAAGTCTGAGCTGCTGCGTTAACACGCTCCCAGGTGATGCTGATCTGCTGACTCGAGGACCACATTTTGAGCGTACTAGGGACTCGAAGTCTTCACCTTCAGTGCCAGGTGTGTGTATGCCCAGCCTCAGCTTTCCGGATCGGTGTCCCGCACGTCCCCGGCCTTCCGCTGGGAAAGGAGGAGCCGGGGGCGGAGCGGGAGGAGTGGCGCGGGCCCCGCGTGGGTCCTGCCGGAGATCACCTCGGCCCCTTGGAGAGGCGGTGGAGCTGCGGCGGCGCAGGAGGGGGCGGGTTCGGCGAGGGCGCGGCCTCTCGGAGGGGGGGCGTACGACGCGCATCCCCCGCGCCCGCCTGGGCCACTCGGGAGCTTCGCGGCAGCCCGGTGCCCCACTTGGCAATCCGCTCCGTGCTTCTTCCTCGCGCCCGCCTCCTCTTGTCACCTCCCGTCTCAGCCTCCTAGCTCCATCCCCGCCGCATCAACCGCCAGCCGAGTGCCCCGAGAGCGAGAGGTGGTGCGCGGGTCTTCAGGGCGTGCCCTCAAGCGGACCCCGGCCCGGCATTGGGGGGCACGGGCAGCAGCATGGACACCAAGCGCTGCTTCGCCAACCGCTTCGATGACTACCAGGGCAGTCTGCTGGCGGGCCAGTGCGAGGAGGCGGTGGCGCCCTTGGTCACCGCCACCATCGAGCGCATCCTTCAGGAGCTGCCCCCGCTCGGGGGTGGCGCTGAGGCCCGGGGGGCGGCGGCCGCGGCCAGCAGCTGCCAGGGCGGGCTGTACGGCGGCGTGGCCGGGGTGGCCTACATGCTCTATCACGTCTCGCAGAGCCCGCTCTTTGCCGGGTCCCGGGAGCGCTACCTGCGCTCTGCCAAACGCCTCATAGACGCGTGCGCCCGCGCTGAGGAGTGGGGCGAGCCGGACGCCGACACCCGCGCTGCCTTCCTGCTCGGGGGAGCGGGCGTGTACGCCGTGGCCACGCTCGTGTACCACGCCCTGGGCCGGCCCGACTACGTGCAGCCGCTCGGCAAGTTCCGGGCTCTGTGCGCCGTCTGCGCGCCGGTCTCCTTCCTGGAGTGCGGCTCCGACGAGCTGTTCGTGGGCCGCGCGGGCTACCTGTGCGCCGCGCTCGTGCTCAAGCAGAAACTCGCCCAGGAGGTAAGAGGCAGCCCCGGCCGCGGGGGGGCGCTCGCCGCCTGCCCGGCCCTTCCCCGGACTCCCGCCTGCGAGAGCCTCGCCCCCGGCTCTTCTCCTTCTCTTTGTTACTCTGCCTGGCGTTGTGGTTTCCTCAGTCTCCAGAGGTTCATCTCCTGTTTTTGTCCGTCTTCCCTTTTCTCTTTTTCAGTCGCTCATTTGTTGGGATTCCGTGTCTTTGCGCTTTGTTCTTGTTTTACGCCGAACGTGCATCTCTCCAGATGCCTCTTCGCCCAACAGCTTCCTGGAGGCACTTTCAAGTGAGGGGGGAAAAACTCTCTGAAAATGAAAGGGATTTCCCTTCCTTTGACCCTCTTGTCAAAAAGCTGAAGCACCCTCGAATGTTAAGAGTGCTAGCAAACAAAGTACTGTAAGTTTTGGGGGCTGGTTAGGCTATCATTGTTTCCACCAATAACGTGGAGGTAAATGGCTTTGGCGACTGCCGCCCCCACCCCCACCCCCACCCCGTGCCTCGGTCTGTAACCCAGAATTACTGCCCAGCTGCGGGTCTGATGTGCTGACTGTGGTTGCTTACCATTCAGTTCATCTCAGGGCTCTTTGGAAATGCGTGTCTGATGGGGTGTCCTCTTTTAAATGCATAAATGGAGACAAGCTTACCCCATTGTAATCGAATGTACATTTTTCATTCTAAAACGCGTAGTTAGGATTGTCAAGACAACAGCATACTTAACAAGGAAGGTTTTCTTAATGAATAGCTTTCCAATGGCTCCTTGAAGTGAATTGGGTTTCACAGCTACATATGGGTTTGGGTTGTTGTTTTCTAGATTCACTTTGAATACCGCATGTGACTTTTAGAAGAGAATGTGCCAGTTCCAGTAGAGTAGGGGGGAAAAAAATCCTCCAAAGGATCATAGTAACTAGAACTGAAAGAGAGGCATTTTCATTCATAACCCAGTGGAGCCAAATATTGTTCTAGGGAGGAAGTGACACATTCAACATGACTTTATTTGGGTGAAAGAGGCGTTTGAAGAAAAATTAAAGGTACACAGTGTTTTTAAAGTGTAATTAACTTAGACCTTGCAGTCTGGTGGTACACAATTTTTAAATTGGGTTTTTTTTTTTTTTTTTTTTTTTTTGCTGCTTTCCCTTTTTGTGCCTTGGGGCCTTCTCTCCAGAATGGAGTGGCAAAGAGTGGGAGGTGGGAGACCCATCAGGTCATACAGGTGGAAATAGATCTCAAGGACTCGTTGCCCCAAAACTGGTGGCCCAGGGCCAGTCTGCAATGCTGATCCAAAAAGACATTTATTAAGACCTTTCTGCTGCCCTCCTGCCAAACCAAATCTGTCTTTTTATACTAATGAATTTGAGGTGCTTTGGCCCCTACCCCCAGGAGACAGAGCAAGCTCTGAGGGTTAACCACCCCCCCAACCACCACCAAAACCAGCTCTTAACCTGAGCAAATAAGCTAGTCTCAGTGCCAGCCTCAGCTGCAGTAATCTTGAGAAATTCAGGCTTGAAAAGTGCAGGGCAGGGGCTAAGCACGCCTGGCTGGCAGCCCTTACAAGGGGAAAATACGTCTTCTGCGCCATCCCCACTCCCGAATCCTAGCCAGCATATGGCTTTGCCCTCGGTAGATGATCCATAAACGTTGATTAAATTGAGTTGCCAACTTCTGTCATTTCTCTATAAATAATCTGTTATTATGTCTTGGGTTTCTTTCCTTCCAATGTCATTTATATTCACTTTCCTCTGGCAATTCCCTCAGTTATCACCCTAGTCTAGATCCTCCCCACACTACTTGGCACAGCTTTGGCACCTAATAAATAGCTGAATGAATGAATCCCCATTTACTGGGATTAGTGCAAAATACTCCCCTGGATTCTCTCAAGCCATTACACTTACCTTTTAGAAACCAATCTTAAAAGCGCTTCATTATGCCTTTTCCCCACTCAGCATCCTGCAGTGGCTCCCTATTACTTTTTCTCCAGTGACTTCTCATCTTTCTCAGAGCTCTGATCCTTAAAATGGCTGACAAAGTCCCACATGATTTGGCCCCCCTGCATACCTATTCCACTTTTGCTCACTTTGCTTCAACCACACTGGCCTTCTTGCTGTTTCAGGCATTTATTGTCTCGGAGTATTTGTACTCGCTGTTCCCTTTGCTTGGAATACTCTTCCCCTAGCTATTTTTATAGCTAGCTCTTTGACCTTGTATAGGTCACTACCTCATCAGTGAAACCTTCCCTGTTCACCCTCTGTGAAACTGCAACCTTGTCCCCTGACTTGATGTCCTTTACGTGTTTCATTTTACTTGTTTATGTCTTTTCCAGTTAGAAGGTAAGCTCCATATGTGTAGAGAGTTTTATTTTATTGCTATATTCCCGTCATTAAGATGGTACCTGGGACATATTCAGATTCTCACCTTTTCTTTTGAGATTATTGCAAATACTGTTTATGGCTTGCTTTTCCACTCATTTTGAATGGTGACCTATTGATCAATATTTTCCTTTATGGTGGTGCTTTTGGTGTCATACTGGTAGGAATATGTCCTCTTGGTATTAAACCTTTCCTACCACCAAGGTCTCCGTAAATATGTGTTGCCTGAATAAGTGAATACCTGTTTCTTGGAAATTTTGCCTCAGATCAAGCTTAACTTTTAGACTGATGCTTGTTAAATTTGCATGTTCATGGGAATCACCTGCAGGTCTTGTCAATAGAATACTCAGCAGGCCTGGCATTGGGCCTGAGATTCTGCATTTCTAACAAGTTCCCAGGCGAGGCTGCTGGTCCAGGGACCACACTTTGAAGGAGGAAGGCAATGAAGTGCTGCATAGGTTTTGGCATACCAGTCATGTCTATTGAGATATGCTAGGAGACACCATTCTCTGAAGCTTGATATATTTTTTATAAGGTTGTAGTTGAGAATACTGATTGCTCTATCCTATCATGCTTTCATTATAAGGACCCACAAGGGGAATTTCTCTCAGTACTTAGAGTACAGAAATAGTTGTGCTCTTCCTGGAAATTGATTGAATTTTTTAATCTTCAGAATACGTCACATAACTGACATGTTTCTCACTTGATGCCGGCTGCTAGGAAGCCTATGGCTAGAATTGCCCACATAAGCTGGTGTAAAGTGCCTTAAGTACTTCCATATACTAACGTTTAATTTGGGGTTTAAAATTTTTCTTCCTCAGTCTACCCTTTTTTGACTTCCTTCCATCTGATTTTATTGTTTGTATTGATAAGATTCAGAGATGAGAAAAAACGTGTGTCGATGGATGTAGAGAGATAGCGACAGGAAGAGTCACTCTAACCAGGTAATATATTTTTGTTCAATTTGGCTCTCCTGGAAATACTCAAGGGATGTAGCTTTGACGGTTTGTTAAGCAGATATCCTTGAGCAATGGGGCACTGAAGTCCTATGAAATCACACCATAGAAACTTATATTGGGTCCATTCTGCTTTCCAGATTGGTGAAAATGTAGCCGGGAAAAGGAAGTTAGAAAGAAATGATGGAGGGATAAAGGGGAGGCCTAGGGACCACAGTTAAAACAATAATTTTGCCACTGGGTGACCTTGGACAAATAATTTAACATCTCTGAGCCTCAATTTCCTCACTTGTAAAATGGATGAATGATAGCTTCCTTTTCACTTAATTCTGTCATTTATTCCTTCATTCCATGAATGTCAGGTTTTTGCATGTGCCAGGCGCCTTGCTAGATGCCAGGAGTTAGTGGTGAACAAAAATCAATATAATTATGTTGTGGCAAGTGCTCTGAAGGAAGTAAACAGGAAATACCTGGGGGCAGGGCAGGACAGGAGAGGGGAAGGGTGCTGCTTGGCAGACAGTAGCCAGGAAGACTTCTCTGTGGAGTTGATGGCCTGGCTCATCACTGAAGCCCACGCACAAGAGCAGGCATTCCAGGCAGAGGAGACAACAAGGATGAAGCCCCCGAGGTGGGAATCTGCTTGGAGATTTCAAAGAAATGGAAGGCTGCCAGCATAATGGGAGCAGAGTGAGCTAGGACTAGAGGGATGGGAGAGCCCTCCCCCCACCCCACGAGGAAGGAGCCGGGAGCGGGCTTAAACTAGATTCTGCAGGGCCAGGTCAGTCCGGAGTTGGGACTTGTTTCAGGTTTAAATGGTCGTGTCTTCATATTACTTACCTTTAAAAAAGATCACCCTAGTTTTCTGCATGGACAGTGGATTGAACAGTCACAAGGGGGGGCTAGTTTCAGGGCGTCTAAACCCCTTTTTGTGCCAAGGACTCCTTTGTAAATCTGGTGAGGCCATCAGTACCTCTTTGAATAGCATTTTTAGGTGCATAAAATCAAACACTTAGGATTACAAAGGAAGCCAGTTTATCAACCTTCAGTTACCAAAACGTTTAAAAAATTGTAATGCAGTAGCATTTGTGTTTCTTTATTAACACGTTAAATAACAAGATTTTGCAGCAAGCCTAAGGATTATGATACCTTTGAAAGAGTGATGAGGGTCAATGATATTTCAAGCTCTCTTCAACAACTGCGGTGTGATATGAATATAGCTGTGATTTCTATAGGTGGCAAAGTCACAAGTACTTGGGTGGTTTGTGGTGTGCATTTGTAATGAAAGGAGATGCTAAGTTGTTTAAATGAGATTTGAGGAAATACAGATGTGATTTTACTTCCCCAGCCAAAGGGGGCTGGTCTGGAGGTTGCTGTGGTGACTCACTTTAGATAAAGTGCCTAGTATAATGCTTGGCACAGAATAGCTGCTTAATGGAAATCAGTGTTGTTCCCTTTTGGGTCTACTAACCGAAAATCAAAAGTGATTCTGAACATCATATAGAAAATCATCCCGAATACAAGGAATCTATCTTCCTGCCATAATTATATATATATATATATATAAAATTATCTATGACTAGATTGTTAATTGGGTCCTTGGCTCATTCCTAAGGCAGGTGGTTTGCAGCTGTGTAAGCGGGGATGCTTTTACCTGCAAATAATAGAATGTCCAGTAAAAAATGATCTGAATAATGGGAACATTTATAACCTCACTTTCTAAGGGGTGTAGAGCTAAGCCATTACAGATTGGTCTGGCAGCTCAAGAAAGTCATCAGAACCCAAGCCCTTTCCAACCTTCCTCTCTGCAATTCTCAGTGTAAGAGTGTCCCACTCTCCAGGGTTGCAAGATAGCTACTGTCATTCCAAGCATTGTGTTCCCATTCAACTGAAGTAGAAAGGAAGGGTCTGAGGCTTTTTTCTTGCAATTAAAAAAAAATCATATAAAACATTTTATACTTGAAGAATTTCCCTTCTGCCTCATTGTCCAGCACTTAGTCACTGGCCACTTCTGGTTTCAGGGGAGGCTGGGAAGACTAATGTCCTTCATTTTTAACCTGGATCATTGAATGCAGGTTCTGACAAGAAAGAGGAAAAAGGAAGCAGCTGTTGAGTGGATACCAAATGTCTGGCTCCTGACACCCCTTGGCAAGGTCTGTCTTATGACCTCCCACTTCCTTGGCCGTTGTGAATAATGTCATGAACATGGGGATGCATACATCTCTTTGAGATCCTATTTTCATTTCTTTTGGATAAATACCCAGAAGTGGAATTGCTGGGTCATAGGGTAGTTCTATTTTTAGTTTTTTGAGGACCTTCCGGACTATCAATTTACATTCTCACCAACAGTGCACAAGGGTTTCCTTTTCTCCACATCCTCACCAACACTTGTTATTTGTGTTTCTGATGATAGCTCTTCTAACAGGAGTGAGCTGAGATCCCGTAGTAGTTAATGATATTGAGCACATACCCGTTGCATGTACCTGTTGGCCACGGGTATGTCTTCTTTGGAAAAATGTCTGTACAGTTCCTCTGCCCATCTTTAAATCAAGTTGTTTTGCTATTGAGTTGTATGGAGTTGTTTATATATTTTGGATATTAACCTCTTATTCAAAATACAGTTTGCAGATATTTTCTTCTATTCCATAGGTTGCCTTTTCATTTTGTTCATCATTTCCTTTGCTGTGCAGAAGCTTTTTCGTTTGATAAGTCCTATGTACTGATTTCTGCTTTTGGGGCTTGTGCTTTTGGTGTCCTATCCAGAAAATCATTGCTAAGACCAATGTCAATGAGCATTTTCTTTGTTTTCTTCATGTTTGACAGTTTCAGGTCTCATGTTTAAGTCTTTAATCCATTTTGAGTTAATTTTTGTGAGTGGTGTAAGATAGGAGTTCAGTTTCATTTTTTTGCCTGTGGTTATTCATTTTTTTCAGCACCATTTATTGAAGAAACTATCTTTTCCCCATTGAGTAGTCTTGGCTCCCATGTCAGGTATTAGTTGACCATATATGTGTGGATTTATTTCTGGGCTCCTGATTTGCTTTCATTGGTCTATATGTCTATTTTTATGCCAGTACCATACTGTTTTTATTAATATAGCTTTGTAATATAGTTCAAAATCAAGAAGGGTGATGCCTTGAACTGTGGTGTTCTTCCTTAGGATTGCTTTGGCTAGTCAGGGTCTTTTGTGGTTTCATGTCTTTTAGAATTTTTTCTAGTACTATGTTGACTAGGCGTGGTGAGTGTGAGCACCCTTGTGTCTTGTTCCTGATCTTAGAGGAAAGTGTTCAACCTTTTATCATTGAGTATGATGTTAGCTGTGGGCTTCTCTTATATGGCCTTGATCATGTTGAGGTATGTTCTTTCTGTACCCAATTTGCTGAGAGTTTTTATCATAATTGGGTGTTGAATTTTGTCAAATGCTTTTTCTGCATGTCTTGAGATTATCATATGATTTTTCGGTCTTTCCTTCTATTTATGTGCTGTATCACATTTATTAGTGTATGTTGAACCATTCTTGCATCATGGGGATGAATCCCATCTGGTCATGTTGTATGATCCTTTAATGTGTTTTGAATTTGGTTTGCTAGTATTTTGTTGCAAATGTTTGCATCTTTATTCATTAGGGGTATTGGCCTGTAGTGCCTTTATCTGGCTTTGGTGTCAGGTAATGCTGGCCTCATAAAATGAGTTGGAAGTGTCCCCTCCTTTTCAGTTTTTTGGAAGAATTTGGGAAGGATTGACATTCTTTTTTAATTGCTTGGTAGACTTCTTCAGCACCATTTTGTCCTGGTCTGGCTTTCATGGGAGGTTTTTGATTACTGATTCATCTCCTTACTCCTCATTGGTCTGTTTAGATTTTCTATTTCATTTTAAAGATTTTATTTATTTGACAAAGCACAAGTAGGGGGAGCAGCAGGCAGAGGGAGAGGGAGAACCAGACTCCCCGCTGAGCAGGGAGCCCCCTGCGGGGCTCTATCCCAGGACCCTGGGATCATGACCTGAGCCACACAGGCACCCCAATTTTCTATTTCTTTATGATTCAATCTTGGTAGATTGTGTGTTTCTATGAATTCATTCATTTCTTCTTGATTGTCCAATTTGTTGGTGTATAGTTGTTCACAGTAGTCTCTTTGCATTTGGGTGGTGTCACTTACAGTGTCTTTTCTTTTCTGATTTTCAGTCTTCTCTGTTTTCTTAGGCTAGCTATAGGTTTGTCAGCTTTGTTCATCTTTTCAAAGAACCAGTTCTTAGTTGACCTTTTCTGTTGTATTCCTGGTCTGTATTTTGTTTCTGCTCTAATGTTTATTACTTCCTTCCTTCTGCTAACTTGGGGCTTAATTTTTTTTTCCTTTTTCTAGTTCCTGGAGGTATAATGTTAGGTTGTTTGAGATCTTTTTCCCCCCTGGTTTTTCTTAAAAAATTATTACTGTCTTCATACTCACAAGGTAAAGCCAAACAGTAAGAAGATACAGAGAGATACATAATAAAATGTCTTCATCAAACATATCATTGTTAATAATTTATCTTTTTTAGAAATATTCTATGTAAGCTACATATATCTTTATTCATCTACAGAAATGATCATATTATATATATTCTATAGTTTTCTTGCACATGACTGCATAGAGAGAGGTCTCTTTCTTTGTACTGGTTTGATTTAATGGCTGTAGCACAATTTAACCATTATTGATGTATATTAAATTGATTCAAGTTTTTTTCTGTTTTTGCTGCCAAAACCAATGCTGTAAAGAATACAATTATACATATAACATGCATATATACATATACAATATTTACATGTCATGTGTACAGACACACGTCTTTTTATATATATATTTATGTGTCTTTGCCTTCTGTTGTAAGTACATATATATGTAGGATAAATTATTTATTTGTTTTTTAAGGTTTTATTTATTTGCCAGAGAGAGCACGCGAGCGCAAGCAAGGGGAGTGGCAGGCAAAGGGAGAAGCAGGCTTCCCGCTGAGCAAGGAGCCCAATGTGGGACTCTGCGATCATGACCTGAGCCGAAGGCAGACGCTTAACCAACTGGGACACCCAGGCGCTCGTAGATAAATTTCTTAAAACACAGCTGCTCATTCAAAGTTTACAGATAGTTTTTATTTGATAGAGATTATCAAAACTGCTTTCCAGAAAGATTTCATCAATTTCCTTTTCCTCCGTGTTGGGGAGTATTGGCATTTCTACACTATTTTCAGTGCTGGGTTTCATCAGACTTTTTGGTAGATGACAAACTGATACGTAGAAAATGAGGACGGAGGTTTCTAGTGTAGAAAATAAGTCCTGCTATTGTTCCCTTCAGCACTCACCAAACAGAATGCATAGGCAGGGTTTCACTCAGTCTGTATTTGAGTGGTCTCTGTAAGCAGCCGTGTGCTATGCACTGCATATGAAAACCCCTCAAGTCTGGCTTGAAATGACAGCAGGTTGGGGAATGTGGGTTTTTGTAGGCTGAGTCCAGTTCCTAGTTGCCTGATTATCGACCCACGAGCAAGTGGGGCACATCTATGGGCTTACAGCTTAGATCCTCTGTTACTCTTGAGCCAGAACCCTGTGATTGCTAAAAGGATGTAAGGACTAACAGTGATCGATCACTTACCGTGCACACTGTTGATAAGCACTTTACATATATTATGTCATTTAATACTACCAGCAGCCTGATGACTTCGGCACCATTTGCTGTCCCCATCACACCCAGTGAGGGACCTGAGGCGCAGAGAAGTTGGGGAACTTGCTCCGGGTTACACAGCTGGTCAGTGGCAGAAATGGGGTTCCACCCCCTGCAGGCTGGTTGTCAAATCTGTGCTTTCACTTAGTGCTCCTCACACTTCAGTGTGCACACAGATCTCCTGGGGATCTTGTTAAAAATCAAGTTTTGATTCAGCAGGTTTAGGGTAAGGCCCCAGTTCCCGTAGCCCTAGCAAGGTCCCAGGTGATGTTGCTGCTGTTGCTGCTGGTTCACTGAGCAGACTTGAGTATCAAAAGCTCTAAATGACTATTTTTCTTCCAATTCTATGGGATTGCCTATCAACAGATTTGATGGATTCCCCCAAAACTTCATGATTTTCAGTGTTCTTTGTGTTGAAAATGATTTCTTCCATAAATGCCAGAGTTATTAGCTCTTCAGTTTGTAGTTAATGCTGAAGGAAAGATTCACTGCCTGGCACATCTCCTTGCAGGTTTAAGAACTCTGTTACCAATCTGAATGAATGCATGGATTCTTTTTTTTTTCCCTGATAAACATAATTTTGCACTATATATACAAGGTTTTTAAGAATTTCTTTAAAGGCCCAAATAGACCAAGTTACAACAGTTTTAAATTAGTTCATAATAATAGAAGAGACACTTTATTACATTTCCAGATCAGATAGGAAACATGATCTTGATGCTCATATAATGACTCCCATTTTAGAATCATTAGTTAAGTTTACCTGTGTGACATAAAGTAGTGCTGCCCCCATTCTTAAATGGAAAATGCTTAGACTTTTTCCTTTTTATTTTTTGTGATACAATGATTTAACAAACATAGTAATGCAGGTTTCCTTAGAATTTATTTATACCTTTTCATCTATTAAATACGTTCCACTAAAACCTAAGCTTATTGTTTGCATTGTAATTATTTGGCGAGAACATGGTTTGTAATTTTCTTATTACTGAATAAATTGGGGGGAAATGTGTGTAGTAAAATTCTTTTAAATGGATTGAATTGTTGTGCCAATAACTTAACCTCCCAGTGTTCTATGAGAGGTTGTTTTAATGGAATTTCACTCTATTTATTGACCTCTGAATGTGAAAATGATAGATTGTATTAATTTTTTATTAACTTGGCTGTTTTCGTTTTTGCTGGTTAATTTAATGAGTGATGTTTGTCATGTGACTGGCCCCTACAAACGCACAGTAGATTTCCTCCATGTGGCAGGGACGTCCTTTAATATCCCCACCTGGTGATGGTCTCCTGGTAAACTGGCCAACAATCCATGGTACGGTCAAGTAAGTGTTTTTCTTCATGATTGATTTTCACTGATTGATCTCTGACCTATACTCATTAATTAAGTACAATGCCTTGGATGTTTGGTTTGTCCCAAAGAAAAACATGTTGTTTTCATGCATTATTTATATATTAGCACTACTTATCTTTGCCTAATTATTTTCTTTATGGATTAGAGTTACTAGGGAAGCCCACCAAGTTAATAGACTCATTACTCTTGGGATGCTAGCCACTTGGACAAATTAAATTTTCAAGAAGTCATTTGATCCATCTTTTTGCAAGCTGAACAAGGAAGTATTTTGTTTAAGATCAGGTTTCCTTTTCGGAATAGCTTTACCCATTCAACAACCCAGACGAACGAATGACTTTGACACGTTGAAGTGTGAGTGTTGCTACCTGGCCCATAAAGAAGCTGTTTCTCAGATGAGAGGCAGTCTTACAGACGTGATGGGTGAGAACATCATCTAAATTAGAGGTGGCAAAACAAATGTTGGTCATAGCACTATGTGCAGTTAGCTGTCACTGTGCCCATCTGCTGGCTCCATTGCTTTGCATGGAATGGATTTCCCGTGCTCAGTGGTGTGTTGAAATCTGGTGTCCATGGCAACCAAAACATCACCAATCTCAAAGCACACACTGTGGGGACTGGCTGAATCTCCACTTATACAATGACTTTAGGAGGGAGCCACTTTCCTAACAGACTTTACAAGCTATCTCAGGCTGAAGAGATCTAGTGCTCAACCAGAAAGGAAGTATTATCCTCCTGCACATTTCAATAACATAATCTTACTATTTGAAATGTTCTTTCCTTGTGAGGCAAAGAGAATTGCATGTGCATCACAAATTGCAACTGTTGAAATAGGTTGGACTCTGAATGAAGGCATTAAAACATTGTGTTTAAGAGCAGAACTTCCAGAGTCCGGTAGCTTTGGGATCAGATCCTGGCTGCACCACAATTGTCGGTTGACCTCACCCAAGTTACTTATTATCTTTGAGGCTGAATTTCTTCATGTGCGAAATGCAGTGCCAGCAGCACTCACCTTGTAGGCGTGTTGAGAAGATCCACTGAGAATGGGCATGTGATGTGCTTAGCAGAGGGTCTGTTAGGCACAGAGTGAGCCATTCTTAGTATTTTAAGTATGATTATCGTTAATGTGAAGCGAGACTCTGTTGGCTAAATAATATAGGTACGCTTCTTGGATATTTGGCCAGTCTGTCTGATGTTCGCTGTAGTGGCTTTCAGAGCTGCTCTGCCCCTGATCTCAGCAGCAGAGCTTTGAGATCTTCACACAGAGGCCATAAACGCCTGGAGGGAACCAGCCTCTGCTCTGCCACACAGGAGATGAAGCCGAGCCGCTCAGAGAGAATGTGTGTCAAAGTAAACTGAGTGGTCGGTCATCACCCCTGAAACACGAACCTAGGCGTGCTGCCCCCTGCACTTTGCTTTCTCTGCGAAAAGGGCTGTTCTTTTCCCTTTTGAAGATTTCAGACCCTTTGCGGTCTTATTCTAGGAATTGGCTTTTCCTGTGTCTCTGTCTTGTGCTCCACAGAGTAAATCACCTAGTTGGCTTTCAGCGACTGGAAATTGCTATGCAAGTGATGGTGGAAAGTTTCTGGGTCTGTTCCCCCAGAATCTGAGATTGAGGAAACACTCTCCTGCTCTTAAGTTCTCGTCTCTGCCTCTAAAGATCATTTGCTTGCATGGCACTAATTCAGAATTTGAGCCGAATTCCAATAGTTGTATCTCTGGTGAAGTGACAACATCAAATGAGTTCTCCTCAGCAAATGTTCCGGATCGTGTATATTTGCTAGCTTGTTTCAGAAAAGGATTAATACAATTAAGGATTCTTTCAAGTGTTTCTTAAGCTTCTGGGCCCAGAAATTAAGTTTTCTTGCATTAATGCACTTTTCTATTTGCGTTTCAAGACTATGTGGTGTAGGCTCACTGTCAATTCTATAAACTTAAATCAACATTTTGCTCTTTAGTTCCTAACTCCTGTTTATATTCATTTATATCATGATCTTAATATTTACATTGCTCTAATAATAAAGGTATAATTATGACCTCCTCCTATCTGGAATCATTGAGTGGTTATGTATATTCATTAGTTCTGCTTACAGTCTTCAATATTCCACCAACTGGCTGTAGGTATTGACCTTCATCTTTATGGGGGTCTGTTCTATTTGTCTCTGATCTGTGGCCTTAGGTCAGTATTTCTCACATGTGAGCATGCATTAGAATCCCTTAGAGGGCTTGTGATAACACAGATGGCTGGGCTCCATCCCCAGAGTTTCTGATTCTGTAGGTCTGGAGCGGGGCCTGAGACTTTACACTATTAACAACTTCCAGATGCTGCTGCTCGTTTGGAGGTGACATTTTTAGAGCCACTGCCTTAGACTATTCCCCTAACCATGAGCAAACATCTCAGAAATGGTGGGAACTAGGTGAAGGCACAGGGTGATAGTACCACAAACTTGTTACCACCACCAGACAATAACTAAAAGGACTGGACTTCCTGTATGACAGGCACTGTGATAAGCATATTATATGATCAATTATATGACCCAGAGGTTCAGTAACTTGCCTGTCATCACACAGCTGGTACAGTTGTTTAAGCCATGTTTGTCTGACTATAGAACTGCTTCACTTCTAGGGCTTTAAGTCAGGTCAGACTTCTGCATGTTTTTCTACTGAAGTTTATGCCTCTAAGAGGAGAGCGAATTGTACCCAAGACATTTGGAAGAATAGATGCTACGAAGCTGAAGGTGTCGCTGAAGTGTGACTTAGAATTGAATAAAAATGGCAGTACAGGAAGGTGGTCTACAATTGTCACAAATTTCCTGAAGCCTGGGCTTCCTGGAACACTAGAAATGTTCAGGAATGGGAGGTTCTCAAAACCCATGGTAATGTGGGGGCTTGAGTCAGGTCTGAAAACAGAAGAACTAGTTGCAAGTTTGATAGAGTGACTAGGCATCTAGATCCGTTCCCAAACCCAAGCAACTGGATGATGGTCTTAGGCTGGTTCTCCAAAAGCCGACTCTGGGCTGTAGATTGATGTGGAAGTGCTACATTAAGAAAGTGCTTCTAAGGGGCGCCTGGGCGACTCAGTCTGTTAAGGGACTGCCTTCGGCTCAGGTCATATCTCTGGGTCCTGGGATCGAGTCCCACATCGGACTCCTTACTTAGCAGGGAGTCTGCTTCTCTCTCTCTCTCTCTCTGCCCCTCCCCCCTGCTCGTTCTCTCTCTCTCTCTCTCTCTCTCTCTCTCTCGTCTCTCTGTCTCTTTCAAATAAGTAAATAAAATATTTTTTAAAAAAGTGCTTCTAGGAGAGACCACTATGGGAGGAGTGGGGGCAAGAACAAAGGGCAGGAAGCCAAGCAAAGGTGTGATTTAGGCTGAGTCCCAGCTCTGTTTCATCCTGTAGAAGAGCTCTGGAGTGTAAGTTACAGCACAGGGTTTGTCCTGACTAGAGGCACACTCTTGGACCAGTAATTCACTACAGCTGGGGGTGCGGGCTATCATCTTCACAGGTATGTCCACTCTGTTAACATGTGTCCAGTGTGGCTCTTGTAGCCTTAAAGCTGGACCCTGGAAGAAGGCTGCAGGCCAGGGTTTTTAGAAGCAAAACATATGGACACAGCTGGGTGGGGAGGTGGAGTCACAGACTCAGTGGAAAGGATCTGAGGGAATCAGGTAGGAACACCCAGTTTCTATATGGGGGCCCTTCAGACCTTAGTAGAAGCCTTGATCATCACTTTCTTGACAGACTGAATTAGAGAGGTTCTGAGCTTTGAGGCCCAGGTCACAGTCAAGGGCAGAGATGAGGTACTTCGCTGAAAATAGCAACATTACACGCTGAATGGTGAGACACCCACCCTCACACCACACCCCCCTCCCCCGCATCATATTACACGCCTAGCCTCTCAACTCAGCCCCCAGAGCCCTGGCAGACACACTCACCCACCAAGAGAGGGCAGGCTGAAGGAGGGTCTATGGTTGTCAAATAGATTCAACAAAAATAACCACAAATACATTTGTTGGTGTATCCCCTTCCAATGACAAAGCAGTTATACCTCCTTGCCACCCTATAGTCAATGCCACCAATTGGCTAGCACTCTTTTCCCACCCCGGGTTCCCAATGAGCTTTTTAGGTTGAGTCTCTTAAATAGGACCTGTCAGAAGACATTTGAAGAAAGCATCTGATGTGAGACAGTGATCACAACATAAAGGAAAGCCAAACGTGGAGTAAACAGTTAATGTTGGGAGCAGAAGAAAACTTAGTGCCCAAATCTATAATTAATATTGCCAGAGAGGAAAGCAATCACATGTATGAAATAAAGGCAGGATGTTATTGAAAGCAATATTCAGAGGACAGAAAAAGAACTCTTTGGAATTAAAAATATAGCAGAAGTAAAAATAATTCAGTAGAAGGATTAGAATATTAAATCGAGGAAATGTCCCTGAAAGTTCAGCCAAAAGACAATGAGATTGATAAAAAGAGAAAAGACTAATAGAGGAAGTTCAACCTCCGTCTAGTAGTCAGTCCCAGTAAACTAGAACAAAGTAAATGAAAAGGAAAGACGGAAAAAATGACTCAAAAATATTTTTCGCAGGTGCAAGACTTGAGTTGTCAGATTTCAGGGGCCTGCCAACATGGTGGATGGAAAAAGAATAAAGAGATTATAAAGGCTTCCAAGGAGAAAAGTAAAACTGGTTCCATAGAAGGATTAACATTGGGCTTTGAATAGCAATTTAGGAAGCTACAAGACAATGGAGCAAGGCCTCCAAAATTAACAGAGAAAATTACTTATCAACCAGAATTCTATAGCAACCAAAATGATCAAGTGTGAGAGTAGGAAAAAAAATAACCTTGCAAGGTCTCAAAACAAAAAACATTTTTTCTCTCAAAAGCAAACATTCTTGTTTCTTTCAAAAGCATAAGACAGAAATAATCCAGCCTCACAGGACATGTGTTAAAAGAACTTAGAGACCAGAGGTTCTAAGTAAACCAGCCACCATCTGGAACACTGCAACAACTTTATAACTGATAAAAAATTTATATATATATATTTATATATATATATAATCTCCATTGTAAAGGGGGACTGAACCAAGAAATAGGAAAATATGGGAATCTCAAAATCTGGAGCCCCAATGCAGGTGAAATGATAGGAAACTTCCAGAGTGATGGAAAAGACAGCCCCAAATGGCAGCTGGGTATCCAGCCTTGAAGGCAGCCAGTGAAGCAGAGCTACAGCTGGGATGTTGCCGGTGGGGGGGGGGGACCCAGAAAGCTTACCTGATGTGTTTGGATATACTTAGGGGAGTTTTGTAGGTCAGTTGGAAAGTTTGGGCGTGCATTTGTTACAGACAGATACAAAACCAAACAATATAAAAAGAAAAGGCAATTATTAACTCCAAGGTGGGATAAACTAGGAGGAAGGAAATGGTAATCATTGTACCTGGTTTTGCTGAGTATTGATTTAACCAAATATTGTTTTGGTAAAAGATGTGATATAACTAAGGTGTTTGAGAAAGGGAATGTATGTATGGAGAGATAATAGAGCTAAATATTCATCTTCCATAACCTAAAATGGCAAAGCCAGGATATAGCTGTATAAGAAGAAATATGAAGATAAATAGCAAAAATACAGATGTTTTAAGTTTTTGCCTCAGAGGAACAGAATGTGGACGGAGAGGGGTTGGGGGCAGGAGGCCAATATTATTTCAAGGAACTCTTCCTTTTTAAAGCTTTGCACATGTATTTTTTTTTGAGAAATATGAATACCAAGAAAATAACTCTTTTTTAAAATTAACCTTACTTGTGCTTTTTTAGCTGTGACTTCTCCATATTCTGTTCTATTCTTCACATTTATGCTGTTTCTGCTCAGTGATTCAAAAACGTTCTGAGAGAACATTTATGGAATGTTACCTAGTAATGAAATAATGTCATTTATAGGTAAAGTTTGTCAACAAATACTTCCTCATCAAAGATGGTTTGCTGTATCCTTTATATATATCCGTTAGAAGTCATACTAAATTAGGAGGTAACGATGTTTTATTAGTTTGAACGGTCGAATAGCTTTGTGTCAATTAAAATCTTCATATGGTTCAACTATCAGAGCTACATTTAGGATTCTACCCCAGAAGGAGAGGAGAGAACCCAGTTAAAATAATTAAAAGTGAAAAGATGATTAGAATACAGTAAAGACTGGCTGAAGCATTTATGTAAAGCAGAGCAGGAATAACATTTTTTTTTTCATGGCAGTGGCTCTAAAGATGCTCCAAGATCCTAAAATGCTTCCAAGTCATTGCAACCAATAGTAACTAATAATTATATAGAACATTAAGTCTGCTCAGTACTTTTCACATAAACTGTCCCATTGAATCTTCACAGTATCTCTTCGAGTTAGATATTATTACTACTTCCATTTTCAGAATAGAAAATAGAAAACGTTGCAGAGAGGTTAAGTAACTTTCCCAAGGATATTAGGGTTGATAAGTAGGATAAAGAGAACTTTTCCAAGCATGATACTTTTGATAGGAACTAACCAGTTGGAAAGAGACAAGAGATATAATTAGAGTTTACCTATGGGACTTACAGCTCCCAGTTGAGAAGGGACAGAATCTAGTCTAGAACTCATGTTTTTCTCCAAGGTCGTGTTCTTTCTGCTGCCCTGGGCTGGTGGTACCATTAGTGTTAAACAAAATTCTGCATTCCCTAAATATAGCGATAAATGTTAACCAAATGGCAGATAATTGTTGCAGTTCATGGAGAGAACCCTTGAGGGAGTTGGCAGAGTCTCCAAATCCATCCTGGGGATTCAGGACTGAATTAGTTGCTCATCCCCCTTCCCCCCCCCCGCCCCCACCGATTCCTCACAGCAGCTTGAAAACTCAGAGAGGAGGTGTCTGGAAGGCTTTCAGGCACAGGTGAGAAGTGCCCAAATAGACCCTGGTCAACTGGTAGTGTGATGCTGGAGACCAGCACGGATGCTTACACTTGAGGATCGAGCATAGGTGGCAAATTGTGAAATAAGTAAGCCTTAGCAGAAAGTTTCTAATACCGCATTTGTTATTTTTCTGAGTTTCTTTTGTTTTCTCACAAGCCTTTTTTCTTAATCGATCCCTTTCCCCCAGCATCTCTGGCTGCCCTTCTGGGTGTACTGTTCACTGCACATTTCATGTTTGTTTTCATCCTACACATTTCCGAGGGAACCTTTCCTGCAGCATACCTGGGGCAACTCTGAGCCGCTAATCTCCACTCCCTTCTTACTACTACTGAGCTCAATAATAAGACACTCCTGGCAAACAGAAGATTCTTAATACTTACTTACTTACTGAAGGAAGGAATGCAGATGAAATGCTTTTAATTTTATGAAAGTAAATAACCCCCTTTATTCGAGGCTCCAGAAGGAGCAACCCACATTTTAAAAGCAGCTCTTACCTTAATGCATTGTAGCTTTTATGGGTCTGACAGCAGAGCCACTTAGGGTTAAGTATTTGATGGACAGGATACTTGGTTAGTCATGAATGTTGTCATATTTTTACTCACAATCAGCTTTGTGACAGCCAAAGGATGGTAAAATTCTACCACTTTCACATTACAAAATGAGAAATTTACCCAGTTTGTGACAGGTCAAAATGATCCACTTAGGCATTTCTGTGCTGATGCATGGAACTCTCTGATTGTTAACATTAAAGGTAGCTAGCTTTTAGGAAACTGTAATTTTGGACTTGTATAATACCTGACATCTAAAAAGCTTTCTGTTTTGCTTTTTAAAAATAATCTGTTACTTTTATATTCATGTGGGCGATAAAACCTTCTGTATGTTTTCCAACCTTTATCTCCCTCTGTTTCAAGTTTGCATTCGTGCTTTATAAACATTGACAGATGTAGACACTTCATCAGCCATTAGAATGCCTTTTTTTTGTTTGTTTGTTTGTTTTGAAGGACTTAAGCTTTTCCTGTAAAGAAGAGAATAACTTAGTGTAGAAAACTGTCAGTTTAATCGCATATTAAAATACTGTCCCTCAACCAGTTGTTAAATATTTATGAACCACGTATGTGTAGGAGGAGAAGAGTCAAAGGCAGTTTTCAGTAAGTATACTTTTACGACAGCTAAGGAATGAATACCTCATCAATCCTTCTCATAGCAAATAAACAGATATCTGAAGAGATAATTAAATCTAAGAAATGGGGAGGAAATATGAACCTGAATTTTTATACAGCATCCTATGACATAGTACTTCTCTTCATCTTAGCATGAGTTTTTGGTTTTTGGTTTTTGGTTTTTTTAAAAAGATTTTATTTATTTATTTATTTATTTATCTGGCTGAGAGAGACAGCCAGCAAGAGAGGGAACACAAGCGGGGGGAGTGGGAGAGGAAGAAGCAGGCTCCTAGCAGAGAAGCCTGATGTAGGGCTCGATCCCAGAACGCCGGGATCATGCCCTGAGCCGAAGACAGATGCTTAACGACTGTGCCACCCAGGTGCCCCCATCTTAGCATGAGCTTTTAATGAGCAAGGTGGTACCCGGTATGGCACAGCTGTTTCTGATTTCTGCCCTTACCTATTGACCAACACGTAAATAACTCCCCATCAGCATTTGCAGCCAGGACCAGTCCCCAGTTCTTCCTCTTGGTGCCAGGGACTTCTTAGAGATTCTAAGTAAAACTACTGTGTCAAATGGCCCTTAACATTTAGCCTTGCAGCTGGAAACATTCTGTGTTTGCCATCGGGCAAGCTGTGTTCCTGTCCAAATGTGAATCAAAGGCGGAACAATACTGCTTTGATTTCTGTTACTGCCTGGTGTTTTATTTTTTCTAGATTTCAGGACAAACATGGTACCTTCTGAGTAGTCCCTTGTTGTGAATTCTGTTCCCCAGCCATTAATGCTGCGATGCTTTCAATGTGTGCATAGTGCCCTCTGGATTTTGATTGCCAGGGATTTCTTTGTTTTTGGCTTTCTGCAGTTTCACCATCGTGGGTTTAGGAGTAGATTTCACTGGAATCCCCCTACTTGTTTCTGTTGTGCTGCTAGTATTTGTGGATTCTTGTCTTTAATCAGTTCTGGAAAATTCTCAGCTGTTGTCCCTTCAAATATCACCTGTTCTCCATTTTTAACTTTATTGAGATAGAATCCACATACCATACTATTCACACATGTGAAGTACACAATTCAGTGGTTTTAATATGTTCATAGGGTTGTGCAACCATCACCATGATCGATATTAGAAGATTTTTATCACTGCAAAAGGAAACCCTGAAGCCAATCAGCAGTCACTCCTCCCTTATCCCCAGTTCCTATTCGTACTCCCACTGCCCTAGGCAACCACTAGTCAACTTCTTCGTCTTTGTGGATTTGCCTATTCTGAACATTTCATACAAATGGAATAATAGAATATGTGGCCTTTTGTGACTGGCTTCTTTCACTTAGAAAAACATTTTCAAAGTCCATCCACTTTCTGGCGTCTATCAGTCCTTCATTCCTTTTTACTGCCAAATAATTTTCCAGTGTATGGATACATCACATTTTATTTATCCTGTCATCAGCTGACAGACATTCGAATTATTTCCAGTTACTGACTATTGTGAAAAATGCTTCTGTGAACATTCTTGTACAGGTTTGTGGACATACGTTTTCATTTCTCTTGGGTATATACCTAGGAATAAAATTGCTCAAATGGTAACTTTATGTTTAACATTTTAAGAAACTGACAGCCTGTTTTTCCAAAGCAGCTGCACGATTTTCCATGACCTCAGCAATGTAGGAGGGTTCTAGGTTCTCTACTGTCCCCCTTACACTTGTTATTACCAGACTTTTTGATTATAGCCATGTTAAGTGGGTGTGAAGTGGTATAGAATTGTGGCTTTGATATATACTTTCCTGATGACTGTGATTTTGAACATCTTTTCATGTGCTTATTGGCCATTTGCACATCTTTGGAGAAATGTCTTTTCCATCCTTTGCTCACTTTTAATTATTTGTTTTTTATTACTCAATTGCACAAGTTGTTTGCATATTTTGACTACAAGTCCCTTATCAGAAAAAGGGTTGCAAATATGTTCTCCCATTGTGTGGGCTGTCCTTTAACTGTATTGATGAAGCACAAAAATTTTAATTTTTATAAAGCCCAGTTTATCCACTTTTTCCTTTGTCCCTTGTGCTTTTGGTCTTATAACTAAGAAGACTAACTCGAGTTCACGATGTTCCCCATTTTTTGTATCAGGGCTTTTCTACCTTGGCTGCACATTAGAATCACCTGGGGAGCTTTAAAAATTCCTGAAGCTCAGGCAGTGCTCTAGAACAATTAAATCAGAGTCTCCTGGAGTGGGACGTAGACATCAATAGTTTTATAGTTCCACATGTGATTCCAGTGTGTAACCAAGGTAGAGAAAAGCTTTGTATCCCTCTGGGATCCAAATGGACACACATTACCTGTTGCTTACCCTCTCTTTCACATTTGCCGTTCCCTTGTTTCTCTGTGCTGCAGTCTAGGTAACCTCTTCAAATCTATCTTCCAGTTCACCAGTTCTCTCTTGAGCATTGTTTCACCTGCTGTTTAACCAACCCATCCATTGAGTTTCATGTCTGTCAATTTTATTTTTCTTTAAGTTCCAGGTGAGCCTTTCTTAAGCTTTCATATTGCTTGTTAAGTTTTGTGATTTTTACCTTTTTTTTTTGGAGGATTTAATGCCATTTGTTGGGGATATAGTATCTGTTAATAAGTATTGGAAATCCTTGGTGGTCTAATTTTCTTGTTTGTTTCTGCATATTGTCACTCATGGTGGCTTGTTTCCTTGGGTCTTTGGTCTTTCACCATGCACACATATTTGGTTGATTTTTTTTAAAGATTTTATTTATTTATTTATTTATTTATTTGACAGAGAGACACAGCGAGAGACAGAACACAAGCAGGGGAAGCGGGAGAGGGAGAAGCAGGCTCCCCGCTGAACAGGGAGCCTGACATGGGGCTCAATCCCAGGACCCTGGGATCACTACCCAAGCCAAAGGCAGATACTTAACGACTGAGCCACCCAAGTGCCCTATTTGGTTGATTTTAATATGCGATGCCTAAATAGAGGATGCTTTCTTACAGAGATTTGTGTTTGCTCCCTCTGGGATTCAGGAATACTGTCAGCCTGGAACCACTTTGGGCTTTTTCCTGGGTCCCCAGCTTAATACAGGAGATACCAACATTAGCCCTCAGGACAACCTTCCCTTGCTTATCACATACACTTCAGCTCGAATTTTTGTTTTGCTTTACTATTTTTAGGGGCACTTTGGGGCTTCCCTTACTGTATTTGAGTCTAACTATGTATTGGCAAGTAAGCCTTGTGAAGGATATGCAGAATTTAATCAATCATAAGATTTTGTCCTTTATAAGATGCATTTTGCTTATGTACCAATGAGAAAGAGAAAAACCAGTCCGTTAAACTGACAGAAAACTTTTTATCAGTTAGGATTTTATACTTCTTGAAAGAGCTCTCTTTAGTTATTTAAACGTTGACTTTTATCATAGATCACTCTTGTATATACCTAAAAGGAAAATACAAGCAAAATAAATTTGTTACGATATTCATACAACTTTCTCACGTTCACACTAAAGGTCTGAATTATTTTCTCCTTTGAGTCAATGACGGTCTGTGATTTTCCACAAAATATAGTCCCCTGTGCCATCAAAAGCACTGTGACGCAGCATTTCTTAAGGGAGTGTTCTGCTTTGTCTCTGGCATTTTTTCCGAGGTAGTTGACATCATTTTGGATGTTTTGATGCACACGCACAGACCGTAAGAGCAAAGTCCTGCTGTCTCCAGGTGGATAGCGATTCTGAGACACATTCTAATTTCAGAGATGTTAAAATGTAGAAAATAGGGGCGCCTGGGTGGCTCAGTCATTAAGCGTCTGCCATCGGCTCAGAGCGTGATTCCAGAGTTCTGGGATCCAGCCCCACTTCGGGCTCCCTGCTCCCCTGGGAAGCCTGCTTCTTCCTCTCCCACTCCCCCTGTTTGTGTTCCCTCTCTCGCTGGCTGTCTCTCTCTCTGTCAAATAAATAAGTAAAATCTTTAAAAAAATAAAAATAAAATGAAAATAGGTGCATCTTAGAATCGATAAAATCACGGTTACTTTGTTAAAGGGAAAGGCCTTTCTGTTTGTCTAGACCAGTGCTACTCAGTGTAGCTTGCAGGCCAGGACCGTCTGCACATTTGTTACTGGTCTAAAAGAATGTAAGTACAGAAACAGAGAGTAAGCACTTAGGAACTTTTTAAATAATGACACCGAATAATTTTTATCAGTTGGATCTAATAATTTAAAAAACGGGACTTGTATTTAATATGCGTAGTCATTTACTGTTTCTGGCAACATATCAGTACGTTGTTTTAGAAATAAAAGAAACAAAATTGGTCCTTTACCAGTGATAGTTTGACTGGCATTGATCTTCATAGTTCTCAAAGTTTAGCTTCCAGCAGAGTCACCTGCAGAGCTTGTTAAAAGACAGGTCATTGTGGGTAGGTGTGGGGTGGGATGTGAGAATTTGCATCCCTAACAAGTTCCCAGGTGATGCCGATGATGCTATTCTGGGAACCACGTGTCCAGAACCACTGCCTGAGCCCCCCACACTGCTAGAAGCAGGAATCTAATTTCCAAGAACTTCCAGCTTGGTTTGTAGGACAAGGAATCCTGGTGCTCTCTTGGAAAGTTCCTGCTTCCAGTGATCACTCTGCATGAATTTAAAGTAAGTTCTCTAAACTTCAGCTGCATCTCCTTTCCTTGGTGCACTGTTGAGAGCACCACTGACTTTCAGGGCTGGCACAATGAGTGTAGGCTGCAGGGTTTATGTGATCTTACTAGATTCAAAACGTGTATTCTGCTTTTTAAGCAAAGTGGTTCCATGATTTGGTTGTAAGTAAGCTCCCAGTTCTCTTTGGTAATGCCGCGGACGATCTGCTGAAGCATTCTAGGGTCTGACCAAGTAGCACAAATGCCCAAGATAATCCTTTGCAGTGGCAGAGTGGCATAAACCAGACAGCATACTAGACTTCTGAGACGTTTGTGTTGCTTTGCTGAAGTGACAGGAGGAAGCATCTTTATGAAAAGTGTGTCTTGCATATCCATAGTGTATTTCCTGGCAACAAGTGTTGTTATCATTGTCATCTTGAAGAATATATATTAACCTTAGAGACCTTGATAAATGACCTTTTAGGGGGAAATTAATATCTTTAGACCAGTTGAATATATTAATCATCAGTGCCACCAGCAGAGTCAGTTTTCTTCCTGCTTCCATGGCAAATGCTGTAAATCCTTACTGCTGTAAATCTCTGCAGGCAACGTTTATGGCCCTCTGAATGTTAGGCTATGCCTGCCATTTGCTGCTGGGCTGGGAATAATTCACATCTCGATTTCTGGTGGTGTAGCATGCTCGCAATGTTTGTAGAGTTTTAAACCAGGGCTTCTCCAACTTTGATGCATCCCAATCACCTGGATAGCCTATTAAAATAAGACCTAAGACGGGGCCTGAGATTCTGCATTTCTGAGAAGTTCCTGGGTGATGCCACTGTTCCTCGTATGAGGACCACACATGGAGTGGCAAGATGTTAAACACTTTTGAACCACCTGCTTTCAGAAGGGTACCCCTTCTTTCAAACTAGCAAGTGGGGTGCTGGCATAGCTCTTCATCCGGAAGCTTGGCCTGGTCCCCCAAAGTAGTCATTGCCTGCATCCCTTTGTTCACTTAGTAAGAACATTCTGCTTACTCTGTGGACATTGTTTTCATCAGAAACTACTCCTTTTATGTCTGTGTCCTCTAAGATCATTTTACTTTGCTCATTAAAAATGTCAACTTTATTCTTGTTGGAAAATGCTGTTGAGGGAAGAGTTGTGATGAATGTCATGTTGAAGGTAATCACATAGCATTGTATCAGAGGAAAAAAAAGAAAACCCAAATCCCAAGGAGAGACATATGATGCAGGCTCTGTGCCATGCCACTTAATAATGTCCTCAGAAGGCCATAGCTTTCACTTTGCAAAACTAACTTGTGGTCATTGGTGCATGAGGGTGAGTACTGCTTTAATAAAACAGTTTCATTGCTTGCTTTGGTCCTGGGCGAAATAGGAGTGATGAGAGATATTACTAGAGCCTGTGTGCAGCCGTTGCTCACTGTGAGGCCCTCACATGCTTCTGTTCCCAAGGAGCAAAGTGCGGTATTCTGACAGGGATTTTTTCAAATAATGAAATCTACTCAGATCTGAGTGTGAAAGTTAGATTCCTTTCCTACCTGAATGTATAAGTTAGCGATGCTTTTAGCTGTAGGTGGTAGAAAACCTGACTTACAGTGGCTTAAGCCGATAGGGTTATTATTTGAACATGCAAAGAAGTCTGCAGTTAGGTGTCTGCTGGCATTCATTCAATGAGTTGGTGGTGTACTTCTTTGCCTTTCCCACCTCAAGGTTGCAGAATCTGTGTGGGAGCTCCAGATACAATGTCTTGTTCAAGGCAGGTAGAAGAGGGAAGGCCATACTATGTCTGGACTTATCAGGGAAACAGTATCTGTCCACGAAATCGCCAGCAAATTTCTCCTTCTATCTGTTGACCCAAACTGTTGCATGGCCACAGAGAGGAGCCTGGAAAAGCTTGCATTTATCTGAGCCACCTTGAAAACTGTTGGGGTTCTGTCAGGGAGAAAGACATATCGGGTAGACAACTAAATGTATGCCATACCTAAAGTAACCAGAAGTAAAATTTTTCTGCCTTCTGTGCCTAACTTTGTTCTTTTCTTAGCAGAATCCAGTATTCCTTACTAGGAAATAGAATATATGCTAGGGGGAGGCTTGGTAGAGCATCCAAACTTTATTCCTTCCGAGTGAGATACATATATACATTGGGTTTTGAAGGCACAAATTACAGCTAAAATTGAAAGGAATGGTAAATGGACGTTGGGCACACAAAGTGTCTTGGAGAGTCAACAACAAAATTTCCAAAGACATAAATATGGCAGCACCCCTTATCCTACAGTTTTATTAGAAAGTTCAAGTATTAAACAGCTGTGTTGTCAGTTTAATGAATCCCTAATGATTCTGAAAGAAAATCTTGTACTATTAATTATAATTAGAATGCCTCTTGGGACACTTCAAGATTCACTTCTTGATAAGGAGCAATCAAAGTTTTGATGAAGAATGAAGCAACATGGAATGTGAAAATCAAGGGGGTATTATGTTCCTTTAAAAAATGTTCTTTGGACATTTATTCTTATTATGTTTCCAGCGAAGTTACTGTATGTTTGCTGTTGATTTTCAGACAACATTTTTCATCAAGTAGAGTTAATTAGACCTGTGTGAGATTATGATTTTCCACACTGTTGAGCTGGGTAACTACATTCCCCCCTCTTCTTTTTCATTTAACCTTATTAAAATAATTTAGTTGCTAGGAGTTAACTCTTCTTTTGAAGATGAAGAAAAATGCAGTTTTGAGGAGAGAGGGTGACATATCCTCTTGATTAAAAACACAGCGCGTATGGTCAAGATCAGGCTTTTCAGCTTGGCTTTGTAACATTTTGAAGGTGATTGCCTTGTTTAATCCCCTTTCTCTGTGCTTTCTGGCTCTGAATTCACTCATACATTTTTATCTGTAGCCTGGTCACTGGATGAAAGGAAATGATGATTTCTGTGTTGTGTAGATTTTAGAATTTGGAGGAGAACAGTGAGATAAAAGACAACTTTTAATTTTGTTTCATTCATCTAGAGGAAATCGAAGTGTTTCACAGGTTCCCATAGAAAGTCTGGCAGGAGATGGTGATTGGGAAAAGATACGGGTGGGCCTCCTTTGATCTCTCTTGAATCGGAGATTGGTTCTTACAGTGAATTCCCTTTCCTGCTTCCAAAAGAGTGTAAAATAACTTGTGTCCTGGTCTAAAGGATGGGCAGGGTCCTGGTAGGATTGTGTGGCAGAGATATGACAACATAGAATTTCAGAGTTTTTCGTGTATTCCTCCAAGTGAATGCACGGGACTCATGGTCCCTGGGAGATGTGAACACTGGAGTGCTGGGCTCTAACTTCACATTGGTTCCTCTGCGCTTTGGACATACTCATAAGTGTTAGACTCTATTGTGTTTGCAAAGAACTTGGAAACTGCTTCTTCCACTGCACTTGGCACTTTGGGTCCTGAGCTGTGCCAGGGCTGAGCGTTCCTTGTGAGCGGACCCAAGAGCTCAACCTCCAGAGGTCAGGGAGTATGTCCTGTCTTGTTTGCCATCATCCTTGGTACCAAATAAATGGATGCATGTATGCAGAAACCCACTGCGATTCCTAGTTTGTATGTCATTTTATGATCCACATTTTCATTAGAATGTTGTGCCTGCTTTCATGGTACTTACTCAGCTTGTTTTGAGAGACTTCTTGGTATGACTTTGAGGGTACTTGAAACATCTTGACCTTTTCTTTTCACAGTACATTGATTAGAAGGGATACCTTGTGCAGCAGGAAAGCAAAAAAAAAAAAATAGGGAGTCGAAGAGAATCTAAAGAGCATTGAGGTTGACAGGCACAGACCTATTCAGATTTTGAATTAACCTTACATGTTGCTGCCTAAGAAACAAACAGTAAAATGGGCAGCTCTGTTGTTCTTAGGAGATGAAAATATTCTCTCAGCTCCACATAATGAGGCTGTGATCTTGAAACGCTGCCAGCCTCCCCGCTGGGCAGCCTGCCCACACTTCACCCAGGCACTGAGTTCTTTCTCAGCTGCTCTGGCGTCTGTGCCCTTCCTGCTGTTCCCCACTTTGCCAAAGGCCAGCCTCCCTGAGCCATGTGAGAATCTGCCCTTTGTTGTACTTGAGCAGAGATTGTTTCCAACATTTCAATTGCTCTTCTTCTCGTGAGCCAGAGAGAGAGAGAGAGAGAGAGAGGGAGAAGCAGCATGACAGCTGTTGGACTCTCAAGCCAAAATGTAAGGGCTGTTACGAAGTTAAGCATCCCGTCCTGGAAGTACATGGCCTCCCTCCAAGTCCTCCTGGCTTTAAAGTGGTAGTCAGGTCTGCCTTTGTCCTAAGAGCTGCTGTGAGAGATTCTGCGGTGCTTTGAGCTCTGGAGCTCCTGTTAGGAGTCACCTGGAGAATTTTTTCAGAGACGTTCAATCTTGGGCACATGTGTCTGTTATCGCTGCAAAGCTACCTCACAACTTAGTGGTCTGTGTTTCCTTTGTTATTGCTCACCAGTCCATCTGATGGTTCTGCAGATCTGGGCCAGGCTTGGCTGATCTTGGCTGGGCTTGCTCTTATTCCTGCGGCTGGCTGAAAGGTCAGCCACAGCAGGCTGATGGAGGACGGCCTCACCTATATGCCTTCCAGCTGGCCAGCTCTTGGCTGGAGTGGTAGGGGTCACTGAGCTCCGGGAGTGGAAATAGAAGCGTGCAAGACCTCTCGAGGCTTAGGTTCAGAAGTGGTGCTTCATTGCTTCTGCTGCATGTTGACAAAAGCAAGTCACGTGACCAGTCCAGTTTCGAAGGATAGACCATTGGACTCCACCTCTTGCTGTGAGGAACTACAAGGTAAAATTGCTAGGGCAAGGAGGCAGACAGGGAAAGGCTTGGTGGCAGGCTTTGCGGTCTGTCAGTGTGTGATATCAGAGACATCATGATGTAGTGTGTTGGGCATGCATGTGCGGATATATCTTCTCAGGGTTCTAGACTTCTGGGAAGCCTGGGGAGACGTGTGTGTGCTGGAAAAGGTACAGGCAGGTGCTGTACCCCCATATCCCCTTTTCCCTCAACATGTCTCATTAAGGCTGCCACAAATAATTCGAAATACCTTTCTTCACCTCACAGGTATACGATTTCTCCCTCTGCCCCTCCATATGGCCAGTGCTAGGTATTAAATATATATAACTTCAAGGTGTGGCCAGAATGATTCGGTGGTGTTCAGTGATGTGCTTTTACTGTTCGCTGTTCACATGAAAAGCAAAAAAATGGATGGTGATTATTAATCCCAATTATTAAGCTATTATGTGGTTTCTTTGAACATAATTCTTGCCTATAGATTGAAATATAATGATTCAACACCTGAGATTTTCCTTCTCAGAGCAAAGCAAAATTTCATCTCACCAACTATGAAGGTCCATGGTGCGTCTAATTTTGTGTATTTGCCTCACCCTTGACTTCATCTTAGTTATCCTACTCTAATTTTCATTTCTGGTTACTCGCATGGTGGCCTACAAGGCCTTGTATGATGGGCATCCTCCCTTCCTGGCCTCGCCTCTCTGACCTCCTCTCCTACCTATCTTCCCCTGGCTTTCCCTGCTCCAGGCGCACCAGCTTCCTTACTGTTACTCAAACACACAGGCACACTGACATGTCAGGTCTTTGCATGAGCTGTGCCCTCGTCTAGAAAGCTCTTCCTTCGCATATCACTTTGGCTAATATCCTTACCTCCTTCAGGTCTTTGATCAAATGGCACCTTTTCAATGAGACCTACACTGCCCCTCCTGTTTAATACAGTATACTCCACCCCTTCACCACAATATCCCAGTCCTCCTTCCCTGCTCTACATTTTCTTCTTAGCATCGATCACCTTCTAGTATACTAGGTAATTTAGTCATTTATAGTATTAATTGCATATAGTCTGAAATTCCTCCTCCTGTGTGTTGGGGGTCCCCAAGACAACCTCAGGATCAATGATTCAGTAGGAAAACTGAAAGGACTCAGGATACAGTCATATCGCAGCCAAAGGACACAAAGCAAAATCATCAAAGAGAAAATGGGCCAGGAGTGAAGTCTGGGGAGGAGCTGGATGCAAGCTTCCAAAGATCCTCTCCCAGTGGAGTCCAAAAGTATGTGCTTAATTCCCCTAACAGGGAGTTGAGACAACACGTGTGAAATGTTGCCCATCAGGGAAGCCCATTAGAGACTGAGTGCCCCGGGTTTGGTCGTGTAGGGGGCTGGTCACGTAGGCATGTACCCAAATTCTGGCCTCCCAGAAGGAAAACAGGTGTTCACAGATAAACTGTATTATTCACACCAACAGTTTAGGCATGCGGGTCACTCTTATTAGTCCTGGGAGTGGTTGTCTGGAAATCCAAGTTCCCAAATGCCAGCTGAGGGCCAACCTTGGAAGCAGATCTTTCTAAGGATGGCAGTCTCAGGCCTGCTGGGATAACTCTTCTCTCCACGCCATGCAAGAATATAAGCTCCTTAAGGACAGAGATCTTTGTTTTGTTCCATGATATATCTATCCTCTGAAACAGTGTTTGACACATAGTAAGCACTCGATAAATATTTATTGAATGACGAGCTGGAACCCAGACCCTTGAATGGACTTTCTGTGTGGCAGAAGTACTGTGTAAAGGAGACAGAATCTCCTGATTTCCACCTGTAAGGCTTTGCCTGAACCAGCAGACTCCTATACTCCCATCCAGACAACTCCCCGTCCAGGGGGCTTGAAACAAGCTGAGCTTCCACACCCTGATCTGATTCTCTGTTTCACATTAAGCCCATCTCCTCCACAAAGGGCTGTTCTTATGATGGACTCACACAGCATGGGAGCTGGAAAGGACCTTCTCCCTCATGAGTCCACTTGCCCAGGGGCAACGTGTGCAGAGTAACCTGGTTAGTTGCTTAGTGAGGACCCTGGTCTCTTGATCCTGTTTTTCCTCTGTACTGCATCTGGTTTTTTGCCATCCCACAGTGCCTAGCACAGTGCTAAGGAAATATTATATTTTCTTTAAATATAGCTGATTTGGACTGAAAAGTGGACTGGGTATAACAATTGACTTGTGTCCAGTTGTGACATTTATGAAAGCAATGTCTTAGTTTCTTCTTTTAACATTTATCTTTAAAGGCAAACGTGCCGGAGGCGCCTGGGTGGCTCAGTCATTAAGCGTCTGCCTTCAGCTTGGGGCATGATCCCAGGGTCCTGGGATCGAGCCCCACATTGGGGTCCCTGCTCTGCTGGGAGCCTGCTTCTTCCTCTCCCACTCCCCCTGCTTGTATTCCCTCTCTCACTGGCTGTCTCTCTCTCTCTGTCAAATAAATAAATGAAATCTTAAAAAAAAGAAGCAAATGTGCCGTGTTAAAAGACTTTTCCCCCCACACCATATACATGTCCTTGTTTTTTTCTGTTTCCAGATCCTGAAACCATTTTTCACTGTGACCACGTAAGCTCTTTAGTTGACCTATTATCACTGACTCTTCAGGTAAAAACCTCATTTTTCATTTCCCACTCCCTGAGTAATAGAAGGATTAAGCTAATTTCAAAACTACTTGTATCAGGATTTCATCCCATCTGGAAAGTCTATCCATTTCATCAGAGCCTTGCTTGTCACATTCTGAAGTTTGACAAATGGATGGAATGAATCGTGTTGAAATTTGACAAGAAGCACCCAGCCCACATTCTATGTCTCTACTTAAGCTTGTTCTCAACTCCAAAATACCAAATTGAATTTATCAGGAGGGAAAATGAAAGGTTTTCAAAAGCAGTATCATAGGACCATCTTAGAATATAAATGTTATGTAGCATTTGCTATCAAAATTAAATTTTAATATTTTTGCAAGAATATGTTGAAATATCATTTCTATCAAGAGAATATCCTCAGTTGGCATCCAAATAACAGTCCTAACAAATGCTGAGTCACTTCTGTACAGGGAAAATATTCTTCTGAACGGAAGGGGAATTATGAATCTATTTTTAGCATAAATAAAAAATAATTGCACATCAAGATTCCTGGACTGATCAGATGAATTAATATTTCTGGCTAAGAAATGATAAATTCTGAGGGAGATAAACTGTCAGGAAGCATTCACCAGCAACTTTAACAAATGACTTGGTCTTGACAGAAACGTTTTAAATACAGCTTCTAGCTGTTTAAAGTATTTAGTCATTTTGACAAGATTGGGTTAGCCTTGCCTGAAACTTTTAAAAATCTGACATGAAAAAAAATGGAATCATATGCCATGATATTACAGTACTTGGCTAGTCCTCTTGAAGGCAGTGACTTTGTTACTTTCTAGAAGTGGTAAGGACCTAAGAGGAGTTCTGTCTCAAGGTCTTCTTTCTATAGACAAGAAAAGTGAGATCCAGAGAGGTGCAGTGATTTGACGAAGGCCACACAGTAAACTAATAGCAGAGCACAGAACAGAACTCAGGTCCATTCAGTTTCAGCTCACTGTACCATTCTGATCCAGTTTTGTTTTGTGTTTTATTTTTTTTTTAAGATTTTACTTATCCATTTGAGATAGAGTGAGAGTGAGAGAGCACGAGTGGGAGGAGGGCAGAGGGAGAGGGAGAAGCAGGCTCCCTGCTGAGCAGAGAGGGGCTTGATCCTCTGTAGCAGGACCTCGGGATCACAACCTGAGCTGAAGGCAGCTGCTTAACCCACTTAACCGACTGAGCCACCCAGGCGCCCTGTTCTGATCCAGTTTTATGTTCTAAGGCAGGGGTTCTCACAATCCAGCAGGCATCAGGATCACCTGGGGGGGCTTGTTCATACACACGTTGCTGGTGCCTACTGTGAAGTTTGTTTCCATAGGTCTGGGATAGGGACAGGGAATTTGCGTTTTCATTAAGTTCCCAGGTGATGCTTGATGGTCCTGATGCAGCGACCATACTTGCAGAACCACTGGGTTAAGGGGTAGAGGGAATTTCAGGAAACCGAGAATAAATGTGGAATTTTCTTTAGGGGAAGAGGAAAGACTAATTTTAGCTAGTCCTGAGTATCTTTGTACTCAGAGAATAGAAAGTCTGTTAGTTATTTTACTTTTCCTATTGCACTCGAAATTGTTTTTAAGTCAGGTTTCTACTGTTTGCACAAATACCTGCTAAATTTCTTCCCTGACTCAGAATTATGACCCATTGGATGCCTGGATCATGGGTGAAGGACCATAGCAAACCAAGGCCAAGGAAGAGAAAGTCCTTGAGAGCTACCTTAAAATATGGAATGATGGCTAATTGTAAACACCTCTTCAGAATCTAACCCCCCACCAGGAAATCATCAAATTGCCTTTATTAATCTTGAATATTCACATTAACATAGGAAAAAGGAGAGCCAGAAGTGGCTGAAAACAAACAAACAAAAATCAGGTAATTGAGTTGACAAAGGAGATTAAACTTAAAGCAGGAATTGGATTAAATTGCCAGCCATGTGCTTTCGGTTTTCCTTGGTGCTACAGAATGAGAAGACTCCCTGATATTAAGGTTAAATCTAAAAACTAAATTCTCTCAATAGATTTCTAAGCACATCTTTTCATTAACATAAAGTTTCTTATTTCCTGTTTTTATCTTTTTGTCCGTATTCATTAGCTAGATTAAAATGGATGCTTTATAATATATTGAGACAAAATCAAAATTGGTGGAAGCATCCTTCCCTCCCACCTCCTTCCAGAAACCTGCCTGCCCGCTAAAAAGAAACCCTTATTTGTCTGCTCAGAGTCCCTCTTTGTTGTCCCCTTCACCTTCCTAGAGTGGGTAAAAATTATTCCTTGCTGACCTAGAGGCTAAATCAAGGTTTTGGGAGAAGGGGAGAGGAAAAAGAGAAGAGGAAAAAAAGAACCCAAGTGGATTCTGGGCCCAGAGAAATCATTTTGTGTGTAAAAGGTTCTGAAGCAGCTGTGAGGGACCAAAGCATTGGGGAATGGGGAAGGGGTTTGAGGAAGTGTTACTGCCAGTTCTGAATAGATTTATTGTACTCGGAAAGACAAGAAAAGAAAGGAGCTACTTTCTGATGATCCGTAGTTGCCAAAAGAGACATTTCTCCAGGATCAGACCACATGGGTCCTTGGATTTATTAAGTTTACCCAAAGTACCTAAGACTCAATCTCTGCTCTAATAAAATTTGTTTGCAAGACGGAATCGAGGGAATCCATGGAAAATTAGGTTTCCAAGGAAACCCGCCTGGACAGGATAAGAAGAACACTGTAACTATCTATCAATTAACAAATATTTACAGTCACTTGAAGGCTCTTGCTGTTGGCAAGGTGGGAAACTTTCCCTGCTGCTCTAGCAGAACTAGCGGAAGAGGTAGGGCTATGGAGGTCCAGGAGAGCACTGGAGACTACAAGCTTGAGAAAGGGGAAAATCTACTTTGGCTTCCAAAAGAAGGTTTTGGTAAAAACTCCGAGTCAGCTTTCCATTCTTGGGAAACTGAGTGTATCAGTTACCTGCTGCTACCTAACACACTGCCTCAAGAAACTCAGTAGTTTGGAATAACAATCGTTTATTTTTATCAAAAATCTGAAATTTGGGTAAGGTTCATCTCAGGAGAGATGGCTTGTTTCTTGTCCTTCTGTTATCAGCCGGGAGAGCTCAACTTGGGGCTAGGGGAACCATATTCAAGATGGCTCACTCACAGGGTGGCAAGTTGGCACTGGTTGTCTGCTGGGACCTCATCTGGTGTTGGGAGCCTTGGTTCCTTTGCACATTGGCCTTGCCATGGACTGCTTGGGCTTTCTTTTCTTTTCTTTTCTTTTCTTTTCTTTTCTTTTCTTTTCTTTTCTTTTTTTAAGATTTTATTTATTTATGTGACAGAGAGACAGCCAGCGAGAGAAGGAACACAGCAGGGGAGTGGAAGAGGAAGAAGCAGGCTCCCAGCGGAGGAGCCCGATGTGGGGCTCCATCCTGGAACACCGGGATCACGCCCTGAGCCGAAGGCAGACGCTTAACGACTGCATTACCCAGGTGCCCCTGCTTGGGCTTTCTAACAGTGTGGTGGCTGGATTAAGTGAACGTCCTGAGAATACAGCAGAAGCTCGTGGCTCTTCATGTCGTAGCCTTGGATGTCATATAATGTCACTTCTAAAGTACTCTGTTGGCCCGAGCAGTCACAATGGCCGTTGAGGCTCATGGGGCAGGGGAATGCAAAGAAAAGTATGTCGATGGGCGATTGCGGACATTTTTGGGTAATGTAGCCTGCCACATAGGGGAACCTAAGGCATGTCATAGGCTTTAAATTAGTGTCTCCACATTTCACACCTTGTTCCTTTTCCTTTTATCCTTGTAGACAGCATGCTTGGCCCTTATAAATAGTCTAATCTCAGAAACAGCCCCATTTTTTGCTTGCATCTTGAAGAGGCCAGGGTTGGCCATTTTTAAACATTTCAGACCACAGACCTGGGAAGGAGAGAATAAAAAAAGAATTCAACAACAAGAGCACAAGCTCCCAGTGTTAATCAGTGGCTTTTGCAGCCAGCAGCGGCCCTCCGTACACACTAAGAGATTCATCAATTTTAGAATTTCACCTGTAGTAGTCACTATGTTTATTGTAAGTACTCCCTGTCCTAGTTCAGGTTCCCCTAAAGTACACTCTGAGACAAGGTTTTGGGAACGACTAGTTTACGTGGGAGGTGACCCCAGGAAGCATAGCGAGGGAGTAGAAAGTGAGGTAAAGAAGGGAAGAAAGCCAACAAGGTGTGATGATGATGAACAGGTTGCTCATGGGCAGCTGGGGCACAATCCCATGGGAACCTTTCATAGCTGGTGTCGAGACACAACCGAGAGTCGAGAGTCGTCCCCCAGGAGGAGTGAGGAATGTGGTGTCTTTATCCGCCAGTTCCTGTCCCTTGTTGGTTGGGGCATTAACTCTAACCAAACCCTCTCCTAAAGCCAGGGAGAGGCTTCAGGCAGAGAGCGCCAGGCTTTACATGATCTCCCAGATGATCCTGCCGGTTCAGTCTGAGACCGAGAAGCAGAGTGCTGAATGCCCCTGAGCTCCCTCACCTCTTACCACACAGCACCCCCGTGCCTTGTCCATCTGCTCCATGGCTGTGGCCGCTTCTGTTCTCTCGCCCATCCCAAACCATGGTTTGAGGTGCCTTTGCTTGCCGATCTTACCATGATTTGTATTCTGTTCCATCCTTGTCATGGATATAGACCTAGTCATCACTTTAACCGCAAGGATAGGGCTCACGGTCCCCTACTGATGTGGGAAATGTGAGAGTTCCCTGAAGGCGCAGGGTCAAGGTAACAGCAGTTACAGACGGTGCAAGAATTGAAGGGAGAGACTGCTGAAAGCCAGTGTTTCTTCAGTGGTGCCCGCAGACCACCGGCGTCACTGGCCTGCTTGATGTAAATCCATACCCGATGGCAATACACCAAGGAGCATCAGTGCGTGGGCTTGGGATCCAGAGTGCCTGAGTTTGGATCTCAGAGCTACTTGCTTTCGTGTTCCCGGGCAAGTTACCTGAGCCTTCTGGGTCTCGTTTTCCTCATCTGTAAAGTGTGTTGTGTGATTATTCTGTGGAATAGCTGAGATAGGACCTGAAATGCATTTAGAACAATGCATTGACAATTACTAAGCATTCCGTAATGTTGTCGTTTTACGATCCTTGCCCATGTCTCAGGCCTAGTGAATCGTAATCTCTGACGATGGAGCCTGGAAACCTGCATTTCTAACCAGCCCCTGAAGTCTGCACACCACCACTCCAGGCTGAGAGGCAGAGACAGAGAGAGAGAGAGAGAGAGAGAGAGAGATCAGGTGATGTCAAGACAAGATTGATTAGCACAGTAACACCTCATTTGCCTAGCAATTTTGGGAAATGAGGAGTTTCCTGTGAGTTCTCCAGCTCCAGATGGCTGACGCTTTTGTCTTGTTTTAAACATTCAATCTTTTTTTTTTTTTAGAGAGGGGGATGGGAGTGGGGGGAAGGGATGGAGGGAGAGAGAATCTTTTTTTTTTTTTAAGATTTTATTTATTTATGTGACAGAGAGACAGCCAGCGAGAGAGGGAACACAGCAGGGGAGTGGGAGAGGAAGAAGCAGGCTCCCAGTGGAGGAGCCTGATGTGAGACTCGATCCCGGAACGCCGGGATCACCCCGTGAGCCGAAGGCAGATGCTTAACGACTGCGCTACCCAGGCGCCCCGAGAGAGAGAATCTTAAGCAGACTCCATGCCTAGTGTGGAGCACGAGGCAGGGCTCAATCTCACAACCCTGAGATCATGGCCAGAGCCGAAATGAAGAGTCAGACGCTTAACTGACTGAGCCACCCAGGTGCCCCTAAATGCTCAATCTTAAAACTTAAAACTTGATGTATTATTCATTCTGAAGTCTAAATTCTATTACATGCTCACACAGAGAATTCTGGAAATAGTAGTGTTGTAGCAATATTTTCGGGGTGACTCAACATCAGAAAGCCAAGCAAATAGTAAATATTTATTGACTGCCTTGCCGTGTCCCCTCATAGTAGTAGGTGCTGGGGATATAATGACAAACAGGACCAAATCCCTGCCTTCAAGATACTATCTAGTGGAGGAGAGGGCAGGAAGTGGGGATGACATAGTAAGAGAAGTGATAGAACGGAAGGCTGTTTTGCACTTTATCATGGGGATGTCATAATGAGGCTCATAAGGTGGGAAGGCCTGTGGCCCTCACGCTGGGTCACTGGTGTGCTCGGGCCAGCTACTTTATAGCTCCTGTATCCTTCCCTTGTTTTCAGTGGACACTCTTTTTGTCAATTTGTCTGCCTTCAAACGACAATCCCATCCTCGCGTAATGCACTGCCTCTAATCTCCTACAGGGTGGAAACCAGGTGCCTTGAACTTGCTGGAACGTTGCCCTCTGAGAAAGGACTTTGCCATCTAAAACAGCATGCCCCCCCCCACATACATTATAGCCCCTTACCCTGCTTGATTTTTCTTCATGGCCTTTATCACACTCACAACCTCATGATGACCTATTACATACATTTGTTTATATTCCATGTTGTGTATTTTCATTAGAATATAAGTGCCAAGAGGACAAGGGCTCTGTCGGTTTAGTACACCTCTCTATTCAGCACCTAACACATAGCCAGGCTCAGAGTAGACCTTCAATAAATACTTATTGAGTGAGCAATAATGGCAAGTAAGTTTCTTTTTATTTTTTGTTGAGGTTATACCTTGCATACAGTCAAGTGCACCCACCTGAAGTGTTCAACTCAGTGACTAGTGTATATATGTGCACATGTTATAATGCCACCCGGACCAGGATATAGAGCATTTCCAGCACCCACCCCGCAGGCCCCCTCAGGCTTCTCCCAGTCAGTCCCTCCTCCAAAAGAGAACTGCTCTACTGACTTCTGTCACCACTGATTGGTTTTGCTCGTTCTGGTATTTCAGACAAATATAATCATGTAGCTTGTGCTCTTATGTGTCGGGCTTCTCTGCATGATATGTCTGTGAGATTCATCCATGCTGCTGAGCGCACCTGCCGCCCTGCTTTATTTCATTACTTGCAATAGTCACAATAAATTTATTGCAATATGTTTAACCCATTCTACCCACATGTGGGTTGTTTCCAGGTTTGGCTGTTGGGGAAAATGAGTCTGGGGGATGGTCCTCGCAAAGCTTTGAGTAAAGGCCACAGGCTTTATGGCAATTATTTGGGATGGTTTCCTCACCCCATTTTCTCAGTCCTACATTTCTGGATCTGTCCCCTTTTTTCCCCTGCTACTTCAGGGTTCTGATGTATGCTGGACCTGTGATGAATATCTGGAACTAAATCACATTTACAAAACCCCTACTTGGCCTGGTGGAGGAAAAAAAGCCACTTTTCTGGTGGTTTATCCCAAGACATAGAAGCAGAATGCTGATTAGCTGTCCCTTCTGATATCCTTCCCTTCTCTTCCTCTTTTGTCCTTGATTCTTGTTCACTTTCTGCTAATTCCCTCCACTAACTGGGGGCACCTTTGGGCCTAATGTGTTTTATAGCAGTATTTCTCAACCATGGCTGCACATTATAATCACTTGGGGAACTTTAAAAATAATACCCATGCCTGAGCTTTACTCCAAAGCAATTACATCTGTGTCTCTGCCAGTGGGGCCTGGGTATTAGTGTTTTGGAAAAGCACTCCCGATGATTTTAATAGACAGCCAAGTTTAAGAACCATTGCAGGACACACCTTATCCTAGGAAATAATGTAGATGTACAGAATTAACTAACAACTAAGCCCTTTCCCCCCAGCTGAGCACAATCAACTTGTTTCCACATAATTCACTAGATAGGGCTCTTCTGAACATTGTCCACTTTATAAATCTCAGGGAGCAATATATGAGAACTGCTTGAAAATGGGGGAGCCAAGGAATGTGGCTTTTCCCCCACACCATATTACTCACTTCATGGCGTCTAGAGCGGTATTAACTCAAGTTTGGCTCATGGATTATAGTTTAGATCCATCATTTAAAATCCAGGCTGTGGCATGGGTGCCTTGACTACCATTGAGGGGGTGCTTCAGAAAGACTGTTATTGTGATGACTTTTTTTTAATGGGCACCATGTGTGAGCAGGATTAGCACCTATAGGTCCTAAATGTCATGAGGTCAGGGTCTATTTTTTTCCTATGTATTTTATAAGTAGGCTTCATGCCCAGTGTGGAGCCCAATGCGGAGCCCAACTCACAACACTGAGATCAAGACCTGAGCTGAGATCAAGAGTCAGACACCTAACCAACTGAGTCACCCAGATGCCCTGGTCAGGGTCTAGTTTTAAATCCTGTTTCCTGACAACACCCAACAGTATTTTGTCAACTGCAGCTAATATTTACCAAGTACTTTCTATTTATTTACTGCACTCAGCATTTACAACTCAGTTAATCCTCACTATAACAGTAGTCGTAGTGAATACTTATGTGCTGTGCCCTTTTATAAGCTCTTCACAAGTCTTCATTCACTTACTCTTCTCAACAGTGAGTCGAGTTTTTATTATCATTCCTATTTTGTGGGTTAAGAAATGGAGGCACAAATTGGAGGCAGTGTGGGCTCAAGAGACTGTTTTCTTTCTTTTTTTTTGGTTGTTTTTTTAATACATATTTATAAATTTTGTCTGTAAACGTGGATTAAAGAAAAAATTACATTAAGAAGGACTCTTGGAAAGTCACCTTGGGATTTAGAGAGGTTTAAACTTATTTTAATTCCAGTATATTTCACACACAGTGTAATATTAGTTTCAGGTGTACAATACACTGATTCAACACTTCCATACAACACCCAGTGCTCATCCCACCAAATGCACTCCTTAATCCCCATCCCCTATTTCACCTATCCCCCAGCCCACTTCCCCTCTGCTAACCATCAGTTTGTTCTCTAGAGTTAACAGTCTGTTTCTTGGTTTGCCTGTCTCTCTCTTTCTCTCCCCCCACCTCCTTTGCTCATTTGCTTTGTTTCTTAAATTCCACATATGAATGAAATCATATGGTATTTGTCTTTCTCTAACTGACTTCACTTCACATTATACTCTGTAACTTTGTCCATGTCATTGCAAATGGCAAGATTTCATTCATTTTTATGGCCGAATAATATTCCATTGTATATATATGTGCCACTTCTTTATCCATTTATCAGTTGATGGACACTTGGGCTTCTTCCATAATTTAGCTATTGCAAATAATGCTGCTATAATTGTGGGGGTGCATGTATCAATATTTTTGTATCCTTTGGGTAAATACCTAGTAATGCGATTGCTGGGTCATAGGGTCATTCTATTTTTAACTTTTTGAGCAACTTCCATGCTCTTTTCCAGAGTGGCTGCACCAGTTTGCATTCCCACCAGTAGTACGTAAGGGTTCCTTTTTCTCCATGTCCTTGCCAACACTTGCTGTTTCTTGTGATTTTGATTTTAGCCATTTTGACAGGCGTGAGGTGATAGCTCATTGTGGTTTTGATCTGCATTTCACTGATGATGAGTGATATTGAGTAAACAAGCCGAACATTTGTACAGAACCACAAAATACCCCAAAATAGCCAAAGCCATTTTGAAAAACAAAAGCAAAGCTGGAGGTATCACAGTTGCAGACTTCAAGTTATATTACAAAGCTGTAGTAATCAAAACAGTATGGTATTGGCACAAAAATAGATGCATAGATCAGTAGAACACATAGATCAGTAAAACTCAGAAACAAACCCACAATTATGTGGTTAATTAATCTTCAACAGAACAGGAAAGAATATCCAATGGGAAAAAGACAATCTCTTCAAATGATATTGGGAAAATTTGTCAACTGCATGCAAAAGAATGAAACTAGACCACTTTCTCACACCAGACACTTTCAAAATGGATGAAATACCTGAATGTGAGACCTGAACCCATAAAAATCCTAGAAGAGAGCACAGGCAGAAATGTCTCAGACATCTGCTATAGCAGCATTTTTCTAGATAGGTCTCCTCAGGCAACGGAAACAAAAGCAAAAATGAACGATTGGAACTACTTCAAAATAGCTTCTGCCCAGTGAAGGAAACAGTCAACAAAACTATAAGACAACCTATGGAATGGGAAAAGATATTTGCAAAGGACATGTCCAGTAAAGAGTTAGTATCCAAAATATATAAAGAACTGATACAACACCCAAAAAACCAACAATCCAATTAAAAATTGGGCAGAAGACATGAACAGACATTTCTCCAGAGACTGTGTTCTTATGTATCCAGTGCTTCTCAAATTTTAATGTGCACGGAAATCACCTGGGGATCATGTTAAAATGCAGGTCCTGGCTCACTCTGTCTGGGGTGGTGCCTAAGATTCTGCAGGTCTTATAAGCTCCCAGGTAGTGTTGATGCTGCAGGTTCATGGTCTGCACTGTGAGGAGCGAGGCATACCCTATGAGATAACTTCTATTACAGTCTCCATTTTCAGGTGATTACTCTGGGGCTCAGAGAGGATAGTGGTTTCACCAGCTTCTCACAGCAAATACACAGGGAAGCTATAATTAGATTCACACAGTGGGGTCTCAGAGGGGACTGTTGAACCACTATGCTTGGGTACTTGGTAAGTGGCTTTTGAATGAAGAAGTAAATGGACATTGGGTGCTGGGTCCAACAGACCCCCACTGTAGAGTCAAAGGTTGGAATGTATGAAATAGAGCTCAGGTAATTTATCTTTCATTGGTACTTTTTAAGCCTTGGAAATGAATTTCCTATCAGCTTTTATCTTCACCACGTTTTCTTCTTATGGCCTAAACAAGTCATTCCACTCTTGCTGTTAACAGAGAACGAAGAGGAAACAGCTCAGCAAATTTTCATTGGGGATGTCTTTCTCTGGGCCTTTTCCCCATTCTTTTGCTTTTTGAAAAAGTGGCATAGACCCGGCATCCTGCTGATAGGAGTATTTCTTGTTAAACTGTCTAAACAGCAATATCCATTCAGAAATAATGCTGCTATTTAAGGTTTGGTCATCAGCAAAGAGACATTTTCCACTGTTTGGGTGAAAGGAAATACTTCGTTTCATAGCCTTGGCCCGCACACTCAGTGCAGTTGTGTGGTAGATGAGAGTCAGGCTCCCATCCCCCACTCTGTCCTAATACCATAGATTTTCTTCTTCATGAGTGGCCTCCCTGAGAACAAGGCCCATCAGAAAACAAAATAAGAATCAAATTTAATGTTCCTTGCAACAATTCAACCATTACAGGTTCCAGGAAGAACTCTCTATGCACTCCCACCACTCTGGATAATGTTTTCTAACCAGATAATGCATATATGTGACAAAGAGGTTTTGCCTGGAGGAAAATTTATTTACTTATTAGATTATTTTAAGTGGCACTTCTTGGCTCAGAGAACCAGAGGGAACAAAGCATATAATAAAAAATTTGTAACTCATAAAAATATGTGACCTCATGCAACAGGGATCAGGGGTGAAATCCTAGTGTCTCTACATCATAATGGGGTCCAATATTAAGAAAAGGGCTCTTGGCTGCATTTTATTGACTAGAATTCTGAAACCCTGCAGAAATATCAGTTGAGGTAGTGGCTTGTGTTCTATTTATCACTGTTGGGAAGAAGAAAGCAGACCTGAAGGTTAGATGCTATATTCACTTCACTCATTCATTCCATTCAGTTACTCAGTAAAGGTTGTTGAGTGCTGCTGGGCTAGGTACTCTGGAGGTACCAAGGGGTATGAAACATGATACCTGCCCTCAAGGAGTGCATAAAATCACTGGGGGGTACAATACAAAAAGGAAGGAGGTTAATGGAGGTGGTGTGTGACAAGGATCATAGAAATGGTGCCCTGTGTCTTACAGCAGTGTTTCCTCAGAGTGACCCTGGACCATGCACCTGCATCATTTGAGAACTTGTTTGACATACATATTCTTGAGCCCCACCCCAGAACCACCGAATCAGACACTCGGTGGTTGAGGCCAGGGAGCTCCACTTCTAACAAGATCATAAGGTGATTTGTATGCACATTAAATTTTTAGAAGCATTGTTTTTAATGCTCAACATCTCTAATCACCTGGGAAATGCAAATCAAAACCACGATGAGCTATCCCCTCACACCTGTCAGAATGGCTAGAATGAAAAAGACAAGAAACAACAAGTGTTGAGGAGGATGTGGAGAAAAAGGAACCCTTGTGTACTGTTGATAGGAATGTAAATTGGTGCAGCCACTCCGGAAAACACTATGGAGGTTCCTTAAAAAAAATTAAAAATAGAACTACCGTATGATCCAGTAATTCCACTACTGGGTATTTACCCAAAGAAAACCAAAACACTAATTTGAAAAGCTACACGCACCCCTATGTTTATTGCAGTGTTGTTTACAATAGCCAAGTTATGGAAGCAACTAAAGTGTCCATTGATAGATAAATGGATAAAGAAGATGTGGGTGTGTGTGTGTGTGTTAGAATATTTCTCAGCCATAAAGATGAGATCTTGCCATTTGCAACAGCATGGATGGGTGCAGAGGGTATAATGCCGAGTGAAGTCAGACTGAGAAAGACAGATACATATGATTCTGCTCATATGTGGAATCTAAGCAAAACAAATGAATAAACAAAAAGCAGAAACAGAGTCGTAATTACAGAGAACAAACTGGTGGTTGCTACATGGGAGGGGGTGGGGGCTGAGCAAAATGGGTGAAGGAGAGTGGGAGGTACAGACTTCCAGTTGCAGAATGAATAAGTTGTGGGGATGAAAGGCACAGCATAAGAAGTATAGCAAATGATAACGTAACAGCCTTGTATGGTGACAGATGGTAGCTACCCTTGGGGTGAGCACAGCATAATATATAGACTTGTCAAATCACTATGTTGTACACAATGAAACTAACGTAACATTGTCAAGTATACGTCAATTAAAAATTTTAAAAGCAGTGTTTTAAAAGATCACTTCTGTCAGAGGAAGAACACATTAACATCTTGTCCTCATAGGCCTGTAATGTAAAAGAAAAATGAAATTTGAATATGAATTATCAGATGTGATAAGGAGCATTAACAGCTGTGACTGTAGGCACAAAGAAGATGGAAGTAAAGAGAGAAAAATTTTGTCTGGTCGGCAGGTGGGGAGATCTCTGAATGTTCCCTGGAAGGGGCCTTGGAGGATGGGAAATGTATCAGTTAGGAGTGCATTTGACTATAACAGAAAAACTGATTGGCAGTGAATTGAAGAAGAGGGGCTCTTTCTTACACAAGAAGTAGTCGGGAGGGTAGGTGGCCTCCAGTGCTGACTCAGGTATTCAAGGATGTCAGGTTTCTGGATCAGTGTCTCTGCAGGCTTTTTTTTTTTTTTAAGGTGTCATTGCCATACAACATTGTATTCATTTTAGCTGTGTACAGCGTGAGGATCTAAATTAGTATATATTGCAAAGTGATCACAATAAGTCAGTTTCTCTCCATCGTCATATATTAGTTACAAAATTTTTTTTCTTGTGATGACTAAGATTTACTCTATTAGCAAAACTTTCAAGTATGCAATACAGGATTATTAACTATAGTCTCCATGCTGTATATTACATCTGTATGACTTATTTATTTTATAACTGGAAGTTTATATATTTGACCCCCTTCATCCATTTTGCCCACCTCACAGCCCCCACCTCTGATGACCACTGTTCTGTCTCTGTACATATGAGCTTGATTTTTTGTTTTTGTTTTGTTTTGTTTGCTTTTTGTTGTTTGGGGGGGGGGTTAAAGATTCTGTAAGTGAGATCAGTGTTTTTCTGTCTTATTTCACTTATTTCATATTACCTTCAAGGTCCATTTTGATGCAAATGTGTAGTATGCGTCTTTTTTCCCCCTTATGATCATTAAGATGGTTGTTGTAGCTCTGAGAAGCACATCCTCATTCAACTGTATTCATATGCCAGAAGCAGAGGGTTGGAGGGGGGAAGGTGGGACAAAGAATTCTTCTGCTTTCTTATCAAATCAGCAACTTTTTCCTAGGTGCCTCCCAGCAAACCTCCCCTTTGTCGCATTGACTAGAATTTGGGCATATGACCATCCACACCAGGGGCTGGTCTACCTTCTATGCCTTGTAGGAATTCTAGTCCAAGATTCAAGTAGAATTGGCCTTCTTTTTACAGGGAACAAGTATTTTTAAGTGGCAAAGACTATGGCACAGCAGGACTTTAGTTGGTAGAATCAAGAGTCAGGGCATTGCCAGGAGAGGGAAAGACATTAAGGCAGGGAGGGTGATGAAGAATGGTTACTAGATGAGTTTGACTGAAGCCCAGCGGTCTTACAAAGGAATTTCAAGGCAATTGTCTTTAATCTGGGGAACGCTTCGTTTAATTGGAATCAGATGGCTAAGCCCTAGTCCTACAGGAAAGAAAAGCATAGCCGCTTTGGTCAGAAGTAAGATGGGAGGCCTGGAGCTGGCCTGCTCGGCTTCTGGCCTACTCCAGCTGAGAGCTCTCCCCCGCCTTTTTTTTAAACTAAGATTGACAATACAGTACTATATAAGTTTAAGGTATACAGATAATGACTTGACTTACATATATTGTGAAATGATTCCCAGAGAAAGTTTAGTGTCCATCATCTCATGTAGATACCCAAAAAAAGGAAAAACGTTTTTGTCTTTGCAGTGAGAACTTTTAGGATCTGTTCTCTTGGCAACTTTCAAATATACCATACAGCAGAGTTAACCGCACTGATCATGTTGTACTGAAAGGGCCTTCTTGAAGGCCAAACCAAAGAACGGTGCACTGCTACTTTGACCCTGCCACGTCCAAGGCTCTCGGGGGCCCTCTGTCTCCTTGTGGGAAGAGGCCATGAGGCATTTGGCAAGGTCACCCATTTGGCCTCGAGCTGGAACTTCATAGGTATCTCTGGAAAACAGAGCAACCCAGGCTGGGTATGTGTATTTGGTTTTAGGATATTGCTCTTTGTAAATACCATGTGTGGCCCTGTACCTCTTAATCCTGTTCCTGCCCTTGAATTGCTGAAAACTGGAGTTGAGGAGACCATCATGGGGAAACAACCAGAGGAAGGGGAACTCTATTCCTTGTAAGAAGTGGTGCTGCTCGTCACCTCTTGCCCTTACGACCCTGGGTTAGCTTCCTAGGGCTGTTGTAACAAAGTACCATGAATTTGGTTTTATAAACAATGGAAGGGTATTGCCTCACAGGTCTGGAGGGCAGAGTCCAAGATCAGGGTGTCAGAGGGTGGCTTCCCTCTGCGGGCCATGAGGTGGGATCTGTTCTGTGCTTCACCCCGAGCTTCCCATGGTTTGCTGGCAGTCTTTGGCATCACTTGGCTTGTAGATCTCTACCTTCGTCTTCACTGATGTACAGGGATGGTGTACTCTGTGCCTTCACGTTGTCTTCCCTGTGTGCATGCCTGTGTCCAAACTCCCACTTTCTGTGAGGACACAGTCCTATTGGATTAAGGCCCACTCCAGTGACCTCAACTTAGTCATCCATTTCCAAATAAGGTCACATTCACAGGTACTAGAGATTAAGACTTCAACATGTCTTTTTGGAAGGATACACTTTGACCTCCACTTCTCTTTCTCTGGGGCCTTCCCTCCCATTCTTGATCCCAGTGGCGATGCCACACTCCAGTCATTTAATTCTTATACCGGTGCAATTTACTAGGGAAGGTGGGTTGTTGCAAGGAATGTCGCATCCTCACTCTTCTGTTTGAAGAAATAATTGTGTAGATTAGTGCATGAAAAGAAATGCCGGGCTAAATTATATACCTATATTCAATCTTTTGCATGGGATCCTAAGTTCAAATAAAAAAAAAGTGGAACCAAAAGACTGAATAATTATAATCATTACCACTATTATCATTTATACAGCACTTTCACAGATTCGTATTTGGAAGTACACCCCTTTCTGCCAGTAATCAAAACCCCTTTTTCCCATCCACTTTTACTCCATAATAAATTCTCCTTGAGGGTATATTCTGACAGTATTGTCTGCAGAAAATACTTTACTTAGAGATGTAACCAGATCTTCCTAAATTTAGCAGAGTTCACGCAACACTGAACTGAAGCCCAAGTAAGGGGAGATGGAGAGAGATAGTAAACGAGACACTGAAGAAATATATAATGGAATTTTTTTAAAATCCTTTTTTTTTTTTTTGGTAAGGGTACTGACAAAGGGGATTAAAATTCGGTTGAGCCATTTTTGAAAAATATTCTATTTGGTGACATATATTATTATTAAACTTTTGAAACTTGCTAGTTAAATACTAGTTACTAATCACAAAATCTGCCCTTGATCAAGAAAGCAAAAAGGAGAAGTTACTTGCAAAGTAACCATGGTCTCTGCACTTTCTTGCATTCAACTGTGTTGTCAGATGCTTCGACCATTTCCTCTTACTCAGTGGAAATGTCCTGTCATTCCTTTTTCCCTGGAAATGGAAGATAGCTGAACAGAACCTCCATTCACCCCTCCCAGTACTCAGACTCTCACTATGTCATCAAGTCTTCTCTCTCTTTTATCCCAGTCTATCAACAAGCTCCCTTCATTTCTCTTCTTCAAAGTGCTTGAAGCATGACACTTAGCCATTGCTCACACTGTCACTCCTACCTGGAATGCTTTTCCCTCTTTGTTTTCTGCTAAAATACATCCCTTCTGACTTCAAGCCTTAGCCAAGGTGAGAGCTCTGGGGCACATCAAAAAGGCATAAAATGGGGATGCCCCCAAGAAAGGCAGGTAAACAGATCCTCAGGTGACACAGCTTGGTTTCCTTCTCTGCTTCTCTGCAGCCCTCTTACTCTGCCATGCCTGAAGTGCTTATCATTATTGACCAGTTGGAGTTTTCTGGAACTCTGCTTTCCTAAGACCCCCTAACTGCTCTGGTAAAATACTGAGTATGGAAGTCTGCAGAGAAAGATGGCCTAAAGGCAAAAGAACAGATGACTCTTGGGGTCTCAGATGTGGAACAACAAGCAGGACCAATAGGGCACACATGTAGATTTGGGTACCACTTGGGCCACTGGAGGACGGAACCCTTCCTAAAAAAAGAGGAGGCGGCAGATATTTGGGCCTGTGATGGAGTCCGTGAATTTCATCTCCTCACTTCCCATCAGGTCTAGCTCCAGAGACTGTGTAGTTTCACAGAAGCTAGAACACATTGATCTGGCCTGGCCCATGCAGATCTTAACTGCTGGAGGCCCTACTTCCAGAACCAGAAATCCAGCATTCCTATGGCTGTCTTACTTTCCAGTGTCACAGGGAATTTGCAAATGGGGCAAAGACTGTAGGACTAACCATGAGACCAGGGCCACGATGGACAGATTTAGCTATATTTCCAATATCTTTAGACTGGTGGTAACAGCTGTTGAAAACTGATAAATGAGGTGGTGTATCCAGAGCAATCATTTGGATCCTCAGTTATTCTTTAACATTGAACCCCACATGCCTGACTTAAAGGAGTATCCAAATAAAGCTGAGAGGCCCTTGCAATCACATGAACTCTTCTGGTACATTCCTGGAATGACCCAAAGGGCCAGGGAAGTGGCAGCAGACTCTTAGCTCACAACTTCTTAACACTGATCCCCACAGATCACAGCCTTGTTTCTGTCACATCAATAGCTCCCCCATCTCATTTAAATCCAGATTAAGGAAAGCATTTAATACAAGATCTCAACCTTTCTAAATTAGACCAAGCTGGCTTTGGATATCTCAGTAACAAGCACCTTTGTATTTTTCCCTCCATTATTTTGCTCCTCAGACAGTCTCTGCAGCTCCGGGGGGTGTTTGTGTAACCCTCAGTCTCTTGTCCAGTTATACATACGTTGAGATCATGCACTGGGTCTTTTATTCGTTCTGTAGACTCTATACAGAGCTTGACACAGTATTTGCCGAATATATGCATACTGTTGCTTGACAAGTAAATTTAAGATGTTTGGTTGGTTCTGAAGATCAGTTATGTAGGCTTTCTCTAGCTATAGGCACTGAGTTCCACAAAACTCCTTTGCTAAAGGGAATTCTGGTTGAAGGTCATCTTTATGGTAGAATAAGTGTGGGTGGATCAATAGCAGCCCATAACAAATATTTTCACATTCACCAAAATATTACCTTACAAGCAGCTTTCTAAGTAAAGAGAATACCAATAACATCTTATCACCTTTAATTAGTATTTGGTGATTTTTTTTTCTGTTTTCCTCAGCTCACTTGAGAATTACGTCTGTCTTCCCTCCAATTTCAATAAAATGATTTGTTTTGGTTTGTTGTGGAAGATACTCATTGGTTAAGACAACTTTGGACTGTATCTAGTCCTAGTCTAGTCTGATTTTATGGCTTGAAATGATTGACTTTGAACTCCAGAAGATCCACCTTCGTGACCACCACATGCCAGGGACGGGGAGGCACTTGGAAACTCGAGATGGGAAAAGTGATGTTGGTGTGGATCCAGCTCAACCCCTGTCCCTGAATCCTTCCCCGCCAAACTAGTATCCCCTTGGCCTTGCACCCATAGCTCAGGCCAAAGCGATACTATCCGCTCCTCTCACACACGCCTCTCAGGTGTCCCCTGAGGATGGCTTACAGTGTGGAGGTGGAGGCTGACTTCTCCTCTTCCTTTGTCTTTCTCAAGACATCGTTGTCGGAGCTTTTGCTTCTTTTTACCATGTGTTTTCCCTCCTGCTTCTCAGCTCCCTCTTCATTTGAGGAGCCCCCCACAGCACTGCCCTCCCACTTGGTATTTCCTAGTATCACACTTCTTAGAGTAATGGAGAGGTGTCAGAATTCTATGTATGGGAGAGGAACTCCAGTTGGAGGGAAACTTGTGTAGTCATAAAGGAGAGTTCCCGGGTTTTCTTTCATATCAGCAGTTTAGCTCATTTTACACCTCACAGCTTATAGACCTTGTGCAAGTCCTCACCCCACTTCCTTAGTCTGGAAGCAGGAAAGGTTCCCTGTTGCCTCTCTGGCAGTTCCCAAATGGAGTTGTGATATTGGAGATTATGCAAAAAGAGGGACCTTTGGTCAAATATTTTCTTTGCAAACTTACCCACTCTTGGAGGTTCGTACTGCACTGAGAAAGCATACGTTGGGGGGGAAAGCCCTTTTTAACCTAATATTTAGGTTATCTCAAATATTTAACCACAAGGGCCAGGACCCTCCTTTCCCCCTTCTCCCAATCATCCGTTATCATGTGGTAAGACAGAATTTTGTAAGTTCATGGGTAACACATGAATTGCACACTTCTGCATGGTTTCCAAGCCTGCTGCAAAGTGGACTGAGCTTCTCTGTTCAACCCGAACGTTCTCTCTCTGTCTTTCACATGATGTGCTATCCCACTGGTGTCCATTTTCTCAGTTTGCTTGCAGTCCAGCTCTGGGCCTTTGCCCCTGCTATTTTACCTCCCTGGGTCCTCTTACCTTCAGGTGCAGCTTCTGTTCCAAATCCTGTATGAAGCCTCCTCAGGCTTCTCCTTTCTCCAAATGTCAGTAACTTTGTCTTCAGTACTGCATCGATTAAAGCCCAAATCTGTCCCCATGACAAAACTGTACATTCCCCTAAGGCATGACCATATCACATCCAACTTCAGTATTTCCCCTTAGCTGCTCTTGAGGATATAAGAACTGCGCTAAACACCTCCTCATTGATTGACAGGTAACAAGAGTATTCATTGGACCATAGAAGTGGTAACTTTTGATAGGCAGCTTTTTGTGGTTTTTGTTTTGCTCTGTTTGCATTGAGTGCACTTTCCTTACTGACGTACAGTGCAGCTACTCTGCATTTACCCCCATAAAAGCCCTCCACGCTTATTTCCATTGTATTTTAAGGAGAGAATAATTGTTGTGGAGCTGTTTGGTTTTTTTTTTTCCAATTTGACAGAAGTGATTGCTTTCAAATTTCATAATGACTCAGTGCCTCAGAAACATTTTCATCTTCCTGGACCAGTCCCAGCATAGGTATAACTCAAGGGTCTTGTCCCTTTGGCCTCTCTGCAGTAGAAGATGAGCCGTGAAGATAATGCAGACATTATCTTCCGTGTGTCCTCAGACTTATGTAAATAACCGTACCTCCCTTCCTGACTGAAAAACTGTCATTAGTTTGCTTTTCAGGTCATTCTTTGTCTACTGAATGAAATTCAATAGTCCTTGAAAAGTCAGCCTTCCACAGTCTAATCACTAGATCATTGTTTAAAAAAAAAAAAAGTTATCCTTTTAAATGCATTGATTTTTCTAAAGTAATAGGAAGGCTATTAGGTTTTCTTTTTGTTTTTCTGTTTTTCTGTACATCTTTAGGAACTGTTCAATTATTCTTCTTATTTGTATTAACTAGATTTTCATTTTAAAAAAAGACTGCATTTGGTGCACACACACAAAGTGTACGAGGGGGTATATCAAATGAGAGATCAGTCTTCCTTGCATCTCAGACTGACAGTCTCCAGTTCTCATCCCCAAATGCAAACAATTTTACTTGTTCCTTGTGAAATTTCCCAGGAATATTCTAGACATGTCCACACACATGCATGTGCAAGAAGAACACTGCTGTGAACACTGTCGTGCACCCTACTTTTTGAATCCAATCATGTCTATTGAAGAACTTCTCATGTTAACATATACAGATCTACTTTGTACCTTTTGTGGCTGGATAGTATTTCATTGTCCGGCTGGTATCACATTTGATTTAACTATACCCTCTTAATGGCCATTCTGGTTGTTTCTAGTCTTTTGCCATTGCTTATAATGCTGTCACATATTAGACATACATCTTTGTATGCCTATAGCTAAGACAATTGTTTCCCCAATATTTTTCCAGTTTTATTGAGGTATAATTGACACGCATCCCTGATAAAGATATACAGCATAATGGTTTGACTTACATATATTGTGAAACAATTATCACAATGTTTAGTTAGCATCCATCAAGTTATATTGACACAATAAAAAGAAAAAGCAGAAAAAGAAAAAAAAATTTCTTTGTTGTAAGAACTCTAAGGATTTATTCTCTTAACAACTGTCCAAAAAATCCTACAGCAGAGTTAGCTATGGTCATTATGCTGCACATTACATCCCTAGTACCTACTTACAACTGAAAGTTTGTACCTTTGGACACCCTTCCTCCTCTTCCTCCTCCCCCAACCTCCCACCTCTGATAACCACAAATCTGATCTCTTTTTCTATGAAGTTTTGTTTTGTTTTGTTTTTAGATTCCACATATAAGTGAGATCACACAGTATTTGTCTTTGACTTATTCCCTTAGCATAATGCTCTCAAGGTCCGTCCATGTTGTCACAAATAGCAGGATTTCATTCTTTTTTATGGCTGAATAATATTCCATTGTCTATACCAGATACCACAACTTCTTTATCCATTCATCTGTCAATGGACTCGTAGATTGTTTCCATGTGCACATTTTTTTTTATTAATGTTATGTTAGTCACCATACAGTACATCGTTAGTTTTTGATGTAGTGTTCCATACTTCATTGTTTGCGTATAACACCCAGTGCTCCATGCAATATGTGCCCTTCTTAATACCCATCACCAGGCTAGCCCATCCTTGCACCCCCTCCCCTCTAAGACTCTCAGTTTGTTTCCTGGAGTCCATAGTCTCTCGTGGTTCATTTCCCCCTCTGTTTACCACCCCTTTCATTTTTCCTTTCCTTCTCCTACCAATGTGCACAGTTTTTGATCAGTGTTGCCAAATTGCCTGCCAAAGAAGCAGCACCTATTTACCTCCCCCTCAGTAGTGGGTTAGGGTGCTTGTTGCCCCTCCAGTTACCTGTGCTCTGAATTTTACTTACCTATTCCTGCCACTGTGGTAGATTAAAATTGGTATCTCATTTTAATTTGCATTTTTCTGGTTTGAAGATAATTTTCGCTGAAGTTTGAAGTCTTTTGCCTATCATTATATGCAGATTCCTTTTTAATGTCCTTTTCTATCTTTCCTTTGAATTGTTGCTCTTTCTTGGTTTGTAAAATTTAAAACACTAATATTGTCTGTCATATATTTGGCAACATATATAAAATCATTCCTGTGTGTTTTCTTCTACAACTTGTATGATTGCTTTTTAAATGTTTAAATATTTTATCCATCTGGAAATTATTTTATTATAGGAAATGACTGCAAAACAATACTACTTACTCATTACAAGCTCCAGGAGAACAGAGGCAGAGTTTTTTATTAGCTGTTGTATGCCTAGTAACTGACACATTTATTTAGTACCAGCTGTGGCCACAATATAATGGGTAGTACATTTCTGGCAATTTTTTGTTGTTTTTCTTATTGACTTGCTCTCAAAAGATTCTATGACCTGAAGTTTGGGAGAATAAGTGGTCATAACACACTTTATTGAGATATTAGCAATTGGGCAACAATAGTGGAGGTAATGGTGGTGGCTAAGGAGTCATTCTCAACCTTGAATCTTGTCTCCATTGCTTCCTCTTCACGTGCTCAGGGCTTTCGGTACCCATAACAAGTGTGTCAGCCCCCATATAGCACCTTCCTGGCACTCCCATGTGAGAATTCATCCCCTTTGAACTGCCTCTGAATGGAGGAGCACCCACACTATTGTATACCACTCAAACTGAGGGCACCAGGGAGAGGGGGGTCTCCTAGAAGATTCTTTGGAATCCTCTTAGTAGCTACCAGGCAGTACCGTGTGTAGATACCTCTGGGTAGCTACAAATTGAAACTCACCTCTACCATTAGTTTAGAGTCTGTACTTGATAGCCAGCTAGGGCTGGGTAAATTTCAAAATACTGTTGCTATTATTTTAAAATACATAACAAACACCTTTAAATCTCATTGGCTTGCAACAACAAACATTTAGTTTTCCTCACTCATGGGGTAGCTCTGTGTGGATTCAGGTTGGCTCCATGTGTGTCCTCATTCCCCTAGTGTTCTTAGTTACCTGGAGGGTGATCTCCTGGCAAGTGCAGAAGTGCAAAAGGATAAGCCAAATCATGCCACCATATTGAGCTCACCAAGGTCGAGTCGAAGGGACTTCCAAGTAGCTTCTACCTACTTACGATAGGACACAACAGGGGGTAAAAAAGATAATGGACTTTGGAGCCTGACAAGGATGGGATGGCAGATGCTGGTAAATGGCCTTTCGAAATCCCTTTATCTCTTTCTTCCAGGATGGGGGACCTTAGTCTCCACAGTAGAGAATCATAATGCCAGATACTTTTCAGCCTTGCTTATAGTGTAGGTAGCCATGTTATGTGTTTCTGGCCAATGAGACATCGGAAGGACTCTGCTGGGTGCCCCTGGGAAATTTCTTTCCTCTTTGAGTAAGCCATTTAAATGCCCTGGTATTCTCATCTGCAAGTTGGGGCTAGGTCTATTTCACAGAGTTGTATTAGTCAAATTTTCTTTGTAACAAACAATCCCAATTCTCAGTGGCTTGCAGTAACAGGTACTGATTTTCCTTGCTGATGGTCTGCAGCTCATCTGGAGGTGGAGTGGTTCTGCTTCAGGCTGCAGGTGGGGTTCAGCCCAACTCCATGTATTTCAGGACAAGATAAACTATGCAGGCATGTTTAAAGCTTCTGTGGGTGCACATGGCTAGCTCAGAAGAGCACGCGACTCTTGATGTCAGGGTCCTATGTTCGAGCCCTGGGTTGGGTGTAGAGATTACTTACAAATCTTAGAAAAATAAAGCTTCTATGTCACTAACATTCCTTTGACCAAAGCAGTTCGCATGGCAGAGCCCATCAGTAGGGCCGGGAAGTATGTTCCACCCAATGAGAAATCCTGCAGTTACGTAACAAAGGTATGGATGTATAATCCTACTCCAGTAGAAGGAAGATTTGGAACGAGAATCCAACTTCCCACTTCCTAGGTGTGTGAGCATAAACAAATCACTAGTTGCCTCCTGTCAAGATGGTACGGGGTTCTTTCCTCTGGGATTATGGAAGGATTAATGATAAACCATGTGCCATTAAGGACGCCCTTAAACAAAGTTAGCTCTGCACCCCCACCACCAAACTCAGTTTACCAAGTGGGTCCCTCCCAGAAGCCACGTGTGTGATATAATGCTGGCGTTCCGTGATGTGTGGATGGGAAGTCACCAAAACAGAAGGCTCCCTGAGGGTGGAGGTGGAGCGTTTATTCACTAAGCAAGCGTTCACTGAATACCTGAAATCATTATTTCAAGGCCATTGTCATGCTTTCGTGTTTCAATAAACTGTAACTAGTTTTTTTTTTCTTTTTTTCCTTTTCTTTTTCTTTTTTTTTTTTTGCGGGGCGGGGGGGGGGTGCAAATGACCCTTCGCTTTGGCTGGAGCATATGACCACTGGTGTTTCGGGGTTGATTTGGCTCTTTCATAGGCTCCCTCTGCTGGAAGAAAACGGCATCTCTTTTTTTTTTTTTTTTTCTGAAGATGAGGTTCCTTTCCCTTTAATTGAAAGCAAATGTAATAAACAATTCGCTGCATTGCTAGACGGGTTTTTCATATAGTGTTTCTTGCTGCCATGTCCTAAATCTACCTGCCACAGAGCTGTAACACCAACTGGCACTTCTTGCCTTTTCAGAGCAGAGCCTTACAAAAAACACTGATTTTTAAAGAGTTTGCCAGAAATGTGAATTGTTAGTAAGAAGCAGGTTCATGTTTCCTGTGAGTAATGCCCTTGTTACTTCAGTTCTAACCTTCTCAGTTTTAGAACATCTGGGAGTGCCGGGCCTATTTAGAGGTGCTTGCTAAAATAAAAGGAAATTAGCCTGAGTCACCAGGTTTGTTATGTAGGTAGACTATAATTTTCTATAGAAAAAGTGAGGACTGAAAAGCCAACACTTCCCCTGCCAGGGGTAGCCACCCTTTCTTGGGACATGCACGTTTTCTGGGCTATCAAAATGAGATTTTTATGTGAACTTATTTTTTAGAAAGCCATTATTCATTGTGCAATGTGTACAGACGTTCACTTTATGTCTGGTTAGGCAGTGTGCCAAATATGTCTCCTTTGCCTTTGTCACCTCTTTATCTTTTTGGAGTCACTTTTCTGGATTTAAATAACTCTGTAGGGTATTCAATGAGTTCTGAACTGGCGGATTAAACGAAGCTTCTAGGTGGTGGTATCGAGGGGACTCTCACCATAAATGCGGACTCCGACGTATGTGAGGTAGCGTTGGCACCATCCATTGCAGCTATAGCCAGAAACAGTGTTCCCCTACAGCTTTGAAACCCAGAGGGTGGTCAGGCATGACATGCGGACGAATTGGTTAGAAATGCAAAATATCAGGCCTCATCCCAGACCTACTGAATCTGACTCTGCCCCTGCACCAGATCTCCAGGGAATTCTTGTGCACATTAAGATTTGAGAAGCACTGGTCTGGAGTGAGGGGGAATCACAGAGTAATGCCAACCCTGAGGTATGCGAGATAGCACTGGCCCCTCAGAATCTGCCATTGCCAGAGACACCTTACTCCTGCTCTCCACTGAGGTCTGTGACTAACCCCCATGGGCCCAGGGCCAGCTCCACCCATTAGCTCTCTAATGCCGGGCAGGGAGCCCACAACCCCTGCCCCACAGTCAGTGCTTACTGTCCTTGTTGACTGGCACTTTCAGACTTTGACCTCACGGACTCTGACTTCCTGGACCTACCCATCTACCCTCCCCTGACTTAGCTGACTTTCATAGTCTGTTTATCACTGGTCGTCTTTGGCCCAAACTCCTGCTTCCCAGCTGGGATGCAGCCAGGCCCAAGTGATGACACATGTTACCACTGAAACTACATTAAAAGAGCCTGTGGGTCTTGAGCAACTAAGGCCTTAAATTAGTCATAACTTTTAAAATCTCAGATGATAGCGATTCAACTTGAAGTAGCTTAATTTTGAAAGTGAGGGCACCAGTAACGGTCAAATATCATGACAGGGGTTCGGGGATATTCCTGCTCTAAATGCATAACTCGAATCAGATCATGAGGAACATCGAACACATCCAAATTGAGGGATAGCCAAGAAAATAAATTGCTTGTACTCTTTAAAGATGTCAAAGTCAAGAAAGACAAAGGCTGAGGATCTGTTCTAGATTAATGAAGTCCAAAGGACATGACAGCTCAACACTCTCAATTCAATGTGTGATTCTGGATTGGGTCCTGTAACAGGAGAAAAAAAATCTTTAGGGGGATTTATTGGGATTATTGAAAAAATTTAAATATGGCCTGTAGATTAATAACATTGAATCAGTGTTCAATTTCCTGATTTGGATAATTATATTGTAGTTAGATAAGAGAATGTCCTCCTTTATAGGAAATATATACTGAAGTATTTGGACGTAAAGGCGACTTAACTCTAAAATGCCCCCTCCAAAACCAGAGAGTGATACAGCAAATGTTACAAAAAGCTAACAAAACATGACTCTGGGTAAATGGTACACGGGAAAGTTTGTACGCTTCTTATATATAACCTTTTGGAATTCCGTACTAAAAATTTACAGAAATAAAAACAAAGGGGGGTTTTAGCAGGGTAATACTGGGGAACTTCACAGAATTGAAGGAAGACATGTAAAACTCAAGGCAACACAGGAGAACTGGGAGTGAAGGCTTGATGCCACCAGAGCAAACTCTGATCTGGATAAACTTCTTTAACTGAGTGATAGATACCTGGAAATTTAGAGCAAGAAAAGGGCTTTTAAGGTCCTTTAATGTCTCCCATTTCACATATGAGAAAACTGAGATCCAGACAGCAAAACTGGCTTGATCATTAATGACAGAACATTAATACAGTTTCCAACTGCAGATATTTAGAACTCCTTTTCTCATTGGTTTATAAAAGGATCCTTAAAGTTTGCGGCTTTTCCTTATACTTTTAAGTTAGAATATGAGTCGAAGCAAGACCAAGATTAACATGAATGATATGCTTTCACGTGAATATATGTTCTATGAACAAATATCTAAACAAGATTCCCCCCACGATGAACATATCCCCCCCAATGTTGCTATTAAATGTATTTATAAGTATTTAAACATAAAGAGCAGTGGTAATAGTCTTTTAACACAATTTTATTCATATGTGAAAATCAGCCAGAGGATTTGAGTTTCTCTACTTATCCTGTGGGTGAGTACATTCTGTCCTTTTCCATGGCATTTTTCTCACCTCATAGAATACATCATCTTCCGGTTGCAAAGTGGCACTAATCTAGATTCAATTCTTGGAAATGTCCCTGTGATTTGGAGACACCGTGATTGCAGTCCATTTAGAAAGGATAATCTCAGCCACAGAGGGACCTAAAAGCCATCTAGTCCCACCCATTCCTTCTAAAGGTGAAAACTGCCTGCACTTGGTAACTCAGACTCTCGCCCTTCACCTCCCGCACCTGTTTTGCACTAGCGAATGGATTTAAAATGGAATAGTATCTATTTACGTATATTGAAATAATTATCTTTGACATCACTTCTGAAATAGCGGTATATTTAGAGAAAACAGAGCTCCTTTAATCATCCTTCCTATAATCCTGTTTTATCTGTATAGAAGAGGCATTTGTGTAGCGGTTGGATAATGAGTCTGGGAGCCGATAAACCTGCCTTGACCAATTACCTCCATGACAGCTTTTGAAATAGAATGCAAATCCTAGCTGAAGGTTCCTGCGTGGTGGAGTGCAAAATTGAGTATATATATACAATGGCTTAGTGTGTGGTGAGAAGCAATGAATTAAAAAAAAATTAAATGTTTTCCATGACCTGTGTTCAGACACGATCACGAACGGCTAACTTAAATTTTTCCAGAGAATATGGATTCCTATAGTTCACTATGGTGACAGACATTGTCTGTTGCCTACCAGATATCCATTTTCCACATCATCCTTACTAACGGAACCCTAATCTTGTTTGACATAGCAGTATTTTCAGGTAATTACTTGATTTTCCAACCTCTCTGTCAAGGTGGCTGTGCCACATGGTACTAGCTAATGACATGTCAGTGTAAGTGGACTTGGGAGTTCTGGGAAACCTTTTGCTTTCCTGATTTAAAAAAAATGGATATGACTGGTGCTGCCCTTCCCCATTTCTTCCTGCCTTGGATATAAACATGGTATCTGGAGTTACAGCAGCCTTTTTGTGCCTATGGGCCAACCTGGGGAAAGGAGGAGAGAATTGAGACGTTCTGGTTGATGTCACAAACCACTAAACTGTATCAGCAGTGTACTACTTCCAGACTTTGTTATATGAGAAAAAATAGCCTCTTACTTGACTAAGCCACTGGAACTCAGATTTTCTAATCATTTCATTTAAATGCATCCCTGATACAAGTATAGTAGACCCTTCTGGGCAAGTCTGGCTAAATCCAGATATCCCCAGTTCTCTGTGAAACAGTACTGCTCCCTCTCTGGCTGGACTTCTGCACAGGTGTTGATGCAATTGGGGTAAATCCCCCTGACTGAGGCTGAGCCAACCAGATTTCCTCTCGGGAAGTTGAAATTGGGTTTCAGTGGTTCTGATTGATCCCGCAGTGTGGCTAAATTTGAAGGACATTATAAAACGTGGAAGCTGGTATATGTTATTGTATGATGGGAGGTCGCCTTCAGCTATAGAGAGATTGAGAAATGGGTCTGTGGAAAGTGAAAGAAAGAGGCAGAGTCCGGTGTCACGAAGAGAGAGAACACTACCTGGGGCCTGGTACATTTCTGGGTCCAAGTATTTGTCCCTTTGTAGGTTTGGCTGCCCTTAGATTCCAGGAGTGCTCCAGCTTGCTTCCAGAGAGCCAGGCAGCCCTGTGTGATTAGTGGGGTGTTGCCCTGCATAAGAGCATCTGACTAAAATGGAGAAGGAAGTGAAATCCAGCCTCTGTATTTTGGTCCCTAAGACTTGGCCTGGGGCTGCATCGTCCCAGAGGTAATGTGCTTCTTTATGCAATTCATTTGCCCAGAAGGGGCAGATTTCACACAAGATTTAGGAAGGCCCTTCTTCAGGATAGCTAGTAAGGTTAGTGTCTTATAACTGAAGGATCTTGACATTCAGACAAAATGTATTAACGAACAGTGAAACCATCTGTTCCAGTATTTGACAGATAACGTTGTTCACACCCTGATTTACTTTCTTTTAAAAATTAAAGCATTGTCTACATATAGCAAAGTGTACAAATCCCAAGCTCATAGTTCAATGATTTCACTGTATGACTCATATGCTCACTACCCAGATTAAGAAAAGGAACATTTCTATCATCTCAGAAAGTTCCTGTATCCCACTTAGTACCACTTGCCCCACCCAACAAAGGACACAGGGAAGCAACCACCCCTCTGTACCACTGTAATTCGTTTTGCCTTCTTGAACTTCATATAAATGGAGTCATACAGCAAGTAGTCTTCTGTTCAACATGTTCATGAGATCCAGCCATGTGGTTGCATGTATCAGCCATTCGTTCTCTTTTTGTTGTTGAGTAGCATTCCATAGTGTGAATACACCACAATTTATTAATTCATTCTCCCCTTGACGGACATTTAGGATGTTTCCAGGTCTTATGTATAAAGCTTACGAATAAACTCTTACGAATAAAGCTGCTGTGGACTTTTTTAAAAAAGATTTTATTTATTTACTTGGCAGAGATAGAGACAGCCAGCGAGAGAGGGAACACAAGCAGGGGGAGTGGGAGAGGAAGAAGCAGGCTCATAGCGGAAGAGCCTGATGTGGGGCTCGATCCCACAACGCTGGGATCACACCCTGAGCCGAAGGCAGACGCTTAACGGCTGTGCCACCCAGGTGCCCCATGCTGTGGACATTCTTATACAAATGGACCTAGGTACTTATTTCCCTTGGACACCAGTGTACTGTAGCAGAAGTCCAAATTATACATCTTTCACAGTAAACATATCTATGTATTTATAGAGATACATATAGATCTCACATGCATGCACCTGGATAAATTTTGTCTCGAGTTGTTCCTTTATGGTGTAATTGGGAGACCTTATTTTGTAAGTGCCTTTTCATAATTAATTATATATTTAATGTGCCTACCCACTTTACATAGGAGACACAGGGCTACTCTCTCAGTATTGCGGGGATGCATGCTTTTGTTTATTCAAAACTTGCTAAATGGTCAGTAGTATTTTCTGTTGCAACTAACGAAGCAAACTTATAGGGAGGGTACCTGGCATTAAGCTTATAATTGGAAGTCTAGTCTGTGACCAGGTATAAATACAGCAAAGCTGCGTGAACCACGTAAGATTAAGCTGAGTTCTTTGTTCCAGCCACCTGTGCAATTTGCAATATTAAATAGCGCTGGATTTGCAATGCAAAGCCCTATAAAGCAGTGCCTGTATCCCAGCATCATGAGTGGGGCTTTTTACAAAATAGGAGTGTCCAGTCCTACATTTGCTTCCCGTAAAATCTTGGTCTAGAGTGGGGCCTCGGTTTTTAAACCCTTTCATGTAATCATATGCTATAGCAGCTGGCCAGCTGAAAATTTCTTTCCTATGTCCATCGTCACGATTCTGGTGTTTACACTCAGCTGAGCATTGGTGCCTGTGAATGGATTTCATCTCCTGTTAAACTTTCCCCAGGCAACATGAGATGAGGCATACAATTTACTTTTTATGAAGACAGCCGCATTAAAATAATAGCAAATGATGGAGAGTAGCTGAATAAGACATATTTGGGGTAATAAAATATGGAGCACAATATGAATTTATTCAGACTAGGCTGTAATCTCCACTGATGGCAACGATTTGTCTCTCTTGTTCACTGATGTTCTTCTGGTGAGCCATAGAGGGGCTAAATAAATATTTACAGAATAAACCCTATATAAGACAAGGATCTTATTTTCTAACTTACAAGGTTATAAATCCTGCTTTGCTTAGTACCGGCTATATATCCCAGTTGCTCATCCCAGCCTTGCTAAGCACTAGGAAAAAGCCTCCCTAGCTCCATTCATTTGGCAGCAACCCACTTGGAATTTGTGGAAGCTCAAATCTAATGAAGAGGATTTGGGGACCTTCTTGTCCTTAACAGAGGTGTCGATTTACTTCATTCTTCTGTCTTCAGCCACAGAGCCAGTTCCTCCTAAGATTCTCTATTCCTTCTCCTTCCTTTAGGCATAAAGTGAAAATCGAAACCAGCCACAGGGACACTTTTGTTCATCATCGCTGCCTGATCCCTAACCAGGGGTGGTGGTGGCTACTCCCTTCACATCTTCATGCCCAGGGCACCCCAAATCTCCTTTTCAGTGTGTCATTTGTGTAGAAAGCAGTTCTATCTGAATTTTCTAATCTGGCTGTCCTAAGATCCCTGGCTAAAACTTTCTGAATAGAAACCAGAAAACAGTAAACCACAGTCATTTTCCCTTTCAAGCACCTGAAGACACAATATCAACAAAACTACTTTGGACATGATAACACAGAGGGTTCTCTACAATACCTAAGTGAATATGAAGGGAGGAAGGAAAGTTATGCACATACTTATAAAGCATATAAATCATGAACCAGAAGGGTCGTGGGAAGTTTCTTGGTCAGCAGTGTCGTTTCATAGATGAAAGCCATGAAGCCAAAGAGGTTAAATCACTTGCCCAGGGCCATATAATGACAAAGCCAGAAATTCTGAATTTCTCAGCCATGGTCACCCACTCTGCCCCACCCCCACCCTAGCAGCTTTAGGTTTCATTTTGCACACAGGGAGGGTACCACTCATGGGGAAACCCACACTCTATCACACTGGTTCCTTGAGCCCCAAAGAACAGATTTACTAAAATGTATTTTAAGATATGGGGGGGGGGAGATCTAAGCAATTTTTAAAAAACTCTGCTTTCCCTCCCGTTTCTGACCTTCAGGGAAGCCATCCATCCGATAGGCCCACGTCAAAAAGCTTGGCAAAAGAAACCCTTTTAGCTTGTTCTGTCAGAAGTATCTAGGTGAAAGAGTTATCAAGCCTTAAAACGTCACAAATTGTTCAGATATTATTCTTCTACGGACATTTTCATGAATAGCTCTCTAAAGTGACAAAGTAGGCAGCACATAATATAATCACTTAAGTTGAGATGACAGTGGTTCCTGGAAAAAGCAGGTAATTGCTTCACAGCATTTGTTGCTGAGGCTCCTATGGGCTTCCTCTCTGTCTTCCCAAATCGACTTTGAGGATTTGAAGATCTACTGTCATGGTGGCAGATTGGAGAGTGCCCATTGTCCCTGACCTAGAGCACATTAAGTGCAAGGAGAAGGGAGATCATCCAGGGCAATGGCAGCAGAGGTGACAGTTTGCCTCCCAGGCTTTGTCTCTGGGCTCTAGGATAGCACTTAAGAAAAATCAATCCCAACTTGGTGAGTGCCGCCAGGGCTGGAAACTGCATTTGAATTTGTCCACTTAAGATAGCCTCACTTTAAAGAGCTGCAGAGCTAGAGGTTTCCATGGAAACAGGCACATGTGGGCAAAAATTGCTTTACAGGGAAATGAATGCTAGCCATCCTGTTAGGTTGGCCCTTTATGGCTACCCAGTTTATGTGAGTTTGGCCATAAGTAACCCGATGAACTGTGACTTTTAAAAAGGGAATACTTTTTCTCTTACAACAAGAGTCTGGAGATAGGTAGTCCTGGTTGGGGTACAGATGCTCAATGATATCCATAAACCTCAGGATCTTTTCTTCTCCATCATTCTTTGAATGTTGGCCTTTGATCATGTGCTTATTGCCTCAGGATGCAAAATGTTTGCTATAGCTCCAGGCCTCACATAAACATCCAAAGCACCAAAAGGAGGAAAGGCAGGTAACAGCCAAGTCTATCCACTTTATTTACATTTATCATGAAATAATAAGCTTTCTAAGAAGCTCCTGCCCCAGATTTCCCTATTGATCAAAATGAGGCTACCTACCCAAGCCTAGCTTCAAGGAAACCTGAGAATGGAGTCTCTGGAAAGAGACACAAAGATGGATGTGATTGGCTGAGGGTATTCACTATTTATAACCTAGAGCTAAACACAATTGTCACCCTAATAAAATTGAGATCTAGTCATCAAGAAATAAGAGGAGAGAGGATGTTGAGTAGCTAACTGATGGTGGAAGCCACAAATATGTAATCAGAATTGGCCTTTCCAAATAGAAAAGGCCTTTATTATATACCTGATTGTACTCAATTATTCATCTCTGTATTTTTGTGCTCTTTAGCACAGTGTTGTGCACCCAGCAAGCACTTGAAAAAATGTACTTTGAACCATGGTTTGAGAACACTGCGATGACTCATTCATTCAGCAGTGGCTTAAAGGAGGGTCTGATGTGAAATGTCAATTATGCACCTGGCCTTAATAACGGAGCCATTCACTTAATAGAGGCATCGGGAGGCCAGAGATTACAGATATTCAAGTAGCCGGTGCCAAGAGGCCAAAACAATTTCTAGTTCTTTAAGCTTTCTACTTAGGAAGAAAGTACATAAGAGAATATGCGTCTTGATAACGTCTGGGATAGACGACAGGTTAAACATGCATTATGATCTCATTGCAAAGGACCTTTGGCTTAGCCTGTAAGAAATGAAACCACTGAAATAGACTATCACATCCACATCCCAGAATCAGAGCCCATATAAGTATAGACGGATTTGTACATAGTTGTCATAAAGTGTTGAATCACAAAAAACAAAATACTATTGCTGAAAGGCACATTAAAGACCAGCTTAACTCCTTGTTTTTTCAGAAGAGGAAACCAAGGTCCAGAGGGTTTTTGCGATTGGTCTAAAGTTACACAGTTAGTGACAGAGACTTATCTAGAAACTAGATAAACTTGAGAACTGTTTTAGGGAAGCAAAGAAACGTGGCTTGGGTAAGTGGGACGGTGAAAGGCTCGGAGTGTGGTGATGAGAAAGGTAAATACACAGACGTGGAGGGCCATCCATTACCAGTTTATAAATTAGAAGTTACAACAACTGAGGAATGCCACCTGACACAAGCTGGTCCTTGGGCGGAGGAACATGGGGGTTAGAGGTGAGCAACAGCAGGGTTATTTTATGAGAGAGATCCTGAGCAATCCTGATCCCAAGGTCAATGGTGCGGATGGGAGATAAGATGCCTACGTGATGAGCTGAAGGGAGGTGAATGACGCAGGCAGGCGTTGTGACTTCGCGATAGGCTCCTATTGACTTCCGATGACTCATCAGAAGGAGGATCACTTCTTTGGGACTGTGGCTGGCTGAGGGTAACTGAAACCACAGGAAGCAAAACCTCAGATATGGGGAGACTGCTGTATAAGTAACTTGCCTAAACCCACCATGCTAGAAAGTGATGAAGCTGAGTCTGGAACTCGGGTCTCTCTGACCTCAAAGCCCCGATTTTTTATCATCATGCTATGCTCCTTCTTTCATTCAAGAGCCAGACTCCTCCATTCTCTTAGAGAACCAGAGTATGGAGCCCCGAGGAACCTCAGGGGTCACCTAGTACAGTGCTATTCAATGTGGTGTTCTCAGATCAGCAGCACGCCCACCACCGGAGAGCTTGTTACAAACAGAAGATCTTAGGCCCCATTCTACAGCCACTGAGTCAGAATCTCTGAGGGGAAGGCCCAAGAGGCTGTGTTTTAGCTAGCTCACTAGGTGACTTTTTTTTAAGATTTTTTAAAAAATTTATTCATTTGACAGAGAGAGAGAGGGAGAGAGAGAGAGCACGCACAAACAGGGGGAGCGGCAGGCAGAGGGAGAGGGAGAAGCAGACTCCCCATGGAACAGGGAGCCCAATGCAGGGCTCGATACCAGGACCCCGGGGTCATGACCTGAGCTGAAGGCAGTTGCTCAACCGACTGAGCCACCCAGGCGCCCTCTCATTAGGTGATTTTTAAGGCACACTAAAATTTAAGAAGCCCTGACTTTGTGGGTAGATTTTAGTCCAGTCTCTTTATGTTAAAGGTGGGAGGCACACCTGGGTGGCTCAATTGGTTAAGGATCTGACTCTTGATTTCTGCTCAGGTCATAATCTCAGGTTTATGAGATCAAACCCCACTTGGGGCTCCATGCTGGCCATGGTACCTGATTAGGGTTCTCTCTCCCTGAAAGGGGAACCCTCTTACACTGTTGGTGGGAATGTAAAGTGGTACAGCCACTCTGGAAAACAGTATGGAGGTTCCTCAAAAAGTTAAGAATAGAACTACCCTATGACCCAGCAATTGAACTACTAGGTATTTATCTGAAGGATACAAACAGTGATTCAAAGGGGCACCTGCACCCCAACGTTTATAGCAGCAGTGTCCACAATAGCCAGAATATTGAAAGAGCCCAGATGTCCATCAGCAGAGGAATAAAGAAGTGGTATATATACACAATGGAATATTACCCAGCCATCAAAAAGAATGAAATCTTGCCATTTGCAATGACATGGGGAACTAGAGGGTATTACACCAAATGAAATGAGTCAGTTGGAGAGAGACAAATACCATATGATTTCACTCATATGTGTAATTTAGGAAACAGATGAATATAGGGGAAGGGAAGGAAAAATAAAATGAGATGAAAACAAAGGGAGACAAACCATAAGAGACTCTCAACTATAGGAAACAGAGTTGCTGGAGGGGAGGTGGGTGGGAGGATGGGGTAACGGTGGTGGGCATTAAGGAGGGCATGTGATGGGATGAGCACTGGGTGTTCTGTGCAACTGATGAATCACTAAATTCTGCCTCTGAAACTGATAGTACAATATATGTTAATTAAAAAAATTCCTTCTGCCTTTGGCTCTATCTACCCCCGCAAAAAAAGATGAAGAAACAGAGTTCTGCTGACTGTACCATGGTCACTGTGGCAGAGTTGGATCTCAGCCCAGACCTCCTGAATCCTAGTCCAGTGTCCTGTCTGCTGGGTTCCATGGTTTCTCCATGACTCTCCTACAATATGTGCATTGGTGCCTGTGTTGGAAACACTGGATGAGGTTCCGTGGACCTCTGACCTGACCCAGTATATCCATATGTGGCATATCCGGTTTCTCCCTCTACTCCCCCATGATTCACACCAAGGGTGTTTCTCAATACCTGGGAGTATCTTTTGTCTGGGAGGTCTTTTGTTCTTTTCCCCTTTAGCTCTTCTCCTTTTCTTCTTCACCATGATGATGATGATCATCATCCTACTATTATCATCATCATCATCATCATTATTATTATTATTTTGCTTTTAAGAACTATTTTTGCATTTATTCAGTATTTCATAGCAGTGATTCTCAAACTTTGCCATACTTTGGAATCACCCAGGGAGGTTTAAAAATATTGATGCCTGGGTCCCACACCCAGACAGTCTCATGTAATTGGTTTGGGGTGTGGCCAGGGCATCAGGATTTTTCAAAGTTCCCTAGGCGATTGCAGTGTGCAGTCAACCACAGGCAGCTCCTTTTTGTGAGAGTCTCACCAGGACCTGAGGAGGTAGGTGGGGCAAGTCCTTGTGATCCTCTTTCCATAGGTAAGGAAGCTCAGGCTCTGAGACATTTAGTGTCTTGCAGAAAACAATGACATCATCTAGTGGCACTTGGTGCAGACTGGGTTACCAGGTACTTGTAATAAATCTTTAAAGCCAGCAGTCAGTCTGCAAGAATGGGGTAAAACCTGTTTTTCTTTTCTGGTTTCCAGTGTTTTCTGGGCTTGTGTTTCCTGACATGAGAAGGGAAAAGAAATAACTTTGAAATGGTATCTGGGACCAAATGTTTATAACTGAAATTCCCTTCTGAATGTCTTTAACAACTGGAAGATAATCATAAACTAGAGCATCCCCCTCCCATTCCTCACCACCCAGCATAGTAATGGTCAGGAAACATCAGGAAAACCAGATGGAAGGGTCTTGCTCATTCTACACCAGCACACGTGCTGCGTTTGGAGACTAATTAAGAAAATAACAAACCTGGCCACATTGGCTGAGAGAACTCTCCGCTGGGATTTGCAAATTTGGACACATTTTTCCTACACGCAGCATATTGGAAGAGAATTTCCCATTGTTGTTTGCTTCCCTTCTCTGGGTATTCTGATCACTTAAATTATGGTGTGCAGTGTTCTTGCCAGGTGCTCCCTCTTACTTCCTTGAATGTCTTTGGGAACTTCCTACAGTTCCTTCCATTTAATTTCTCACCCTTCCCAGGAGAAATCCTCGACTGCAAGCAGCCTCTGTGTTCCCGTATGATCCCTTGCTGCTTCAGATGCATTCCTTGGACCAGCGGCAGCAGCACCTGGGAGCCTGTTAGAAATGTAGAATCCTTGTCCCATCGCAGACCGATTGACTCAGAATCTGCCCTTTTTAAAAAAAAAATTTTTATTATGTTAGTCACCATACAGTACATCATTAGTTTTTGATGATTTTAACAAGAGCACCAGGTAATTGGCACATTGTGGTTTGAGAGGCATTGCCCTAATACCCAGAATTTTCCCCATCATCCCACAGCTTAAAATGCCCACCTTCCCAGCTACTTTTATTTATCCACTTCCTACTTGTCCTTCAAAGCTTAACTCTGATCCGGCTCCATCTGCGAGGCCCCCAATATTTATTCCCTCCACCTTACCCCTATAGGTCCTGACTTTTTGAATTTAAACAAATGTTGAAAGTTTCATTGTTTAAATGGTTCAGGTATCATTAGTCTAATTATTGAGATTACATCTTCCCCCAGAGTGCCTTGCACAGGCTTCGCACAAAATAGGAATTGTTTGATTCATCAAGATCTGTTTCCTGCTTGAAAGCTGTCCTTTAGCCCTGTCATGTCTCTTTGAGCTTCTTGTGCCTCAAAAGAGCTTCCCTCAGTTTCTGTCTTCTCAACACCTGAGGTAAATCTCCACCCACTCCAGAGATTTTCTGAAGGCCTGGCTCTTCTCTGTAACATAGTAGGTTCCAACCAAACCACAACCCCCAAATGGTATAAAAAGTAAAACGAACAAAAAACCTAACCAATTGTGAATATTGACTTTGTACAAAAAAATTTCCCTAACTTTTTAATTTGAAATTATTTGAACTGAGAATTTTTAAAAATAAGTTTACTTTTGGGGGTGGGATATTTTTTCCTGCTTCGTCATCGTACGCACAGGAAACTTCGGGTTGTCTGTGGCTGTCTCCTGGGATGTGCCAGGCAGTGTTACCTCTTTTACTGGTCCTAAACCCTGAGGCAAGAGACACATCTTTGAGGCTTCCATCTCCCCAAATTCCAGGAGGAGCAAAGGGCACACATCCTAGTTACCTATAAATCCCCAAATCTATCCATTGGATTGTAGGATCTCTCCTAAGCCTTGGCACAAGGGGGTGCAGGAAGGAGAGCAGGAACTCCACACTGACTTTCAACTTCCTAGTTTCCTTTCTGTGTTAACTCTTCTTACCTTGAACAGCTTTTAGTTCCTTCCTGACTCTGTATGTCCTTCAAGTGTATTCTTTATGGCATCAACTTTAAGTTCAAAAATACCCAGGTTCTGACAACCCAGAAGCCTTTTCCTCAAAGCTATTGTCCATGGGCATCAAGTCATTTTGATGTTCATTGGTAGTCAAATGGCTTGTTTCTTTTCTCCGAGCAGAAGCCTATGCTGCCACATATGATGGCAGGCAAAGAATTGGGGTCAAATAAATTGCTGGAGGAAAACGCCTAAATTCATATCAGATCAGATTCTTACTGTGTGTTTGGTGTGAGATAGGGGTGGCTTTCTGCATTCCATGTAGATGAGCAATCACACGCTCAGGACCTTGGGGACTACTGCTTGAGCACGTTGGCAGTGGTCGGTCTATAGCTAGCAAAGACTGCCACTTCAGAGGGCCTGTGGGCAGGACACTTGCCTGGGAAAGAGGTCTGTGGTGAAGGAAGCTTTCTGTGGCTTGGTTCATTTCATCCATTTCCTTAATGAAACTCTCTTTTCGGCATGGAGATGGTTCAGTTACCACACAACCCTCAGGTAGGGCCGAAAAACATAGCATGGGCTTTACCATTCTCTCAGCTCTTCGAACTCAGAGCCCAGCCCAATAGGAACTATTTCACCGCAGACACCTCGGTTTGAGGATCGGTGAAGGGAATCAATTAAACTAATGAAACTTTAAATCAAACCACCATGGCCTTGCTTTGTATTTTTGAGGTATCATAATTTATTTTAATTCAGTGAAGAGAATAGTTTATTTAAAGAATCAAATCCATCCAAGATATCAACACACACATAGGCCTTAGGTGCTACAAATACAGGAAAGGGAATTTGGGTTTGTTTTGGTAAAGGCCTGATGGGCCGGGAACCCCTCTCTCTTACCCCATCACTTTTTTCCCCCCACTGGAAATGCCACTTCCTCATTCCCTGGACCTCGGTGTTTCAGAACCTCGGAGGCCATCTTCTCAAGGGTAGCATGTGTGCTCACAAGCACGTTCCTGTGTGCTGGCTCGGGGCTGGAGAGACACCTGAGAAAGCAGACAAATGAGGGAAGGATTAGCCCCTCCCACCGCATCTAGTCTTCTTTCTGTGCTGTCTGCCCAGGGGGAAAAACAGCACACTTTTCCTCAGTATTCCTCATCCACACACTTTTGATGAGCACTGTTTTCACTTTTTATTTGCTGATCAATAAGCCCAAGGGTAGGTCTTGTCTGTTCCCAGAGATAGAGAACTGCATGCATAACTGGTCTTTATCCAGCCAAACTAGCATGGTTTTTCTTTGTTTTTTACAGTGTTTCTGAGAGATAAGAGGAAACCACGCAGACATGATGCATGACTGGGGAGGTTTTGAAATACTTTATAAACTCGTGCTGTATTCTGAGCTGTGGATTAGAGATGGAAAGAAAGGAAGAGGGCACCACATGTAATCTAAGTTGATTTTTTTCCTGCATTTAAAACAAGCAGGTGAACACACACACACATGTAGAGAGAGAGAGAGAGAACATGAATAAATGCTCAACTGAGGAAAGAATAAGCTGATTTTCAATTAGTAGTATAGAACTAAAATAGGGAGAATTTTAGTAATTCTAATGAACACATACCCCGAAAATTCAGTGATCTTTTCCTATCGCAAAAACTATTTCTTGTCATATGGATTCAGGACCAATATTGGCAGACAGGACATAAGTTCATTTGAAGAGCCAGACATATTGCCAGGAAAATGTGGGCTGGAACCAGGTTAGAGTCCTGTGAAATCCATGCCGTTAGAGGCTCTTAGCATGTTTCTGAGAGCAAGCCAGTCTGGAGGCGTTGATATGGGACTGGGGATGGAAGCTATTAAGTAGAGTAAGACTCAATGTAAGATCAGTTGGCACTGATAAAGGCACAAAGGAAAAGATGTTTTTAATAACAAATGAAAATTTGGGGTAGCAATTTGAGTAGATGCAGGGTAGGAAATCATTTAGGTGAAATTTGCTGTTCAGCTCTGCAAAGACCCAGTGTTGAACCTTGAAATGATGGCAGGAATGTCTGGGAAGATAGCATCTTCAGGAATTTTAAGCAGAAAGGAGGAGAACAGCCAAGAGACAAAGATAGGTTGCTAATAGAGGAAAAATTTAAGTTGAAAGCCACAACATCATTGTTTCTGAGCAACCAGATAGAAAATGAGAGAGTAAAGTCTTAGTGCTTCCTTGTCTGTTACATACTCTGCATTACTGTTTCTTTCCACCGTTAGGCTCATGAACTTAAATTGCTCAATGGTAGATTTCTGGCTATATCTCATCTCCAGTGCCGGATAGTAAATTCCCTGTAGGGAACAAATATGTCCCAGGGTTTCTAGAATTTCCCCCATAACACCGCATGTGTAACTCAGTGAGTGTTAATTGGCAGAATTAATTAATGAACAGCCTCCTCTTTATGTAATTAATTTCCCAAATTAAATGCTAGATTTGAGGAGACCAAAATCTGGATTATATTTTGCCCTTCTCATGTTGGGCAAATCAAAGGAGCAAAACACTGCAAAGAAAGAAAGAGAGAGAGGAAGGGAGAGAGAGAGAGGGAAAGAAAAAAACATTAGTACTTTATTTCAGAAGGAATTGGTGAGTATAATGGTGGATATCAGGCAGGAAGATTTTGATGTGTGAATCTTAGGAGAGAGGCCAAAATCCAATGGATTTTTCTTTGATCTTAGATTCATTCAATCAGGCCGAGGCTGAACTTCAGGTGATTTTTGGAGGGGCAGGTGGGGGGCAGGCAGTGGCCACCGTTACTCTGGTACTTTGCTGGAGCAGGTCTGCGTTTTTGGAAGATTGGCTTCATGAGAGCAGAGGTCTTGTCTATCTTTTCATTGTCATACCTCCAGCATCTAGAACAGCTTTCCCATCATATAGTAGGGGCTTAAGAAATAATTGTGGAAGGAAGGGAAAGAGGGAGGGCTCTGCTTTTTGTGCCACTAAAAACCTGGCACTTATTTACTCCCAAGGGTCCCCCCAGTTTCTGTGTTAGGAACTGAGGGTGCCAAACTGCTGAGATGCCATAGTCTTGTGGCATCTTGATTGTCAAGTAGAGACAGAGACAGAGCCACTACACCCCAGGTGGTAAGTGCTCCCCCAAAGAGTCATGGGGAGATAGAAGGAGTGAGCCAGAGGGAGCCGGGAGCATCGCATCTGCCCTGAGGAGTGTCTCACACCTAAGCAGAATCCTGATAAACTCAACACTGCTTTGTAGGCTTGAGAACATTTTCATCTCTAGGGTCCTAACACGGACTGTGGGTAGATTGAGTAAAATATGGAACACTGCAAGTCATTGCATTTTAGCCATTCTCTACTCAGAGTCATTTTGATATTGAAAGTGATTTTGCCTCGGTACTTCCTGGACTTTGGTTTCATTCTGGGAATGCAGAGGCCACCAGGAGTCTGTCATGCAGCAGCCTGTCAAAGCACTCTGGCTTTATAAGCACGGTCCAAATGACACAGGCCAAAGGCCCATTGTCTGGGCCGGACCTGCGCCGCACACCAGGAGTGACAGCTTTGTTAAGCATGATCCGTTAGGCCCAGTCTTTGTTCTTTTCTGTGCAATTTCTTGTTCCTGTGACAAGGATTAATGGTATAACCGCGGTAAAGTGGTCTTTGCATTTTATAAAAGCCTGGGGCAATAAAAGTGTGTATTTCCCATCCACACAGCAAATTTTCTGAAGAGGGTGGATAAACTTGACAACAAAAAGAGAATCAGTTGTTAAAAAAAAAAAGTTACTGCTGGCTAAGCTTATTTACATAAGAGGAAAAGGATTTGGGGAATATGCTGATGGACCTTAATGAGAAAATCCAGTGTCTGTGGAAAAAAAGAAGATCCTGATTTGACTTCTGCTTCTTGATTTCCTTACTCAGGTACTGACCCCAGCACAGATCAAATCGATTTGCCAGGCGATTCTGGACTCTGGGAAGCAGTATGCCATGAAAAAAAGGAAACCATTCCCCCTGATGTATTCTTACTATGGAACTGAATACTTGGGTAAGTGGAAGTGTTCGCAAAGTCCCCTAATATCCACACTGAGTAAAAACTAGACGATTTTGTTTTTGATATAGGTCATCGCTATTCACTTAACTAGAAACACTTTAAAATGCCATTTAAAAACAAATATTGATAGATACTACAAATCACAATTTAATGTTTGTTCTCATAGTCTGACACAAAGGTAGCTATTTTTATGATTGCTTGCCCTAAAGACTAAAAGCCTTATTCTAGGTTGTGAGTTCATTGGCTGAATTTCACTGAAAGTTTGTGAACGGTTTACACACTCATTGCCAATGGTGCCTCTGCACAGGGAAAGTAGGATGAAGCCACTGACATTTCCAAGTGTTTAATATTAGTGGATTAATAAGAGGCTACTGAGTCATAATGACTATTTTCGGGATATGAGGCATATAGAATGAAAATTAGTTACTCCCCTTTTGAATCTTTCAGTGCCTCCCCATCACTCCCGAGCATGACTTACAGGGCCCTTTGTAGGTCACCTGCTCCCTTCTCCAAACTCAAGCTCTCTCTCTCTCTCCCTTTTCTGGTTCTGTCCTGTATAATCTCTTACAAGCAAAGTGCTCTCAAATCTTCAAAATCTTTGTGCCTGTTCCTTTTGCTCACAATGCCTGGCCTCCCCTAACCCTTCAACTTACCTGTAATACTTACACCTAGACTTCAAAGCTGATCAAACATCATCGGAGCTATTGAGAAACTTTGCGCTTTTGGAAGAAGGGTTTATTGAACCCTCTCTGGAGAAACATTCACATGTTTCAGGTTTTACGCTGAAGCAAAATTGGTTAACGTCAGGTCACCCTGCCACACTTTTATTGGCGCCTTTATCACATCACGCTGTAATGAGTGGCTTGCCTGTCCAGCTGCCTCAGCGGGCTTTGTGCACCTTCAGGATGACTTTTGCTCACTTATCTTTGTGATCCCCAGACATTTACCAACAGCCTGTACGTAATGAGGGTATCCAACCTCAGCAATGAGCTTATAGACTAGTCGTCCTCTGAGAGATTTCTCAAAGAACCTTCAAGTTCCTATCTGACTTTCTCTAGAATCAGATCTTGAGACAAGGATTTAGGTATAAATGGCTTATTTGGGAGGTGATCCTAGGAAGTGTTGAGAAAGGAATGAAGAAGTGAGACAGGGTAGAGAAAGAGGTTAATAGAGGCTGTAATAGTGAACAAATGTGGAAACTGCAGCTTAGTTCCACTGGGGACCCTGAAGACTGTCTAGAACAGGCCTCAGAATTGTCCCACCCCAGCGGTGAGGAAGCTGGGGTATTCATCCACCAATTCCCTGCTTCCTGGGTCGAGGGCTGCTCCCAGACCTGTTAATTCCCTAGGACTTCAGTCCTCTCCCTGTGGGCTGGGCATACCCCTGTGGCCATAGAAAGCCTCAGGCAGAAGGATAAATGCTTGAGGTAGAAGGTGGGAGGAGAGGTGCCCCCGAATGGTGAGTGTGGGCGACGTGATGGGCAGGGCACTGGCAATGTCTGCTAGAGTTCCTTAATAGAACTATTCCTTTCATTTTCCATCTTTTTAGAGAAATTAACATTCTAGCCATTTGCATGTATAGCACAAACCAGATTGCTATCTAATGCATAAATATTTTCCTGGAAAGCGTTTTTACCTAACAAATTAAAATCCAGTGAAAGACAGGTACCTTCAAGTATTATGACTAAATTTTAGGAAGAATTTTTTTTTTTTTAAGATTTTATTCCCGGCGTTATTGGATGGATCCCCACATCAGGCTCCTCCGCTATGAGCCTGCTTCTTCCTCTCCCACTCCCCCTGCTTGTGTTCCCTCTCTCACTGGCTGTCTCTATCTCTGTCAAATAAATAAATAAAAATCTTAAGAAAAAAAAGATTTTATTTATTAGAGGGGGGGTGGGGAGGGGCAGAGGGAGAAGGAGAGAGATTCTCAATCAGACTTTCCGCTGAGTGCACAGCCCCACGCAGGTCTCGATCTCACAACACTGAGATCAGGACCTGAGCCAAAACCAAGAGTTGGACACTTAACTGACTCAGCCACCCAGGCACCCCGGAAGAATCGTTTTTGACTCGATAAAACTGTAAGGCCATTTGAAGGGAGTTCCGAGTGCCTGAGTGCAAAGAGAAAGCTTTACCATTATGTCTGCTTTCAAGTAATATTGCCTTTATTTTTTTGTACTATGATTGTCTTTTCACTGAATTAAATGGGCTGTCCTCCCAATTGTGCAAATTAATTATGCTTGGTTTCTTGATATAGGAGCAGCTCACGGCCTGTCGTCCATTCTCCAGATGCTTCTGTCTTACCATGAGCACCTCAAGCCCTCAGATCAGGAGCTGGTGTGGCAGAGTGTGGACTTCCTCATGGAGCAGGAACAGAACTGCAACTGGCCACCCGAGCTCGGCGAGGCCATCGAGAGAGAGAACGAGCTGGTGCACTGGTGCCACGGCGCCCCAGGTCTCACCCCCACTGTTATCTACAGACACTGCCTTTCACTGGGCTTAGCCAAACATGGGGGTCTTTTCTGAGGAGTGAGGCTATTTCTCACCTTATGTCATTACTACATGAGTGCAAAAGGTCAAGATGAAACTTGGCAAACCAAAAAAAGTCTTGATCTGTAAATGATCTCTAGAAATGATCCTGCAGTTTTAAAAATATATGATCTCTATTTGCATATAAATTAAACCAGCACTGTCCAATAAAATATAACATTAGCCACATATGAAATTACATTTTTAGTAGCCCCATTAAAAATGTAAACAGAAACAGGTGACATGGGTCTTAATAGTATATATTTTATGACCCAATATACACCAAGGATTATTTCAACATACAACCAATTTAAAACTTGAGGTGTTTCAGGTTTTTTTCATATTAAAGTGTTTGAAAGCCAGAATATATTTTATACTAGCACCCCATCTCAATTCAGACTAGCCACGTGGCAAGGGCTCAATATCTGTGTTGAACAGTATAAATCTAGAGGCTGGTAATTCAAAATGTGGCCCCTGGACCAGTGGCAGGGGCAACATGGGAGCTGGTTAGAAATGCAAAATGTTAGGCTCCACCCCAGACTCACAGAATCAGAATCTGCACGTTACCAAGATCCCTACATGATTTATATGCACATTAAAGTTTGAGATACACTATTCCATAATTCTTCAAATGAGGATTGCCATCATCACCTAATAAAAAGTCCAGAGAACTGAGAAGTCATCTGCAGTGAACTCTCTGGAATTGAGCCTAGAAACTTATCAGACTCCATCTTTTCTTTTCTTTTTTCTTTTCTTTTCTTTTCTTTTCTTTTCTTTTCTTTTCTTTTCTTTTCTTTTCTTTCTTTTGTTTTTTTTTTAAAATCCCATTACACTGTTAATTAGGCTTTCTGAGAAGGAGCAATTTGAAAGAAGTTAAATTCAAGTAAATCAATTAATTTCAGTAGATTGGTCAGGGGAGAGATTTAAAATACCAAAATGACACAAATTTTTTGGATTCGGAGTGGATTTAATTTTCTTTTTTTTAAGAAGATTTTTAATTATTTAGCTGAGAGAGAGAGAGAGCATGCACAAGCAGGGGAAGTGGTAGGCAGAGGGAGAAGCAGGCTCCCCACTGAGCAGGGAGCCTGATGCGGGGCTCAATCCCAGGACCCTGGGATCATGACCTGAGCCAAAGGCAGATGCTTCACCAACTGAGCCACCCAGGTGTCTCAGGAGGGGATTTAATTTTCAAGGCTATGCTTCAGTGCTATGAGCAAAGCTTTAAAACAGATTCGATTTCTCTTTAGTCTGTTACCTGATTTTTATTACTGCCTTTCCGCTCCTTACCTAATTAATGTTCTGTAATCCAGCTGCAATTTCATTTTTTCTTTGGTACGGTTTGAGTTGAAGAATAACAAGTTTTAGCTCATTGGCCATGTTTTCTCCGCCTGCCGCATTTACCTAAGGAAGGGACTTCAAAGGCTCCTGTGTTTGCTTGTTCCAGTGCCGGCGCACTGTGCATTATGTCCAAGCTAATTCCCGCTGGTGATGATGTGAACCTGTTTCTTCTGGCTTTGAACTTTATGGAGAAAAACAACTTATTTACCATTCTGGAAATGATATCTCTTCATGTTAAGCTCAGCGCTCCCACATCCCATTTCCCTTTAATCATCCTCAGTGATGGTCTCTGGCTATCCTCCAAGCACCCCCAGAATCCTTGAATTTTGGAGGTGTCCCAAGTTAAATGCAGAATATTTTAAAGGGACTCAATGTGCTAGTAAAAGCCCTGTAAAGGATGGGAAGATAATCCATTAAAATGAGTGACTGGATCAGTTAATTGATGGGGGTGTGTTCGCAGGGCGGTCATTCTATCCTCTGTGTGCACCACATTCCTTCTGTCTTTGTAAATCATGTACTGTAACAGTATAGCGTAGGATTTATCACCGCGGGGACTTTATTTGTCCTCATACATCATTCACGTTCTGTATCTTGGTAAGATTAAACATAGGTTGCAGAGCAAACTCATTAAACCCCCATATTCACTGAACTACCAAAAATAAAGCAATTCCCAAATGAATAAAGAACCAACTGGGACCCATTAGGTATGCCACCCTGCACTCCCACCTCAAGGGTATTGGTCTTCCTTTTATGAGATGTGCTAAAAACAGCATAAGAGTAACTATACATCTGAGAAGTACAGGTTAAACACCATCAAGTCAGCAACACTAAACTCCCCCAAAATTCTTAAAGGAGATGACTTAGAAAAATCATTTTCCCTGGTTTGAGGAAACCATTTTTTTGAGAGTACATTTATGAGCAGCACAGATGGTTTGGGGCAGCAGACTGATTCCATGAATAAAAACCTGCCAGAGAGGGGGGCGCCTGGGTGGCACAGCGGTTAAGCGTCTGCCTTTGGCTCAGGGCATGATCCCGGTGTTCTGGGATCGAGCCCCACATCAGGCTCCTCTGCTATGAGCCTGCTTCTTCCTCTCCCGCTCCCCCTGCTTGTGTTCCCTCTCTCGCTGGCTGTCTCTATCTCTGTCGAATAAATAAATAAAATCTTTAAAAAAAAAAAACCTGCCAGAGATGATCCAAATGTGGAACTTCATCAGCGATATCTTATCTCCCCCTCTAATTGTTTCTAATCAACTGTCCTTCAGCCCACCTCTAAAGGTGACAGACAGCCCTAGTTATCATTTAGGCAGTGTGCAAATAGTTCTTGCCTTGAAGTTAATAACTTTGACTTCTAGTCGTAGCTCCAACACTAACTAAATGACCTTCAGAAAACCGCTGTGTGCCTTTCGTGGCTTTGTTTCTTCATCTGTGAAACAAGTATGTGGAGATGGAGCAGTGAAAGTCAGTCTTTTGATCGCCACAGATCCCCTTTGTCCTGTGGACCCTGGCCCTTCCTGAGGGATATGACCCAAAAGATCTGCAGACACCCACATTTAGAAATAGCCAGGGTAGCATCTAGCTTTTCTCACTAAGTGCAATGAAGTAGAGCAGGCAGATGCGTCTGACCTCCTCATAGCCTGAACGATTCCGAAATACAGGATGACAGTCATTTACAAAATCGTTACAACATGTGGCTAAAATAAACTCCGGATTGCATTATGTTACATCAGTACTATGGTAACACTGACACTGCGTTTCCTTGCCTCTGTGTAAAACACAGGTGTGGCTAGTTTTTAAAATCATTTCGCAAGGGCTCCTGGGTATGTGACTTTGAATAGAAAACGAGGGCTTGGTCAGGGCCAGTGTCATTGGTCCCTAAGCTTTGTCGTGCACCGTACAATGCATGCCTTACTGAAGTGACAGACCGAAGAACTGACCTGTGCGGTGACGCTCCAGTCTGTTCGAACTCCGCTTGTGGAGCCTAGCTATCCCGAGGCTCTGCTAGATTGCGTGCTTTCACAGGTTTAGCTTCTCAAACTGTATTTCTTAAGTAATAATTTCTTTTTATTTCTTTTATTTCTTTTTTTATTTTTTAATGTTTTTTTATTATATTCTATTAGTCACCATATAGTACACCCCTGGTTTTTGATGTAAAGTTCCATGATTCATTAGTTGCATATAACACCCAGTGCACCATGCAGTACGTGCCCTCCTTAATACCCATCACCAGCCTGTTCCATTCCCCCACCCCTCTCCCCTTTGAAGCCCTCAGTTTGTTTCTCATAGTCCATAGTCTCTCATGCTTCATTCCCCTTTCTGATTACCCCCC
>NC_048238.1:32221801-32515815 GCF_002007445.2 Ailuropoda melanoleuca
TCCGTGGGCTGCCTCTTAGTTTTTTTGACTGTTTCCTTGGCTGTGCAGAAGCTTTTATCTTGATGAAGTCCTACAAGTTCATTTTATCTTTTGTTTCTCATGCCTTTGGAGATGTGTCATGAAAAAGGTTGCTCTGGCCGATGTGGTNGATGTCATAGAAGTTGTTGCCTATGTTCTCCTCTAGAATTTTGATGGATTCCTGTCTCACATTGAGGTCTTTCATCCATTTGGAGTTTATTTTTGTGTATGGTGTGAGAGAGTGGTCAAGTTTCATTCTTTTGCATGTAGCTGTCCAATTTTCCCAGCACCATTTATTGAAGAGACTGTCTTTTTTCCACCGGATGTTTTTTCCTGCTTTATCAAAGATTAGTTGCCCAAAGAGCCGAGGGTCCATTTCTGGGTTCTCTATTCTGTTCCATTGGTTTATGTGTCTGTTTTTGTGCCAGTACCATGCTGTCTTTGTGATCACAGCTTTTTAGTACAGCTTGAAATCTGGTATTGTGATGCCCCTAGCTTTGTTTTTCCTTTTCAACAGTTCCTTGGAGATTCGGGGCCTTTTCTGGTTCCATACAAATTTAAGGACTATTTGTTCCAGTTCTTTGAAAAATGTCCTCGGTATTTTGATCGGGATAGCATTGAAAGTGTAGATTGCTCTGGGTAGTATGGACATTTTAACTATGTTAATTCTTCTGATCCATGACCATGGAATATTTTCCCTTCTTTTTGTGTCTTCTTCAATGCCTTTCAAGAGTGATTTATAGTTTCTAGAATATAGGTCCTTTACGTCTCTGGTTAAGTTAATTCCAAGGTAACGTATGGTTTTTGGTGTTATTGTAAATGGGATGGATTCCCTAATTTCTCTTTCTTCAGTCTCGTTATTCGTGTATAGAAATGCAACTGATTTCTGGGCATTGATTTTGTATCCTGCCACCTTACTGAATTGTTCTATAACTTCTAATAGTTTGGGAGTGGATTCCTTTGGGTTTTCCATATAGAGTATCATGTCATCTGCAAAGAGAGACAGTTTGACTTCTTCTTTGCCGATTTGGATACCTTTGATCCCTTTTTGTCGTCTGATTGCTGTTGCAAGGACTTCCAATACTATGTTGAATAATAGTGGCGAGAGTGGGTATCCTTGTCGTGTTCCTGATCTTAAGGGAAAGGCTTCCACCTTTTCCCCATTGAGAATGATATTTGCTGTAAGCTTTTCATAGATGGTTTTTATGAGATTGAGGAATGTGTCCTCTATCCCTACACTCTGAAGGGTTTTAATCAGGAAAGGATGCTGTATTTTGTCAAATGCTTTTTCTTCATCTATTGAGAGAATCATATGTTTTTTGAATTTTTTCTTGTTGATATGATGTATCACATTGATTGATTTGCGAGTGTTGAACCATGCTTGCATCCCAGGTATGAATCCCACTTGGTCATGATGGATAATCCTTTTAATGTACTGTTGGATTCTATTAGCAAGGATCTTGTTGAGGATTTTGGCATCCATATTCATTAGAGAAATCGGTCTGTAATTCTCCTTTTTGAGGGGGTCTTTGCCTGGTTTGGGGATCAAGGTAATATTAGCCTCATAGAATGAGTTTGGTAGCTTTCCTTCTGTTTCTATTTTTTGAAATAGCTTTAGGAGAATAGGTATTATTTCTTCTTTGAATGTTTGGTAGAATTCCCGAGGAAAACCGTCCAGGCCTGGAGTTTTGTTTTTTGAAAGGTTGTTTATCACTGACTCAATTTCTTCATAGTTAATTGGCCTATTTAAGAAATCAATTTCTTCCTGTTTCAGTCTTGGTAGTTTATAGGTTTCCAGGAAGTCCTCCATCTCTTCCTGATTGCTTAATTTATTGGCATAAAGCTGTTGATAGAAGTTTCTAATAATCCTTCCAATTTCATTGGTGTTGGTTGTGACCTCAACTTTTTCATTTATAATTTTATTAATTTGGGTCCTTTCTCTATTCTTTTGGATAAGTCTTGCCAGTGGTTTGTCAATTGTATTAATTCTTTCAAAGAACCAGCTTCTAGTTCTGTTGATCTGCTCTACTGTACTCCTGTTTTTTAATTTATTGATTTCTGCTCTAATCTTGGTCAACTCCTTCCTTGTCAGTGGGTTAGGCCTGTCCCTCTGTTGCTGTTCCAGTTTCTTGAGGTGAGAATATAGAAACTGCATTTTAGATTTTTCTATTCTTTTGAGTGAGGCTTGGATGGCTATGTATTTCCCCCTTAGGACTGCCTTTGCAGTATCCCATAGGTTTTGGACCGTTGTGTATTCATTCTCGTTGGTCTCCATAAATTGTTTAATTTGTTTTTTGATTTCCTGGTTTATCGAGTCATTCTTGAGCAGGATGGTTCTTAGCCTCCAAGTGTTNTCTTCCAAATTTTTCCATGTGGTTGAGTTCCAATTTCAAAGTGTTGTGGTCTGAGAATATGCAGGGAATAATTTCAGTCTTTTGGTATCACTTGAGACCTGTTTTGTGACCCAGAACATGGTCTATTCTTGAGAATGTTCCATGGGCATTTGAATAGAATGAGTATTCTTTGGTTCTATATATATCTATGTTATATATATAATCTATGAGGTCCAACTCATTCAGTATGGCATTCAAAGCTCTTGTTTCTTTGCTGATTTCTTGCTTAGGTTATCTGTCTATTGCTGAGAGTGGAGTGTTGAGGTCTCCTACTATTAGTGTATTTTTATCTATATGTCTCTTTATTGTGGTTAAGAGTTGCCTTGTGTATCTTGCTGCTCCCCTGTTGGGGGCATATATATTTATAATTGTCATATCCACTTGTTGGATACATACTTTAAGAATAATATAGTGCCCTTCTGTGTCTCTAACTACAGTCTTCAGTTTAAAATCCAATCTGTCTGATATGAGAATTGCTACCCCAGCTTTCTTTTGAGGTCCATTGGCGTGAAAGATGGTATTCCATCCCTTTACTTTCAGTCTGCATGTATCTTTAGGTTCAAGATGTGTCTCTTGTAGACACCAAATGGATGGGGTCATGTCTTTTTATCCAATCTGCAACCCTGTGGCGTTTTATGGGAGCATTTAGGCCATTTACATTGAGACTGAATATTGAGAGATGTGATTTTAATGATCCCATGTTGCCAGTAAAGTCTTTGTTTGTATCAGTTGTGACTTTCCGCTCTGTATCACTCTTGGGGCCTTTTTACCTTTATAGAACCCCCCTTAATATCTCCTGTAGGGTTGGTTTCATGGTTACGAAATTGGTCAATGACTGGCAATGCTGGAAGGTCCTTATCTCTCCATCAATTCTGAATGATAGCCTTGCTGGATAAAGGATCCTTGGCTGCATGTTTTTCCCCGAAAGAGCTTTAAAAATGCCCCCCAACCCTTTCTTTCATTCCAGGTCTGTGTAGACAGGTCTGACGTAATTCTGATACCTTTGCCTTGGTACGTGAGAAATTTCTTTGCCCTGGCCGCTTTCAATGCTGTATCCTTGGATCTAATATTTGCGAATTGCACTATGACGTGACGTGGCATAGGTTTGTCGTGGTTGAGCTTGGGAGGGGTCCTCTCTGCCTCTTGGACACGAATGTTTGTTTCCTTTGCTAGGTTAGGGAAGTTTCAGCTACAATTTGTTCAAAAATCTCTTCTAGACCTCTGTTTTTCTCCACCCCCTCGGGGATGCCGATGATTCTGACATTGAAACGTTTCATTGAGTCATTAATCTCCCGTAACCCACATTCTTGGGAATGGATTTTTTTTAGCTCAGATTCTATTCTAGCTTTCTCTTCTACTAACCCATCCTCCAATTCGCTGATACGTTCTTCTGCCTCATTCACCCTGGCCGTCAGAGGCCAGATTCGCCCTCATTTCCACCCTTAGAGATTCCATATTCTCATTAACATTTTTGTTAATACTTTTTTCAAGTCTACACATCATCTTGACCATTGTTACTCTGAATTCCATTTCTGGTAATTTGGTTATATCCATATCCATTAGTTCTGTGGCAGAGGCCACAGACTCATTTTCTTTTCTTTGCTGGGGGGGATTTCTCCTTCTCGTCATTCTGATGAGGAGAGGTTGCGGGGTTGTCCAGAGCCCAAATTATTGACTGGGAGGAGAGGTTGCGGGGTTGTCCAGAGCCCAAATTATTGACTGGGACCCAGGCCGTGTGCCCTTGTTTTATAGGGATTTTAGGGATGTGGGCTTCTTGATTTTTCAGCCTGTCTTCTGGGGGAGGGGCCTGCCACACCGATACTCAGGCAACCCTGTTTAGGTAGGGTCTCTGTGTCCCCTGCGAGGGAGGATGGGGATGGGCCCACTGTGAGCCGGTATTTCCAGGCTTTTGTTCTCTGGCGGCTTTCCCTGGCGGTTTGCTGTGCCTCTTCTGAGAGAGCAGCAGTGGCCGAATCTCAGCCTCTGTCTCAGAACAGAGGGATCGCGGCCCGTTCTCCACTGATGCTCTGTCCACTTTAACTCTGTTTCTGTTGGTGCTGCTCAACCCTGCAGCGTCCCGGGATGTGCGCCCCACACCCAGCATCCCATCCCTCACTTCCAGGGCTGGCGCGTCTCTGTCCTTTGTATTTGTAACGCCGCCAGCTGCCCCCACGTGCTGTGTCTCAGTCTGGTTCCAGTGAGCGCATGGGAGCTCCGGTTTTCAGTCTGGTGGCGCGCGCTCCCCAGCTCACGGTCCCAGTCAGCTCTCTCGCGGGTGCCGGTCTGCGAGTCCGCCCGCTCCCCCGTGCAGGTGGCTACCGCTTCCCGCCGCCCGAACAAGGCATCTCCCTCCCCCTCCGTTTATCTTCCAATATCTGTGCGCGGTTTCACGGTTCCCCACTTCGTACCTCAATACTCAGCGCTGGAGATGTTCATTTGTAGAGATCCAGATGTATCTTCCTGCGTCTCAGGCTGATTCCGTGGATGTTCAGGCTGGTCTGGTACCTATCTAGCTTGACTCAGGGGACTGGCTGAAAAGGGGTCCCCTACTCCTCCGCCATCTTAACTCCCCTCTCCCTTAAGTATTAATTTCTTTTCCCAGTGTTTAGTAAACACGTATATCATTGCTGACTTAGGTTTCTTATCAGTGCACAATAATCAGTGTTCCAGTGACAAAATGACACAGTTCCTATCAAAAGCAAAGAAACCTAACATTCCTTCCTTTTAGATTAAGCAGCCTTATTGTGTGGAGGTCAGGTTAGAAGACAACAGGTTTAGAAATCTTTCAAGGTCCCTTCCATGTACCATTCTGTGATTCAGGCTGCAGGAAGAGGCCCTTTGTCTCTGGCTGGAATAGGATCAATAGGTATTAAGCTGCCTTGGGCTAATGGCCTGGCACAGCAATTGGACCATATGAACCCTTCTTGCTTCCACATCTTGTCTCTGCTTCAGTATCAGCCTGTGCTGGGGTGAGAAATGAGACATTCTAAATTCAGCAGATGTTTGTGGAACCCTTGCCACATCAAACACCATGCCATAGACTAGGGGAGCAAAAATGAACAAGATAGAGATCCTGTGCATGGGTAGTTTGCCCCATTCTAGGGGAGACCCACATATAAACATAATTTTAATATGAGATTGTGTAAGTGCTAAGGTTTGTATAGGGAATGATGGGAACTCAGAAGAGGGATTCCTGGTGCCCCTCCAGGTTTAGGGAAGGCTTCCTGGAGGCAGTGATGCCTGAGGTGAGTTGGCCAGGCCAAGATAGTTGGGAAGATTATTCCAAGAAAAGTCAGTCAGAGGCTTGGAACCACATAGTGAAGGAAGAGGAACTGTGGGTGCCTTGGTTTGACTGAAAAGCTTCAAGTAGGTAACGAATGAGATGTTGGCAGAACAGAATAGGAGCTAAGTCACAGAGGGTTTTTTGTGTCTCAACTGGAGACTTGCTTCACCTGGCTTCTGAGTGGATGCTAAGAGGCCCAGATTACATTACAGGGTTGGTCCATCCTGAGGCAGGGGAGCTGACCTTTGGTCTCCGTGTGTCAGCCGTCATTGGCTGAAATTTCCTGGGGAGGTGGGCATAAAGCATAGCCTCTCATTTGGCTGAGTGCACATCTCCCAAGAAGAGGACAGCTGTGAGCTTTATTAGCAGTCAACTCATAGCACCTGGGAAATGAGGCACCTGCAGGTCGGGTAAAGGCAATCCAGCAGAGCACCAAGGGCTTCCAGTTCACCTGGCTATTTCTTCCTCATGTTCGGTAGTCAGGCTGGTTGGTGTCACTCCCCTCAGTGGGCCTTTCCTGCCTCTAGGTGTGGGTTAGGAGCCTTCCTGTGTGTTCCGCGTAACCTAATGAATGCCTCCAGTTAAGTGGTAAACACCATGAAGGGAGGGGCTTTTTAAAACCTTAGCACCTCCTACTGTGTCTGGTATCTAGTAGGTGCTCAGTTAATATCTGAACAACCACAGAATCTTTTGAGCCTTTTATTAGCCTCTTTGTCATCTTTCTGCCAACATGATCAGCTCATGGCTACCCCATTGTGCTTCTTTAGGTCTCTCTTGACACCACTGTGGGACATTTTGTCTATAATTTGTCTATAATACTAATCCTGCATCATTAAAAATAAAAAACTAACCAATCCACAACAAACTCCCTCCCACTGGTTCCCTATTGCCCACAGAATGGAGTCCATGCTGCCTAACTGGACTTGTAAAACCATCCATAATGTGAACCCCATCTACCTTTCCATCTCCCTGTCCTGTTGGTTAGAACACTGCACCACTGGTCTTCATGTGGATTGTTTGCCCTGGCTCTAAATCTTTGCCCTTGTCGATCCTGATGCCTAGTGTGCTCTCTCTAACTCATGTTGGGCCTAGAGATTCCTATGCATCGTGCAAAGTCCTGAAGAAAGCCCTACTTCTATCCTAGGCCTCACCCAACTGTCTCCCTCAGGGAACTTCCCCTTTTTTGGTCCCTCTAGTGTTATTGACAGCATCATTCATTTTATGCTCCAACAGTATCAGGAACTCCATGTCCTATGAGGTATCAGTAACATGTACAAATTTTTCTCTCCCTTTCTACACAGTACCTTCCTGAAGGTCAGGAATCTTGTTTAGCATTTATTTCATATGACCCAAGGCCAGGACTGGCTACATAATTTGGGGGGGCCCAGCAGAAAGTGAAAATGCAGCCTTCTTTAAAGAATGTATTATTAATTTCAAAATGGTAACAGCAGAGTATTAAACCCAGCATGAGGTCCTTCTGGAGACCCTTGGAGACTGTATAGGTCACATGCCCATGAAGCAAGCCCTGCCTAAGACTATGTATATAGTAATCCAATGATCACTTACAAATGAGTGGATACAGTGAATGAATAAATGTGTAATTAAATAAGTTCAGTTCTTTTAAAATCTTCTTTTAGCTTGTGGAAGACACTTTGTTCCTAGAACTGAAGAGGGACAATAGGCTATAGCTGACCATTGTCAGTGGTTGACTGGAAAGCCTTGGCTGAGGAAAGCCTGTTTTTATGGATTAATCATAGAAAGTGTTAGATGATAAATTCCGAAAGAGAATAAAATCATGACTCATACAAATATAAAATAAACACAGGTCAACCAATTTTATTTAGCTCATTAATTAATGAGGGAACCGGAAAGGTGTTATAGCTGGTTTCAAAGGAAAATTCCAGGAGCAGACATATTTATGGGCCATTAGGAGTGCTGACATGAATTTGCTTAATAGATGCAAAACTGGCTGCTTCCACAAAGGCCAAGGGAAGTCAAAACAAGCTCTCCCAGACAGAATGTGATTTTCTAGGAATAGGAATTATTTACATTACTATCAGTTGTTTACAAGGTAATTTCTGTCTCCACAGAGTTGTAAAATAGGCTGGTCAAAAGACAGTGAAAGGCAGAGATAACCCTGATGGATGAGCTAGTTGAGATACCTGCTAAATTCCAGTCTTCCCACTTATGTGGGAGACACTTAGAGGCCATGCAGGAGAGAGAGGGATCTTGTGTTACTAATCTCCTCTCCGAATATGAGTACCTGGAACTTGGGGGAAATCGTTTCTATTAATAGCTGTCGCTTCTCTTGTTTCTGTTCCCGCCTGTGTAATTAAGACTGCCTCTGTTGAGTTTTGAAGGCAAATGTCTTCCTTTGGAACAATCGAGTAGGGAAGGACTCGCTTCACAGCTGGAGTAGAAATCTTGGCCAGGTCGTTTGGGATCATTGTTGTTTCTGGAAGGACTCCCAGTTTTGCCTTAAGGAAAGGTGTATAGTTATAAGTACTTTAACATTACAAATTCCAAACCTCTGTGGGGGAATGAGCAGACTGTCTGAACACTTAGCCATTTCAAATAGCCAGATATGCATAATGCTTACCAGACTATGCATCATTAAATATTAACCCATTTGTAAATTATGGATTGTATTACTCCTTGTACTTGTTGCTCTTTCTCCAGGGGCCAATACCACGATACAATTCAAACAACTAAATCTCACAGGTAAAACAAGACTAGAAGATTCTATAGCACTGCTACTCAAAATGTGGTTCCTGGAAGGGCACTTGGTAGAAATGGGGAATCTCAGGCCTCACCCCATACCTACCAGATTAGAACGGGTGTGAGCCTTTTACAGTTGGAGAAGTTCTGCTCCATAGCATAAAGCCCCAAAGTCACCTCTGATGTCTTTGATGTTTTCACAGGAATTGCCTATCTGTTTGCCAAAGCTTATCTGGTTTCCAAAAAACCACAGTACCTGGACACGTGTATCCGGTGTGGGGAACTTACGTGGCAGAAGGGCCTGCTGAAGAAGGGGCCGGGGATTTGCCACGGTGTAGCTGGCAGTGCTTACGTCTTCCTGCTGCTGTACCGCCTCACGGGAAACTCTAAATACATCTACCGAGCCCAGAGGTCAGCTCAGCTTTGCATGTTATTTTTATTTTTTTTCTAAATGTTAATCGAATTTATGTTCTGAATAGGTAAGAGAGTCTCATAGCCTGAAAAGTGAAAAAAGAGATACATCAACTGTGCACTCTAGCAATTTGCTTCTCTTTCCAGGTGACAGGGTTACCAGTTTCTTAATTATCTTCTCAGAGATATTCTGTGTATATATTGTATATATACAAGCGAATACGTGTACTGTATATATAAAGTTGTGTCCCTCTTTTTTTTATACAAGTGGTAGCACCTTGCTATCTTAGCAGTCACCCTAAATCAGTACATAAGCAACTCTTCATTTTTATTGTCGCATAGTATTACATTGTATGAATGAACCAGAGTTTAGTTGCTAGGTCCTGTGTAGAGGGTTATGTGCATTATTTCCAGTATTTTGCATTATGAATAATGCTATCATGGATAACCTTGTAATATATCATTTTGCACATGTATGGGTATGTCTGAAAGATAAAGGCCTAGAAGTGCAATTGCTGGGCCAAAGTGTATGTATATTTGAGATTGTTTTTTACTGTGGTAAGAACATTTCACGTGACATCTGTCCTCTTAAGATATTTTCTTTAAAGATTTATTTATTTATTTGAGAGAGAGCGAGCGAGCCCGAGCAGGAGGGGCAGAGGGAGAGGGAGAAAGAATCTCAAGCACACTCTACACTGAGGGTGGAGCTCCATGTGGGGCTCGATCCCACAACCCCGAGATCATGACCTGAGCCGAAACCAAGAGTCAAACGCTTAACTGACTGCGCCACCCAGGTGTCCCCCTCTTAACATATTTTTAAGTGTTAGCTGTAGGCAGTGCTGTACAGCAGATCCCTAGAACTAATTCACCTTGCATAGCTGAAACTTTATACCCATTGAGCAACAACTTTCCATTTTCTCCTCTGTCCCCAGTACCTGGCTACCACCATTCTATTCTTGGCTTCTACGAGTTTGACTATTGTAGATACCTCATATAAGCGTTACCATGCTGTACTTGTTTTTTTGTAACCGGCTTATTTCACTTAGCATAATGTCCTCATTTATCATTTAGAACAGTGTCTGACACATAATAACTGCAATGTAAGTGTTCACTGTTATTATTACTAAAAATTGGAGTTCTATCACTCTAGACATTTCTCTATGCATAAATGCATGTTCATATATTTATGTAGATATAACTATGTATACATATAGTAATAAGATCCTACTAGTATGTATATATAATAGTACTATACATGCCATTTACAGCTTATAATTTTAAATGAACAATTTTTAAGGGACATCCTTCATTTCAGTTTGTAGATGTACCATGATTAATTTCACCGATCTTTAAGTAATGGACACTTGGTACCTATGTGATCTTTACAAATAACAAGCAAAATTGTCCCAGATATCCAGTACATACATTTCTATGCACTTGTGCAAGCATTTCTTGTCACAGAAATTTTAGAATTGAAGTCATTAGACCAATGGGTATTTCTAGCCTGTCTTTATCTTTTGCCCATTTTTATCCTATTGTGATACTTATCTTGAGGATTGTAACTCCTTGTTACAATATATGCTGTAAATATTTTCCTACTTTGCCATTCCTCTTTCAACTTAGCTTATGGGCTTTTGCCAGACCAAAATTTTAAGTACTGTTCTTGCTAAACTTTCAAGATTTCTGGATTTTGTGTTATAAGACCTTTCCCACTGCAAGATTACAAAAATATCAATTTACATTGACTTTTAGTGCCTTTGTGATTTTAACTTATAAAAAATAATCTTTATACCTCTTTCACCCATTTCTCCCACCCATTTAAAAGTTATCTTAACTTTCAAATCGCTGACTAATCTAGAACTTACTTTTTTTTACTGCTGTTATCTGGTTATCTATCTTTGTGTTTTTTAATGAAAAAACAAAACATTCCAGTAATAGCTATTGGTCAATTACTCCAATGATTTGAAATGTCAAATTTACCATAAACAATTTATATAAATGTTTGTTTCTGGACTTGTCATATTTTATTATTCATTTTCTCTCATTTATTCTTCCAATTGTATTTTAGAATTAATTTTCAGATTAAAAAAATTCTTTGTCATTTTGATTGGAATTTCAATAAATTTATAGGCTACTTTAGTGAGAATTAACATCTTTAGAATATTGTTTTTCTATCCAGGAACTTGGTATGTTTTCCCTTTATTTAAGTTTTTAGAAATGTAGGGGCGCCTGGGTGGCACAGCGGTTGGGCGTCTGCCTTCGGCTCAGGGCGTGATCCCGGCGTTGTGGGATCGAGCCCCACATCAGGCTCCTCTGCTACGAGCCTGCTTCTTCCTCTCCCACTCCCCCTGCTTGTGTTCCCTCTCTCGCTGGCTGTCTCTATCTCTGTCAAAAAAATAAAATAAATAAAATCTTTAAAAAAAAAAAAAAAAAAGAAATGTCATTTGGTAAGGTTTTGATCTTATGAAGAAGGTTCTGCATGTTTCTTTTTAATTTTATTCCTAGGTATTTTATGTTTCCAGGTTTGTAAGTAGAATCTTTTCCTGCACTATATTTTCAGGTCATTTATTACTGGTATTTATGAAAGCTTTTTAAAATGTGCATATTACTGCAGTTTAGCAATCTAAGATGCACTTCTCTCGTATAATTCTGCATTGTATCTCATAAACATCTTAGTTTTGTTGGATGTAATGATATATCTGGCCACCTTTCTGAACTCCATTGCTGTTTCTATTAGATTTTCATTAGAGTCCATTTGGGTTTTCTAAATAGACAGACATATTTGCAAATAATTATAATTTTGTTACTTCATTCCTCATTTGTATTCTCCCCCCTCCTCCCCCATTGCATGGGTCAGAATCTCCACAAAAATGTCATTAATATGAGCAATAGTAATGATGATTTTATTGGGAGTGCTTCTGTGTTTCACCCTGACCTTTGAAATTTGCTTCTTACGATGTATATCACGTCAGATTATGACACTCCTCTGTTCAGGCAAATCCAGTGGCTTCCCATGTGACTCAGAGTAAAAGCCAGTCTGTCTTCTGAACAAAAGGCGCTACAGGATCTTGTCTCCCATTACCTCTGTGAGAGCATCGTCTACTCTTTTCCACCTAGCTCTTTCTACCGCAGTGGCTTCCTTTGGGTTCTTTTAAGGTGCCGGGGCAACCTACCTCACAGTCTTTGAAGTTTTGGTTCCCACCACCTGTAATGCTCACTTTCTACATATATCTCCCAGGCCTCTGACTTCATCCAGACCTTCACCCTAAAGTTATTTTCTCAGAAAGGTCTTCCCAAGCCAACTTAGCTAGTAGTCAATGTGAAAAAAAAAAACATATAAAATATCTTTTATGACGTTTGCTGGTAGTCACTGAAGGAAAAATACTAACATATGTCAGTCCTCCATTTGGAGCTTCCTTGTTCCAGAATTCCATTAACATATTTTGATTCCCAGCTCCGTAATCTCTTTGGTTGCAGCCTGACCCTTTATCTCCCAAATGTAGAAAAAGAAAGTCCTTTTGGATCCTGTCTAGACTAATACGATATCACCTTTGGGATCGGTTTCATCAGAGGTTCTCAGGCCCTAGAAAGCCCAGTGGAAAGGGCCTCTATCTTTCTGGCAGACCAGTCCTAGCTTACAGAGTCTTAGTTATGAGGTTCTAGGGTCCAGGGCCCTTCAGACAGGTTCCATTTCTCACTTCCAGGTAGAACCTGAAAGTGTGCAGGTCATATCTGAATATTTGGGGGGCATTGCATTTAATTGCTTTAGTGTACTGAAGTTTCCACTTCATTATAATTCAAAGTTAAATATTCTATGGCCTAAATTGGGGAAACTTCCCTCATTTTGGCAGTTCCTAAAACAGTAATGTCAGACAGTATGTACCTTCCTGTAACAAACATTACTTGGTCACCAGTTGAAATTTATAGTTGCAGAAAAATAGTTGATAATGGTTTCAGTTTCTTCCATCATTATTTAACTATTCAGGGTTTCTACCTCTTTTTTTTTTTTAAGATTTTATTTATTTATTTATTTAGCAGAGCGAAAGACAGCCAGTGAGAGAGGGAACACAAGCAAGGGGAGTGGGAGAGAAAGAAGCAGGCTCCCAGCAGAGGAGCCTGATGTGGGACTCTATCCCAGAATGCTGGGATCACGCCCTGAGCCAAAGGCAGACGCTAAACAACTGCACCACCCAGGCGCCCCTCTTTCTCTTCTTGAATTAGTTTGGGTAGTGAATATATTTCTATAAATCATTTAGTTCATATGGATTTTCAAATGTTTGATTAAAGTTTTAACACTATAGTTCCATGATATTTTAAATCTCCCATGTCTGTGATTATATGACTTTTTGCATTCCTCACGCTTTTCCTTTTTGGTCAGACATCAGCATTTCATTCTATGTCATTCAGCCTCTCAAGGAACTGGCTTTTGGTTTTGTTTATTGATTCTATTTTGTGGTTCTTTTGCTTCTTAATTTACAGAAATTTTCTGCCTTTATTTTGATTTTCTAGTGTTCCTTACTTTTGTTACTTTCTACAGTTAAAAAAATGTTTCATTAGAATACATTACATCTTTCTGATAATAACAGTAATAAAATTCTCAGATGAATGAGTTTTCCAGAGTTCAATTCTTGTCATAATCAATAGGTTTTGATATGTTACATTCTCAGTGTCTGTAATTCTTTTTAGTTCTAGAATTACCATTCTGATTTCTATTTTGACAGAATTTTTTAGAAAAATGAATTTGTTAGCTTGAATTTTGCATCACTGGGTAGATTTGGGGAGTGATCATTTTCACTTTATTTATTTATTTATTTATTTTTAATTCAAATTCAATTAGTCATTTTCACTTGAATGTGATAACACACTATACCAGTAGGAACACAGTGAAACTGCTACTCTCATACATTGCTGGTACTCATAAAATGCTATATATCATTTAGAAATTATTTTGAAAAGCACAAAAAATGTTCATCATATTTAAAGTAAAATGTAGGTTACTAAATATTTACAGACTGTAATTTCAATAATGTACTAAATAAATCAAAGCTTGGGGGGGATGTCAGGAGGAGAAAGAGCAAAATTAACTATGGGTTTCTTTTCAAGTTTGGTGGAATGGTAGTCTCTGTTTTATAAACATTCCACTATGTTTATGTGAAAAATGATATTTACCATATATCAAATGCTTGCCATATGCTCAGAGCCTAATCTATGGTATCTTTAATCTTTACAGGTAGTCTTACACTCTGCAACTTCACCATTTTAAAGTCAGATTAAGAAATTTGCCAAAGGTCATATAACATGAAATTATCAGAGTTGAGGATCTCAACTCCAAAGCCCGTCCTCTTTCTCCTCTACCAGGGCTTCTTAATCTAGGGTTCCTGAATTTACTTGAGAAAATATTACATCTCAAACTGAAATGGAGCATTACGTTCAATTCTGAACATAGGTAATAAGCCACAGGAGAATTAGCAGGAGCTGTGACTCTCACCAGTAGAATGCATAGATATTCTCACATCGCATTGCTCTTTTTGAAGATATTGTGAAATATATTTGACTCTGATAACTACTTAGAAATGTCAGCAGTTATTAGACCCACTACTATATCTTGTTCTTTAATGTGTTAATAAAGAATCCATATGTTATTATTTCACAAATTTGGTTTTAAAACTTTTGCTAACTGTGCCTTGATATAATTAATTTCCTTGGGAATCCTGTGTATTTTATTTTCTGCATTTGAGGACTTTTTTTCTGGGAGGAGTCCAGACTACAAAATGATCTGTGGCACTGTAAAGGTGACGACTCCTTGAAACTATACTTTGAAGTTTCATTGCATAATTACAAATTTTGAATTAACTCTTAAAAGGCATCATCATTCTACTGTCAAAAATTTTGAACTCCATTTAAAAATTGCCACATATTCAGGAAAACAGTTGATAGAAAAATTGTACCAAACAGAATTGCAGCATGTTTCCTGCTGACTTATTTTAAGCTGCTGTTGGTAATTCCAAGAGCCCTAAAAAGATCAAATAAGTAATTACTCTTAGTAGGACACCCCCCCCCCCGCACACAGTAGCAATAATCTAAATTTATGGCAGTATCAGCTCTCAGGCCTCACCAACCTGTGAGTTCCTCTGAATTGGTGATTGTGTCATTGGCAGAATCCAGTAGAGCAGGTCTCTGAAGAGAGAGAACACAGGTCACAGCACTTTCAAAGCTGTAAACTACTACAAATGTTACTGATTATCAATAATTTGAATAGGATTTGCGGCAAATACAGGTAGAAGAAAAAGGATCTTTCATCGAGAATCTAGAGGCTAGTGATTTATTTTTAAGGCAGATGTCCTAAAAATAATATATCTTGTAGCTGAGTTTGCTATTTGATGTCATGATTATAAAATGTTGCTTGCCTTTCCCATTCATCTTATTCCTTTGTTTGCCCAAAGCACAGATTGTATAAAATCTTGCCCATTTATTTTCACAGTCTGTGCTTTCTGTCACATATAAATGAAACCTAGCTCAGAAATGATATGCCTGCAGAAACACAGCATATTTACTCTTTTAAAGGAACAGTCATACGTCAGCTTGCTTCTATTTAAGATAAATAAAAATATGGTTATTTATCTGTCTCTTTTACTTTTAATTATTGGATGACAGAAGGAAAGAAATCCACAGAAAATACCGAACTGCTTTGCTTTGCACAGTAGTTGAATTTGCTTGTCAACACAATTTGTTGTGAAACATACACAATTATATAACAGATCCTCTTCTTTTTTTTTTTAAACAGAGAAAAAGGCTTTCTTAAAATATTATATAGTTCTGCAAAGATAATGGTGCTAGAACTTCAACTTAGCAGAGAGGAGGAAGAAGTAATGAAGGCCAATAATATGGCAACACTCGTGTTAAAACTGTTCTTACGTTCTTCTTCTTCTCTTAGGTTTGCTGAGTTTTTATTTACAGAGGAATTCAAAGCCGGCTCTCGGGTCCTTGAAAGTATATACAGCTTGTATGAAGGCTTCTCCGGAACGGTGTGCTTTCTGATCGATCTGCTGCAGCCCAATCAGGCAGAGTTCCCTCTCTTCAGCGTCTTTGTCTAGAAGGCTCCATCTCCCACTGTGGCCCTGCAGAAGGTCCCTGAGATTTCCTGAGGCAGTTTCCACATAAGCCACATTCAATGGTATCACAACCATGAGCCTTAACATTGTCGCCAGAAGGAAGGAAGGAGGGAAGGGAGGGAGAAGGCAGGTGAAGGCAACATGATACCAGACTTAAGGGAGAACAGTTTGAGAACCTGCAGAACTAAGACCCCACAACTCTTCTCAAAACCGTAGAGATTTAAAATTTCAGGGAATAGATGTGAAACCAGAGATCAGAGGAAAAAGGGAAAGAGAACTCATCCGTTTTTCAGTTATGGCATAGAAAACAAAACTGAAATGTGGACTATGTTGATAAAATGCCAGTACCTTTGCAATTGGAGAGAGAATTTGGCCATTTGTGGGTGCCCTCCACCCCTAAATTCAGAAATAAACACAGTAAAAAACTAAAGTAATTGCCCAGCTGAAAGTTGCTAGGAGGGATGAAATGTCAGGTTGCTGAAGGACAGAAAAAGAAGCTCTTGGTTGTCCTGGGCTTATTGAAATTTATGGTTTTTACTGAATGGAGAAATTTGCATATGAATCTCTATTTTTTATCATTACCCTGGGCACTTTAGAGGAAACATACCATAACATTCCCCCCCCCCGCCGATTTCATTTTTAAGTAATGTCTATGCCCAATGTGGGGCTCAAACTCACAACCCTAAGATCAAGAGTTGCATGCTCTTCTAACTGAGCCAGCCAGGCACCCCTAAACATATCATAACTTGGTTTAAGTCCTGAAATTCGAAGGTTTTTTAGGCGTACATCTCTTTTCCTGGTTCCTTTTTCTTTCCTAAAGCTCAATTAGAATAGTAAAATTCATAGGTTAGCAAATACAGTAGCAAGTGTTACTGTCAAGTGTTTTTCTCAATTTGAAGTGTGAGCTGTGTCTTCTCTATTGTTAATTAATATTAAAATGCTTATGTAATCTCTATGAAGCTATTAGCTGAACTGTAAAATACACTCGTGGTAAAAATCACTCATCTCAAAGATCAGGGTAGCCACTACAAAGGTGTGTCGTTTCTGCCTTTGATGGAATACTGTGTCTCCTGGGACAGGCAGACCCTGGCTGAGAATGGGACCTAGCGATGGTGAAAAGAACATTGCTAAAGTTTATGCTGTTAGATTAAGAGATGAGTGAATTCCTTGGCTGATCACCTTAGTCTCCAAGACCCAGGCTCCACTAGAAACTGTCTACAATACCCACTGAGCCAAGGTGTCATTATTAAATTCTACCTTGCTAGATACACATAGAAGTTGTAAAAGTACTTCAGATAAATAGGGGTTTGCAGAACACGATAGGAACATCTGTCGGGTCAGAATGTGAGCTTATCCGTTTCCTAGAATTTGGTCACTGGCGATTTCATATATTGGAGTGAGGAGGGACTTGCATACCATACAAGATTTAAGAATTATTGAAATAGTCTTTAAATATTTGCATATATGTGATAGATGTAAAAAATATATATGTATATTCTACATCTATCTCCATGTAAACCCGAACACTTATTAAGTTTAGTAATTCCTAACTTCTTGATTTATAAACTGGGAGGAGTTGGGAATACTCTGTTGCCTAAAAATATGTGTGTGTGTGTGTGTGTGTTGACATGTATGTGCGTGTGTCATGTGCTGTGTGTGTGCACACTTACTTTCCTGGGATGAGGTTCTCTAGCATTCATAAGATTCTTAAGGTAAGAACGACCTTTGTATATTTTATGGCTTTATGTTTGCACTCATCAGAACAAGCTAGGACAAAATAGTTTTGAAAAGCTTGCACCTTTTTTGTTTATTATTTCATTTTCATATCCTCAGATATAAATATACAAAATTGGCCTCATTTGTTCGTCTTTGAAAATACTCAGGTTGGAGCAACACCACATAAATAACAGCTTTCAGATGACTCTCAAAGTTGGGTTCTTTCATAAAGAGTCTAGGCCCTCTCAGAAAGCCTTAAGGCAAAATGCCTTCCTTCTATGGAGTGGTCTCCTTTTGAAATGATAGTGGTACCTATCATTTCAGCATCTGGTTTCAATTTCATTTCCTTTGGCCTCTATAGGCTGAAAGTAATAGCAACCAATATATAGGGCTTTATGGAATACGTGCTTTTTTCATCATCCAACAACCTTCAAGGTGATTTAGGTAATTAATCCAAAGTCTCACAGCTAGGAAGGGGCAGAATGAAGATTCAAATCCAGGGTTTCACTTCGCAAGTGTATTTATTCAGTACTCTAGACTAGAATCTTGGGATATAGCAGTGAACCAAAGTACCCCTGGAAGGTACCTTCTGTTCTGTTTGCCGATCCTTCCACCATTCGTTCTTGAAACCTGAAACCTAAAGCACTGAGAAGTGATGATCTAGTTCAACGTATCAGTTTCATTTCTAGGAACTTCGGAACAACTGGACTCATTCACGCTCGCCCACCCTTTTAAGGTCTAGCAGAGTAACTATGACATTGTGCTGACCCTTCTGAAAAGGCAACCCTTTTGTGTGTCAAATCCAAGCAAAGGCATGTTTGAGTGTGTGTTTATGAATCGAGACCTTGGTAAATTAGAAAGAAGCATAAGCTTGTTTAGCACTTAAACATGTTGAAAGTTTTCATTTTCCTGAAAGAGTAGAATTGTAGCTTTTGGAAGATCCTCTTCTATCTTGTTTTCCCAAGAAGGGGGAAAACACCGTTAAGTGCTGCGGTAGAAAGCATGGCATGTCACTTCTTGTTTAATTAACCAACTTGTTCCCTTCCAAGCATAACAACCTTTTCTGAATAAGTGCTTAGGCAGGTTGCCTTGTGAAGGCTACAGGGGCATTTTCACTACCACTAGTGTAATTGTAATATTAGTTACTATATGTGGCATGAATAGTTATAAATCCTGGAGGTAACAGTGGAAATATTTGAGGATAGATTGAGAGAATCTCTCCACAACGGGGAGACTGCAGTATACTTTAAGAATGGGAAGTTTTGGAGAATATTACAACTCTATCAATTTCTTTCATTAACACAATTACAGACCTTCTCTTCCAAACATACCCCCAAATATCATGTATTTTACCCAGTCGCATTTCAGTCATCAGTTTTAATCTTTTGCTCCATTTGGAGCCTAATACCTGAGGTTTGACAAACAGGTTTTTCAGCATGTACACCCCTGTGATTCTTTAGGCAACTGACAACACTATTAAGATAATAGTATTTACTTTCTGATAATTTGAGAAAGTCATTTTGTTGGTCTGTGTTAAATTGGAGCTCTTCCATGGCACTACATACCTTTAACTTTCTTTGGCATACTAAGATTTTAATCAAGGTAATACTCAAACTGTTTCAATTTCTTTAGAGAACAAATCTCAATAGTTTCAATGCAACTAAGGTAAGCTTGTGATTTATAACCATGTTGAGGAAACACATGAATAAAAGGAAAAACATTACTAGTGCAAAGAGCCCTCTTCACCTCACAGGATTGTTACGAGGGTTGCCAATGATAAAAATGGATATAAGAGAGTTTTGTGATGTGCAGGTCTTTTATATATTTTAAAGGGAACCTATATTTTAAGTACCTACTATGTGCATAGACAATTATGCTCAATTTTGACCTCAAAGAAGCATTTCAGCCAAATGGAATCTCCATATGTGGATGCAGTTCTCGGAGTCCTGATCACTTGACGGGTAAAAATGAAGTGTCTGTGTTTTATATTCTAGAACCAATCCGCAGAAGGTTCTGATTCACTGGGGCTTCGTAAATAGGAATAGACTGGCTTAGCTCGGAGCTCCTTTTAATGCAAATATTTATTTTGCTTGCTGGAAACAACGGATTACAGTGCCAGTAATGTGAGAAAAGGAGCTGGCAGACTAGCTGTGCAGAGCAAAAATGAACTGGGAAATAAAGTATTTTTGGTTGAGTTTGGTCTGCAATATAATTCAGGCCTCGGAACTGGGTGGCATATAGCGATAGCAATTACATATAAGGCCTTCTTTTGGGGATCTGGGTTATTTACTCAACACTGTCCCAAATTAATAGCTAAATGGCCAGCCTCAGATTCACCAAGGCCGTGTTGTCTTGGCATAAACTTGGCCAGGAAAGCAAATGAAAAGGCAGCCAAAGGGGTGGGTGGGGAAAGCTTGCTGGAGCTCGGCATCTCAGTGTGAGTAGCGGATGCACTTTTAATGCTGCTGAGAACCAGTCATCTTACTTGTGGGTTTTTTTGCTTTCTGGGACCTCTAATCTCCCCCCCCACACACACCACCAACCTCCCCACCATTCAGCAACTTCTTGTCCTCCCTTTGGTCTTTAAATGGTACATTCTGATGTTTATTTTTTCCTGTATGTGCTTCATCACGTGACCTCCTTTTGCCTGGGAAGGCAGGATTTCTCCTTATCTCTTCCATCCATGTCAGTTCGTAGCTAAAAGCTCCAGGCTCAATAAGGCTGGACTTCCCTCTGGACAGAAGGGCTGACCTCAAGGTCAGCCGCAGCAAGAGTTGGGCCCATCAGTGCAGTCAGGTCACAGGTCCAGGATAGCTCACCCCGAGCGCAGCTGTGCGGGAGAATAGAACAGTGGCTGCACATATCATGCTTCTCCTCCATAAAGAAACCTGATCATTTTATTGGTACTCTTGTGAAAAATACCAAAGTTGATGCTATATTAAGTATCTGGGCCTCCTGCATTACCATAAACCTCATACTGGGGGTGCCCTCTCTCCCTGTTTCTTTAATTGGAAATGCTAATGAATTGAGGTCAAATGGATGATGCCTTTAGGCTTAAAAAACATTTTTAAACATTCCCTTCAAATATTGAACCTTGTCATTTCCACCTAGACTCTTCCACAAATGGCGAGGTCCCTTATCTGCAGCAATTCCTGCATCATCTTTTGCCTTTGTGTACTTGTTACTTTCACCTGTGAACTGAATTTGAAAAATCACTTGAAAGGAAAACCAAATCATATTTTTGTTCTTTGAAGCGGTTTGTTGGTGAGTCATATGGTGAAAAGAGCAGGCTAGCCTTTCTTTTCGTGCCTTTTTCCTCCCTGTACAATATCCAGGAAGAAGAAGGGAGGCAGGGAGAAAAGATATATGAGGCAAGGCTTGACTGTGGAGGACTTGAAAATGCAGTTTGCAAGCCCTTCCTGTTTGTTTCCTCTTTGGTTTTTCTTAGTCCCCCCTGCCTCCGCCCGTAGGAAATTGTGTGTGTGTGTGTGTGTGTGTGTGTGTGAGAGAGAGAGAGATGGAGAGAGAGAGAGAGAGAGAGAGAGAGAGTCTGACTTAGGGAGAGTCAGTATCACATATGATATAAAACCCAACAGCTCTTAGATTTATCTGAGTGGTGAATAGGTACGTGCAAGCATACACTGAATAATGAATGGGTCTTCATTGTGTGTTAACTGCCCTCTAATAAATTAGTACATAATTAATGAGGGCCCTAGTTACACTTCTAGTTGTCTATCTTAAGCACTCATTTTCATTAAAATTTCTGCCACGTTAGAGCCATTGGTAGCCAACTGTAGAAGATAACAGATGTGAGTTTCACAAATAGAGCTGCAAATGCGAGTCACATGCAATTTAAAATTTTTCTAGTAGCCACGTTTAAAAAGGAAAAACTAAAAAGATGAAATTAATTTGAATAATGTATTTGATTTAATTCAATGTATCCCAAATATTCTCATCTCAACATGTAATCAGTATATAATTATTAATCAGATATTTTACCTTTTTTCTGTCCCGAGTCTTCAAAATCTGGTGTGTATTTTACACTTACTGCACGTCGCAAATCGGACTAGCCACAGTTCAAGTGCTCATGAGCCCCGTGTGGGCTGGCTACTTACTGTATGGCACCCCACTGCTGTTTCACAGTACTGATGAGGTCTTCCCACAGCTGATGTATGGTTTTGTCGTTATGAGAGGAAATGGAGACAAAACACTGCATGTCATTTGAGTACTGTGGTGTTTCCCCAAATTCTGAACACTAATACCAAAAGCTGCCCTGGGGAAAAATAGATTTTGTGATTAAATAAGTTGGGCATGTTCGGTTCTTTTACCCCCTTTTGGAGATTTTTATGGTGTATCAACATATCACAGACTTGGAGAAAACCCTCTTGGATAAAGAAACCTGTTTGAAGTTGTTGAGTTGTGTCTGTAAGGTTCAACCTCCTGTTCGTCGCTGTCGCCCAGCTGCTACTATAAAAACATCGTTAGTCTGGCATGCTATGTTTATGGTATACAAATTTGTTTTTTCTATACAGGAAAGATTAAAGATATCAGCCCATTAAAGATATCAGAACAATAGTTCTGTCCCAGAGTATTAATCCCAATTGATTATCTTGTCCTCACAGAGACCTGAGGTCATTCCTTATTACACTTTTGGGGACAAGAACTCTGAAAATTGCCACAAGTGTCTCTACACTAGAAAAACTTTTGTGTCTTCCCCTCCTTCTCCACTCTTCTTGGAGCCTATCTCTACTTATTCTTTGTATTCACAATCACCCGAGAGCCAAGATTCATTTTCTTGTTCTAGAACCACCTACTAAAGTGAAACCACCAGATGGCTTTAATGTCTTGCACACGGACGTAGATCTTCAGAGAGTACGGAAACACACACCTTCCTCTCATGCTTTCAGAAATTATGAGCACTCCAGAAAAGATGAGGGGAGAAACATCTGAACGTGTATAGTGTAAACACAGAATACAGTCTCTTAAGTAGAGTAATACCGCCCTGCTGTTGCTTTCTTTTTATATTTTGTGGGTGGTGTTGATTTACATGCTTTAATGTGTATTGTTTTTGTAAAGTGTGTAAAGTAGCTGTGTTAGCAATCAGTTTAAAGAAGATATAAACTATACTTAACAGCTGTCAATCTTCAGCGTATTATCTTTTTGCCTTTGTTTTAGTGGGACCTCTGATGCCGCCCCCATAAGTTTCGTTTTGCTACCTGTGCTTAAGTGGCAATTACCAATTATCAACTTTTGTCGCTGAATTTGGTCCAAGTTGACTGCAGTAACTCTTCTAATGTGTATGTATTCAAATAAGAAGATTGATCTTACTGATCAGTTTTGTCTCTGTTTTTTAGGACTATAGTATTTCAATATTAGAAATGTCGTCTGAAAACTAAAAGCAGAATCCCTTTGCTCTTGAAAATGCAAAGTATACCATCGGTTTTATATAGACTCTCCAGGAGTAGGAGTGGAACATTTGAAATGCAAGAGTTTGGTGTTAGAATCTGTCTGATAATGAAGGACAGCCCCTTCTCTAAAAAGGTAACAGCTTTCCCAACTTTGAACATCTGGGGGAGCTGTACTTGGAAAGGCAGTCTGAATTTTAATCTGATGGATTTAATGGCGCTTAATTAACAAATATTTTTAAAATGGATTTTGTAGAATCCAATTATTAAGGAAACACTTTGCAAAGCCATATAATGGGGAACAGTCAAGCACCACATATTAGTGTTGGAATGTGCATTTACCAAGTGAATAGAATTTACTTCACCAAAAAGATTTTTTGCACAATTCACAGTACTTACAGAAATGTGATTGTATCAATGGAGAAGAAAAAGCTCACCCGCCTAATGATACATTCCACATTCTCTAGTAAACTAGTACAATTCCTTATTATTTTAGGGGATACAAAAGAATATCCTGTCAACAGAATATAATTGCTTATTCCTAATTGTATCTAGGAATGAATACATACTATTATTTAAAGTAGTATTAAATTTTGAAGAACTGATCAATAAATTAGTATTATTAATAAAATTGTACTCTTTGCAATACACTTGCCTCAGCACAAATGCAGAGTTAACATAAAATTATTAAAAAAACACCAAATAATAGAGATTAGTTGTTATTACTTTAAACTCCAAATTTCCATTAACATTGAATCCAACACCAGTTATATGTTGCATATAACTAAAATTTTGGAAGTCTTGCACACAAAATGAGAGGCTTCTTCAAAAATGCCTTTTTGTCAAAACAGGTTCTACGACCTCTTGCTAATTATATTATATTTCTTTAGGGGTACTTCGAGACACATTCAAAGACATATCATTAGCTGTTAGGTCTAAATTTAGAGCAGAACATTCTGCCAGATATTTTACTATATCACAAAATGTTGTGCTGTATTTTATAATGGAACCAAATTCTCTAGTATTCTGATATGTTACATATTATTATACCAAAAAAACACTTTCTATAAGTCTGTTATTATGTACATAATATTTTAAAAAATGGGTATTTCAGTCCTAGGAAGAAAGTATAATGCAATACGTGACATTAAACTGATCTTTAGTCAAAATCCATTTAGGTATTACAGGGAAAGAGCAATCATAGGCTTGAATGTATACATTATCCTCAAGGACAAAACGGTAAATGATAATACCTAAAGACAGGGTCACTGGGGCAAGTTAGCTGGTGTGCACACTGAGAAGGATCAACTTGCAAATGCTCATCAGATTTTAGCTTTTGCTATTGGTTGTTCCTGGAGGGGGAAGTGCTACAGTCAATTGATCTTGCCTCCCCTTTGTGTGTGTGGGGTGGGGGTGGGGGTCTCACAGCTGCTGCATGGTATAATGAAATCTCTTTAGAGGCAAGATTGAGTCAGAAACTTAGAGATGCACCTTACTGTTTTAAAAACTGCTGTTACAATGTTCTAAACACTGTGATCTTCCCAAATGTGTTTTCTGTATTAGTTTTGTACTGTAGAAAATAATTCACCATAAACTGGACTCTATACTGTTTAAAGCAATGTTATTTATTGGCTTATCCTTCCCCATATTTATGTACAGTCTGCTTAATAATATGAAACCTGTGATAATCCTTTGCCTTAAAATAAAATCCAATGCTAAATATTGAGTGTGCTTTAATTAATAATTCTAAGCTACAAATTAATTTTTTCCTTTAAAGCTTAATACAGTGTCAAATAAAATATTACCCAAATATTCTGTGGAGTGTTGCTGCCTATTCTGTATTTGTGACAGTGTGTGTATCTTGATCCAGGACATGGTGGCCTGCTGGGTTCTATAAATAGATATTAGTAATCCTTTCAGAGAATGGGCCTGCTACCTCTCAGCTGTCGGCTGAATCCTCCCCTTAACCTTTGTAAATAGATTTTCCCATGCCACACAAGAATGAAGAAAAACAGCCCTTCATGTTCTCTCCCTCTACAATTTTTGTCTTGATTTCTTCTGAATCTTCATATTCTATTTGTGTTGCCATCATTTTCCTAAATAGAAGAATGACAGATATCCCTTATGATTGATAGAATCAGCTAATTTCAGCAGGGAAAGGGAACTCGTAATTATTAAGGTCTAATCCGTAATGGAACAGGTTAGGACCAAAGTTTTAGGGAGATTCAGTGACTTGCTCAAACTCTGAGGGACAAGGGGTGGGCTGAGCCCATCCTGATGTTCACAAGGTTGTCACAAGCGCAGTGAGTGAAAAGGAATTAAGATACTCCTGGGGCTGGCACACGCTAGCAAGCAGAGGTATGCCTTGGGCTAGAAAACCGTTTCCTTATTAGGTCCCGGTCTTCACTCTGTGCGAGTTAGTCACAGTTACAGAGGAATACATTATGTAGGCAGTTTTTCTGGGAGAGAAGGCATCGACTCCTAAGGATTGTCTGTGATGCTCTTTAACCACTGCAAGCAACGTTTTAGACCACTGTATTTGGAAGACTGAAGGGCATGCTTATTTGGCCCACTGAAACCATAAATCCTGGATACAGGACTTTCCCCTCGTACTTTGAAAAGCATCTGTGTGGTCTGGTTATTTTTAAATGACCGGAAACGCTGGTTCTTTGAGGAATTAGGCGTTCCCTAGGCCCACAAAATAGAGACTGGGATGGAAAGAAGTCCAGACCCGGATTCTGGGCCCCATTGGCTGCCTTTTTTCAAAGGGCTGTGAACCGAAGCGTGGGCCAAGGGCTCTAGGACCCAGAGGCTGAGCGCGGGGCCAGGAGGGCCCGCCGCAGCCGTTGGGGCTGCTGCGCGAGCAATCGCAGGGCGCAGGTTCGAGGCCCGCCTGAGGACCGTCGCCGCAGAGACGCAGCGGGCAGTATAGCGCACGGGCGGCGCACGGTGCGCGTGGGCGTGTCTCGGCCGGGCCGCGCTCCCCGCCCCACCCCAGCCGGGCCGGTCGCCCCCAGGCCCAGCTCCAGCGCCCCGGCCTCCGGGCTGGCTCCGTGCCCTCGGCGGGCAGCGCAGGGGGAGCGGGAGCAGTCGGGGCCGGGCATGCCGGGAGCCCCCCCGGGCAGCCGCCGCCGCTCGCCCGTCGTCCGCCGGTGCGCGCCGCTGACGCGCGGAGATGAAATTCCCGGGCTCCGTGCTGGCGTCCGTGTTCCTGTTCGTGGCCGAGACGACGGCGGCGCTGTACCTGAGCAGCACCTACCGCTCGGGCGGGGACGGCATGTGGCAGGCGCTGACGCTGCTTTTCTCGCTGCTGCCCTGCGCGCTCGTGCAGCTCACGCTCCTCTTCGTGCACCGCGACTTCAGCCGCGACCGCCCGCTCGTGCTGCTGCTGCACCTGCTGCAACTCGGGCCGCTCTTCAGGTGCGTGCGGGCCCCCGGGTCCCCTCCCCCCTGCCCTGGCCGAGGGGCGCCCTTCCGGGAGGGGCGGGTGGCTGGACTGGGTGCCGGGCCCAGGCCGGCCCGCCCTGCTCCTCGGCCCCACCGTTCCAGTCACGCGAATGCGACAGAATCCAGGGAGAGTGGGAATAAAGCCGGGGCGGATCGCCTTCCTCTTAGGTTCTCGCATATGAAATTGCCAGTATTCAACCGAACTTGACCAACAGAAATGACAGTTGCATATAGTCCGACCTCCATAAAATACAAGCCTTCTGTGGGGTCAGGTGGGCTCTGGCAGGATTGGCTTGTGTCGTGACAAACCCTTGAAAAGTGTGTGGGCTAAATCGCCTTTACAGCAAAAGCGTGTGCAGATTAATCTTTAATTTATGAAACACGTGGAGTTTCCTGTGTGCTAGGCACTGTTCTGAGCGCTTTACAAATACTAATTTATTTAATTCTCATGCAGAGCTCTAGAAATCGCATCATTCCCTTGGTGTGGAAACAGGCAGGGTTGTAGAAATGCCTTCCGGCCCTGCCTAACTTACAAATATAGTCATTGAAGCTGGAACACAGTGTGCCGTGAAGACAGAAACTTTGGTGCCTTAAGAAAAAAACCATTAGTGACATTTCTGGAAATTAATTTCTATTAACACAAAGCAAGTAGAATGAATGCATGGTAATGAAGTAGACCGGCTTATCTAAGGACCATGAAGAGAGTTTAAAATGTGTTGTTTTGACAACTTTCAACCCCATAGGAAAAGCAAAACAAAGGATTCTTATCTGTATTAGAAAGCAATTTATAATACTGAATTTAGACACAGGTGATAGATGAATTGGAAGAGATAGAAAGGCTAGAGCTCAGCTGCCAGAAGATTCAGCTAGCCAGGAATTTTTCCTTACCAGGCAATATCTCCCCTGCCCCAGCACACACAGAGACAGAAAAGTCCAGTAGCAAGATAGATTTTAGAGAGCCCTATTATAAAACTTTGCACTTCACATTAAATACAGCTATTCCAGCTGACACTCAGAATACTGACCTGCAGTTCACACACAGTCAGGACAAACTGGGTGAACAAGTCTCCCAGCCTCCAGAAGGCACAGAATCCTAGAAAGGAACAGAAACAGGTATACTAGCGGAACTAAGGCGTTGCTACTGACTTGTGAGAGCAAGGGAAGAGTTAGGGGGGAAAAAAGAGAGAGAGAGAGAAAGAAAGAAGAATTTTCAAAGTCGTGCAACTTGGAGCTATTTAGTGAGGAGTTAGTCCTCTCTGGCCAAGTAGGCCACAGCATCCTGATTGAAATCCCGCTCAGAAAAATCAGTGTGATCTGACTTTGGACAAGACACTCATTATTTATTAACCTCATCTGTGAAAAGAAAACTCATTGCTCACAATGTTTAAATGAAGTGACAGATCAAGGGGAACTGATATTTCTCAGTGCTGCTTGTACTAGATGGTTTGGTAGGTGCTAGGATCCCTCAGTACGCTGAATCCTCCCCATGGAGTCGATGTCACTGTTACCATTTTATAGATGAGGAAAATGACACCCCAGACCATGTTCACAAAGCTTCTTAGAAATTGAGTTCAGTTTAAAAAAAAAAAAAAGAAGAAGAAGAAGAAAGAAATCGAGTTTGGTTAATTATGTTCCGTATACTCTGAAAGAAAGCAGAAGAGTGTGGAGTACATTTTACCAATAGTCCCATCTTAAATTGGTCATCTTGGCAAAATCTAAACAAATGACCTAAATAGCTATCCAGGTGAGTGATCTCTATCATTACTGCCATTTAAAATCTTTCTAAATACTAAGAGTGACCCAAGACCAAGCTAGTGACATTATATGTATAAAAATAGGATGGCACATATAAACCTGAGCTCAAGGAAATATAGCAAGTTGTAGAGTGGTAATTTCTGGATGACAGAGTTATGGGCGGTTTTAATTATCTCCTAGAAAATACAGAAAAGTGTATCATTTTCCCCCTTATTATATACTACTCTACGTTTTTCAGTTTTTATAGTAAAAATATTCTAACTTTATTTTTAAAAAGTTTGGTACTTTGAAAAGATAACTTTTCAGCTATACAGAAAGTTTCAACACCATAAAAAGACCTATTTCCAGAAAATTCTGAATGGGTCATTGTCTTCTTGGGGGAAAAACAGTAAGACATAAAAAATAAAGCAACAAACCACCCCCTTCTGTCAACAAGGACTCTCATTCTAATGCAGCTCATTTATTTCAGGGAGATATTGGACCCATGATTTTAGAGCTGAGGTACACAAAAAATGGGTCCAAATCTCTTAGCTTCCAGATTAAGAGAAAAGCAATTTGCTGTTGTGTATTCGCAGGACTTAATATCTTACTGGAAGTTTTTCCTGCTGACACTTTGATTCTATTTTAACTCCAAGACATCAGCTTTACTTAAAGATCAAAATTATTTCTCCCAAACAAAGGAGAGTCATGGTCTGTTTATTTCCCCTTCTTACTGATTGACTTACTAATATTTTGAAATTGTTCTTGGAAAATTTAGCTCAATTAATTTTTGGTTGGGTACTAACTAGCCAAACTCATGTTCTTTTTAGGTGAGATGCTGTTTTTGAGTTCACTCAGTTAAACTGCATTGCATTACACTGTAATAATTACGGGCTAAATACTAAAAACTAGGCCCGCTCCTTCTTTCCTTTAGGTGAGCCCTGGGAGAGCACCATATTTCATTTATCAGTCTTATATTTAAAACTGTAGTTGTAGTTGGTGTGGTTGTTTCCTTATTAAGTCTAGGTTTGAATGGTACGATCATAGTATCTTGAATTTATTTTTTTATTTTAAGGACGATCGTATTGTGAATGATAGTAGATATTCTGGAAAACCAGAGAGGGAAAAACACCTAACAACAGAATCTTGTTATCATCCTTTTACAATTATGTTAATTTTTTAAATTAATTGGGAGAAGGCATAACTATAAATGAGTTTCAAGTTCAAGGAATTTTCCTCCATTTTTATTTACTGGTATAATGAAGAAAATCTGGGTCGATAAAAATGAAAGCTAAGAAGTTCTAGTAATTTCTTACAGAACATTGCAACATCATTCATCATAGTATTTCTTTGGATAGTAAGCTTTCAGAAAACTTTATTTTTTTTTAAAGATTTTTTATTTATTTATAAGGCAGAGATAGAGACAGCCAGCGAGAGAGAGGGAACACAAGCAGGGGGAGTGGGAGAGGAAGAAGCAGGCTCATAGCAGAGGAGCCTGACGTGGGGCTCGATCCCATAACGCCGGGATCATGCCCTGAGCCGAAGGCAGACGCTTAACCGCTCTGCCACCCAGGCGCCCCTCAGAAAACTTTAAAATAATAATAGCCTATATTTGGGGCGCCTGGGTGGCACAGCGGTTAAGCGTCTGCCTTCGGCTCAGGGCGTGATCCCGGTGTTATGGGATCGAGCCCCACATCAGGCTCTTCCGCTATGAGCCTGCTTCTTCCTCTCCCACTCCCCCTGCTTGTGTTCCCTCTCTCGCTGGCTGTCTCTATCTCTGTCAAATAAATTAAATCTTTTAAAAAAAATAGCCTATATTTGAAGAGCTTTTTTTTTGTTTGCAAAGTGCTCTTAAGGTACAGTATTTAATTCCATCCACTGTAAAACCCTGAGACCTGTCATTTTCTTTTTTGTTACAGTTGAGAAATTGAGGCTCAGGGAGATTATGCAAGTGGCTTTTCAAAGGTCACATGGTGCTTTCTATGTAACCAGGTTGGTTCTTGGTGAAGCCTCATCAAGCACAGGTGTGTCACATGAAGATAACCATGGTGTGTAGGAAATCATAGTATTTCTTTTGAAAACGTGTTTTTATTAACTGCTTTAAAGGGTCTTTGGTATCCCAGGTTATTTGTGCAGACACCAACAAGCATGGTTTCAAGCTAAGGGATAAACTCCTTCCACTCTGATGCTTGAAAATGGGGTGAAGGGAAAAAAAAATGGATCCGCCTGCTGATTATCTACATTATGGGTTGGCAGACTATGCCTCACAGGCCAAATCCCCCCGCTACCTGTTTTTGTAAATACAGTTTTATCAGAATACAGCCATGCTCATTCTTTTAACGTACTGTGTATGGCTGCTTTTGCATTGCAGTGGTGGAGTTGAGTAGTTGGGATACAAACTGTGACCTGCAAAGCCTAAAATATTTACTCTTTGTAAAGCCTTTACAGGAAATGGTTGCCACTCCTTGGCCTACCTGATACTGAAAAACAGCCTTGAAGGATTTTGATGAAAATATTTAACTTACAGCTATACTTAGACAATCTCTCAAGCAAAAAAAAAAAAAAAAAAAAAAAAAAAAAGAAGAAAGAAAGAAAAACCCCCACATTTGTAGTAAAATTGGATAAGTCTTGCAGAATTCCAAAAAGAATGGTAGTTTGTTTCTTATAAGTTTTCTTAACTGGTAGTGGCAAGTAGGGGAAGTCTTAGTACCATACACACATTTATTAAACACCTGCTGTGTGTAAAACTCTGTGCTGAGGTAAATGTATTAATTGGGAAAAACAGCGGATTGCGAGGGTGTCCACTTGGGCTTCAGGGCCACCTGTGTCATTAGCCGTTCTGGAACCTTCTATAATCCCTGTTGGTAGACCTTGAAGTTTCAGTTTGTCAACAATTCAGTACATGCTTCCTGTTTAATACAGCACCCCCCTCGGCATCAAGAGACTGGCTTTCTCCTCTGAACCTTTATTTTCATTCATTCACTTCTTAGCATGTGCTGAAATTCTAAGCTTGATTTCATTATTCAGGTAAAACATACTGTTGAAAGGACAGAAGAGCAGAAAACAGATACACACAATTAAAAAATTTAAAAAACCCTAATTTGTCTAAAAAGAACATTTTTTACCATTTTGTTGTATATCCTTACTAATATTGTTATAGCAGTAAGCTGGTAAACTATCTCTTGGGGGAAAAAGCCCTGAATTGCAGAATGTGCTGGTTTCTGTGATGTAAATATTCCCATCATGGCCCATTTAAAGCTACCAGTTTTTTAACAACTGGCTCACATGATTCCTAACTATTTAACAGTCTCTTGAGTCAGTATGAGCAAAATCAAGCACTCTAGTGTTTATGCGTATGTGTGATTTATATGTTTTTATATATGTGACTTTTTTTTTTACAAAAAATGGAATTTTACGTTCTAATTTACTCCTTTTTCTTACCAAATATAGTAAACATTTTTATATATTAGTAGATGTATGTCTATACCATCAATTTTAAGGATGAGGTAATACTTCATTGAATATATATATATATTATGAATTATTTAATTATTGTTTTATTTTGGGACCGTTAGAGTATTCCCAGAATTCTGCTATTGCAAATAATGCTATGATTCAAATTCTTGCAGTAGGCTTTCTAATATATGAAAAATATTTTGTAAACCAAAAATGCTATATAAATATTAGTTGTGTTCATTATTATCCTCATTATGTATATGTACCCTTTTCCATTTAGATTGTGAGCACCTCTGAATGAGGCAGGTGTACCCCAGCTGTCTTTGCATTTCCCACAGCACTGGCAAAGTCTATCTGCATTCATCATGTATTTGAGAATTCAGATGATGGTCAATTCATTTTGTCTTGTAGTCCTTATTGTGTGAGGTTGCTAGGCCTCAAATAGTTCTTATAGATTTGAGTTTTTTCTCAGGGAAAATTCAGTTGGATTAGCTGGACTTAGACACATGACCTGTACTTCGTTATTTTCAGTTGAACAAATTGGCCCAGGCCGGTTTTTTTACCTGTTTTTATGCACTATACCAAAGTGTCTTTGACCCCGTTGGATAAAATGTACCAGACAAACCTGTCTCCCCCACCTTCTCTCTCTTTCTCTTACATACACACATACACTGCTATGTACCTTCTTCCTCCCAGGAAGAAATGAACAAAGACAGTAGTCACAAAATAAGTCCAGTTTGTACTCATCAGAGAGGCTCTTGTATTTCCTTTCTTACATCAAGTTTAATTATTTAAAATTATAAATGTATTGGGGCGCCTGGGTGGCACAGCGGTTAAGCGTCTGCCTTCGGCTCAGGGCGTGATCCCGGCGTTATGGGATCGAGCCCCACGTCAGGCTCCTCTGCTATGAGCCTGCTTCTTCCTCTCCCACTCCCCCTGCTTGTGTTCCCTCTCTCGGCTGGCTGTCTCTATCTCTGTTGAATAAATAATAAAATCTTTAAAAAAAAAAAAAATTATAAATGTATTCTTGTTGCCATAGTTGCCTCGGGTGAGAGTACAAAGTTAACAACTTTCAATAAAATAGATGAAGCCATAAAACCTTCTGGCAGCATTATAAGGTTGTTATAAAAATGCATGTTGGGAGAAAAAAATGTCCTTTAACAATTTTTAAACCTAAGGCCATGAGCATTTTTCTTATTTCTAAGATAAAACCCGTTTTCCCCCAGCATTTTATTATGAAGATTTTCAAACACACAGAAGACAACTTGAAGGAATTGTACGGTGAACACCCAAGTACTCACCACCTAGGTTCCACAGTTAACAGTTTGCTTCCTACATCTTCCCATCCCTCAATTGATCCATCAGTCCGTGTGTGTGTGTGTGTGTGTGTGTGTGTGTGTGTACGTGTGCACACTTCATAGTAAATCACGCACATCAGTACTCTTCCTCCCTGTGGTAGCCACATCCTTACCTGGAAAATCTGATTTTAAAAGCCAGGTACTCTGTCAGTCTAGAAAAGTGACTGGTTAAGGCTCCATCCCTAGGGCAGGCTTATTCCATAAGTAAGACATAGCTGACAGACCTCCAGACAGGTTTGACTTTAGTCATGTCCCATAAGGGTTTATGAGAGCCGAGAGCTCGGTCCTATATTGTGATCCTTTTAGGGGAGTGCTAGATGGCAAGCTGTTCTGCCCTAGGGCCTCCCCCAACCGTAGCTGCTGCTTTATCTGCAGTGATATGGGGCGTCTACTGGATGTGGAAAAAGAATATTTATATATATATATACATACATAAACACACATCAGTACACACACAAACATCACACCCATATACTGTATTATTGCCATAACAGTGTGGCAAAGTAGGCGTTATCTCTGCTTTATAATTGAGGGCAAGGGTTCAAGGGCTAAATGACTTGCCCAGGGCTGCACAGCTAGTACATGTTGTGAAGGGAAGTTGAGCTTTCTTCTGTGGCTCTGGAGCCTGAACCACTTCCCATCCCCTACTTGGTGTCCTTGCCTTGGTGGCCTTTGGTGTCAGCTCTTTATTAGGCTCACACTCATTTTCAGTCGAGCTGCTGGAGGGCCGCAAGAGGACTCACTTCGTGCTCCGAACTCCTTGGAGTGGAGGCTTTGAGAAAAGGGCCTGTAGTCCAGAATAGCCAAGTCAAAGCTTTGAGAATCGGGTTAAGTAAGCCGGGCAACTGAGGAAAGGCAGAATCCTGTCTCTCTCTGATTATCATGACTTGCTGATTTGTTTCCAGGTGTTTTGAAGTCTTCTGCATCTATTGTCAATCAGGCCACATCGAAGAGCCTTATGTCAGCATCACCAAGAAGCGACAGATGCCAAAAAATGGCTTCTCAGAAGAAGTTGAGAAGGAGGTGGGCCAGGCGGAGGGCAAGCTCTTCACGCACCGCTCTGCGTTCAGTCGCGCGTCAGTGATCCAGGCCTTCCTGGGCTCGGCCCCGCAGCTGACTCTGCAGCTGTACATAAGTGCCCTGCAGCAGGACGTCACTGTCGGAAGATGTACGTACATTTTTCATTTCTGCCTGCGTTCAGGGATCAAAGTAGGGAGTAAAACATAAAGTTTATTCCGGTTCATGTGAAATTCATTCATATCTGCCTTCAGTTCTGAGTCTGAGTTCCAGTTACTAAGCTGAAAACTTGGTTAAAATACTAGCAGTGTTTATTTTGCTTATGAGTCTGCAGTTTGCGCGGGGCGGCCAGAAGGGCTCACCTGCACATCAGCTGGGGTGGCTCAAAGATGGGGGCTGGAGTCCATTGAGGGCTCATTCCCTCGCATTGCTTATGGCTGCTGCTGGCTGTTGCTGAGGGCGTCGGATCTTCTCCGTTTCGTCTCTGTCTGTGGGCTAGTTTGGGCTTCCTCCCAGCGTGCTGGCTGCTTTCAAGGGCAGTGTCCTGGAGCAAAAAGGGCAAGTGGAAGAGTATCACCTCTTGTGATCCAGCCTTGGAAGTTATGTGACATTATTTCTGCTGTGTTTTCTTTGTTGAAGCAGTCAAAAACCCCATCGAGGTTCAAAGGAAGGGGAGGGGAGGAAACTCTGACTCTCAACGGGGAACGGTAGAGTTCTGGAAATTCATGGCCGTGACCATGTTGGAAAAAACAGCTTGCTGTTTGCTGGAAATCCACCTGGCAGAAGCTGGGCCTTTTTGGATTTTGCCTCCATCCTTCAGTGATGGTTCTAAACCAGCTGAGACCCTGGGTTGTAATGGTTCCTAGTGATGAATGATGGAGTGAAGATTACTCTCCTCTCTTCTTGAAGTTCTAAGAGGTAGCTCAGCTTTTAAATGAACACAGTTGTGTAACCTTTGGACTGTTCTCACATCATCAAATTGAGGGCAGGTTTTGGTGAAGCCAGGTTTAAAAAACGAAAAAAAAACCCTCTACATGCCTAAGACACTAGTGAAAAACCTTTGTGTGAGGAGAGGAAATAACTCCTCCCAAATATTATAAGTAAACAAAAACCAGATACGCTGGTCAGTTTCACTACATAGATAAGCAAAAATGAGTTAAAAGCCTTAAGTTGAAAAAAAATACATACTTAAGATAACACTGAAATTGGAATTAAAAAGAAATAAATCACTCTTAATTAATTTGACTTCCCTCAGCATTGTCTTCTCTCTGCCTCGGCTAGATGTGACCATCTCAGCTCGCTGGTAAAATGGCTTAATTTACTGCAGGGTCACAGGGCATTTGCATGGCACAGCTTATTCACATCACCTCAGAGTGACTACGATTCTTAAAACATGTCAGTTGAGCTTCTTGAACCTCGGTCCATTAACGTGTATGCGAATGCCTCCCACAGCCCCAGGCAGACAGGAGGTGCTCAATACATGTAGCAGCACCTGGTTCTCTAGGGACTTATAACTGGAACAGGCATTGACCAAGGTGAGTCCTCTGCATGCCCCTCTATCCTTTGCCCAGTTCTTGGTTTTTCCACGTGATGGGGCCACAGCAAGAGACCAGATGTGGTGCTAGCCTATTTGATTTTGGCCAGTTGATCCAGTTTTTTTTCCTCAAGTTTTTAGAAAATGAAGATTGTCTTTGTTGACCTAAAAGAAGAGGCAAGGTCAAAATCCTAAAAAGAGATGAGTTTATTTGGGAATTGTAATTTGGGACCCACAAACACTAGCATGCTGCAGGCAAGTCCTCTGAAGGCTGGGGGTAGGCCATATTTCTGGGAAGGGAATGCAAAGAGGGGAGAGTTCAGTTGGAGTCTGTTACAATCCAAACAAGTAGAGACCAGCCTTACAAATTCCCCAAGCAGACAAAACCAGTCCAGTCTTACAAACAAAAGACAACTCAGCTCATTCTGCGAGACCAGCCAACCTGGGTAGTTTCTTGTTCATGCCTCTGGGAAACCATAAGCAAAGCTTTGCAAGGTTGGTATGAAGTAACCCTTGATTATTTCCCTATCATTAAGAAAATTCCAGTATTATCAGTTTTGTTGTAAATCAGACACTTAACGGGAAAGCAGTCTCTCAGTCCTTAAGTTTGTATTCCTTAGGGCACAGGTGTGAGATTTTCCATTTCATATCCTCTGGGTCTAATTTAGATTGAAGTTCTTTCACATCTCCCTCTTTTTATCAAGATCTTTCACAGAAAACATTGCTGAATGTTTGCTGAGTGTTTCACAGAACACAATGCTGAAATACACCTTGAGGTGTATTTATTAATTTTTAAAAAGTATAGTTCTTTATAGGTAGATTGTATTGTATGTCTCCCCACCTGAGGAGGGTGGTCTTCCGGTGTCTTTCCCCGTGGGGTTGAGGGCCATGCTGAGTTGTCTTTCCTCAGAGCTGAGGAGAACCCCATCCTCAGGTGTCTTGTCCCGTGGAGGAGGGGAATGACACGGAATTTTAATGGCCTCATTTGGGCAATAAGAGGATTGAGAAGTGAATAATCTCTGGTATGCCACTTTAAGGTGGATGGTTTAGTTTCCATGGTTATTTGAGTTTCAGGAAAAGCTTTTGAAAGGAAAAGAATTTTATTTTATACATACACTTGGGAAGAAGACATTTGCTTATTAATACGAAACAATAGAAATTTAATTAAAAGGATTAAAACTGAGGACAAAAAACCCAACGATAGCTAGTGATTGAAATGCCCTTCTCAATCAGTTTCCCTAACTGCCCGTGTTTAATAGATCAAAAAGGTCCTGTGTTCTGGGAGCTTGGCCAGCTTCGGCTAGCAGCTCGATATTGTCCTTCATTATTTTTAGTTCTTGTGTTATTTTCCCCGACTTACTAACATGAAGACTACTTTCTTCTCCGAGTAGGACACAGGTTCCCCCTGCTGAGCAGTGAGGACATTTAGGGGCCTGCAGTTTTGTAGAACTACTTCTGCAAGGCTATCGATTTGGGCCTGTTGATAGGCAAAAGCTTGGACAGAAGCATTGGAAGTAGTGGACGGGACTACAGAAAGATTGCAAATTACTGTTATTTGTTTTTGTTTTTAGTTTTCGCTACTTCAACCCAGGGAAGAAAGGCTCTGGTAGCATGCCCCAAACTTGTTCTGTCCACTGTAGGGTTATATATAGCTATCCAGCCATAATTATAAACTTCCCAGTTCCAACGTATCCTTTTAAGTCGATAGGAGAAAGACCCTACATTAGGTATGTAAGCAGAAGAGGGAAGGCTTTTTCTAATTTGGGTATCAGGGGTAAGGCAACAATCCCTACACATCCCTTTCAATCGAGCGATAGTGTAGAATATGTTTCTTTCACATAAAAAGAAGTACCCAATGTCTTCTAAGAATCATTGGGTCCTTTTGCCCAGATTCTTTCCCCTGGAATGAAACAAAAGATCTCATAATCAGAAATATAATCATTATTATACAGAACATATGATAATCTGTTTTACTAGCATGATGGGAATGATTATGTGAGAACTTTAAATTTCTATAGATCTCAAGTAACAAATGAGCTGATCTAGTGTAAGATTTTGGTTACGGTCTGGGAGATCTCTAGGAAAAAAATAAGTTAAATTAAGTCTCCGTCTTTTACCAGATATTTGGTCAGTCCCCAGTGAAGTACCATTGAGTGGGAGCACATTAGCTTCCCATTTTCCAATCTTATTGAATTGCTATTGCCCCACCATAGGGAAGATGATAGAGTCTTCTGGATTCCAACAGGGAGTGAATTCATATTCATCTAGGTCATACAGAAAGATTTTTGGGTGAGAGTTCAGACCTGAGAGAGAGTATTGCTTTATGAGTCAGGGGTACCCAGTGGAAAACCATAATATTTTGTGCCAGTTTTCCAGGAGGGAGGATGTGTGGTTTCAGAGGTACCAAAGGAAGAACCTACCCCTTTGCCAGGTAGGTTTTGCCATCCTTCTAAAGACAGTGGCCAGGCCAGCAATTTAGGTTCCTCGTCATGAGTATTATTTACCCTGGCACAAATCTAGAAATCAGTAAGTTTAGCAGAATCAGAGAGTTTTTGTGAAGTGGAGCTAACGGGATGCTTTAAAGCTGAAGTAAAGGATAGTAGGAAAACTAGGCAAGAAACAACTGAAGGCCTGAATGACAAGATTAAACACAGAGTGAGAAGGGGGAAAAAAAAAACCTCAGTACAGGCCTGGTCCGTACATCTTGGGTACGCTGTCTACTTCTGATGCCGTCTGCTTCAGTTCCTAGAAATTTTCATTATTCGGTCATCAGATGAAGAGCCAGTCCATTCAGATTTGCAGGCTTTTTTTCAGATGAGACACATGAATCCAGGAATCTATTCCTTGAAGTTTGGCTGCTCAGAAGTTAGTTAATAACACCTGGTAGGGGCCTTTCCAGTGAGTTTGAAGGGAGTCTGTTGGGAAGTGTCTTTTCCGGTAGATGAAATGTCCAGACTGTAAGGTGTGATGTTTGATGTCTTTGTTTCCCAGAAGCTCACTGTGGAAAGATTGTTCTACCAGAGTGTGATTACTTTCTAGGGACTTGATCAGGCCTTTACAAAACTGAAGTACATCTCCCCACCCCCCTTATTAGTTTTGGGTCAAAAGAAGTGGGCTGAGAGTACTGGCCATTCTGTAATTAATTTCAAAAGGCAAAAGTTTATGTATCCTGAAGAGAGTAGATCTAAGGTTTAGAAGAACCAGTGGTAAGGCTTCTGGCCAGGGTATTTGGAAGATTTCAGCTGATTTACCTAATTGAGTTTAGTAATTCCATTTGTACATTTCACCAGTCCTGAAGACTGAGGACAGTAACGAAGTGACACACAGCTGCCGAACTAGCCAGGCAGCATAGACTTATCGAGGTATTTGACCCGTATAATGGGTTCCCCAATCACTATGAAGTTCAAGGGGGTTCCCTAAGTGGAAATAATCTTTTCTAGTAGGAATTTAGGTACAGAAGAAGCAGTTGTCTGCTACATGGGAAAGCTTCAGTCCAATCTGAAAACATGCAAACCATTACCAGAATCTACTTCTGTCCAGTAGATGGGAGCAATTGTACGAAATCCATTTGCCAAATCTGAATGGTCCACGGGGCAAATTAAAACATCTGGGACAGTACGGATAAGTTTCCCTGGGTTAAATTTAGGGCACATAGAGCAATGAAGATAAGTGCTTTTTGCGGCCTTGTCAGCATTTCCCCACCAGTATTGATTCATGAATGTTGTTTTATCAGTTAATCAGTGATTTAATTCATATATGGTACTTAATATGGAAGTTTTCAATTTTCTGGCAGGACTGGTTTGTTATTGGGTCCTAACCATTTCTGTTCTTCGTGACACCAACAGCCTTTAGATTTCCAATTTTGTTTTTCCTTTTCAGTGACCAATTGTTGTATTACCCTAGCTCAATCTCTTGGGTTGTCACTAGGGGAGGCAGTTTTCTGGACCACGACAGTGGTTTGGTCTTTGGATCCAATAAGAGTGGCGTTTTTGCAGAGACGTCAGCAAGGTGGTTTCCTTTGGCTTCCAGAGACTCAGACTTAAAATGACCAGGGGCTTTAATAATAGCCAGAGGTCCTGACAGGAGTAGAGCATCAAATAAGTTTTGGATGTAAGTACCATTTTTAATTTTGTCTCTGCTGGAAGGAAACCCTGTTGTTTCCGTAACATTCAAAATCAAAGACCACTCCAAAGGGAGTAGCTGGTTGTAGGGGAGAGAATGTCTGACAGACACCTCCCGCTCAGAAGGACAGAAGGAAGCAGGGCACCGGATTTAAATCCTTTAATGGCTTGCACTGCCAGAAGAGCAGGCCTCCCTCATCTGTGCGCGGAGCTGGGGCCTAGAGGAGGCTGTGGGCTCTGGTCCCCGGGCCTCAGCACTTCCCGGGCTGGGGCGCCCCTTCGGCCGGCGGGGAGGTGATGTCTTCAAAGAGGTGGCTCAGGTGCTGGTTGTTGCCCAGGGCCCTCTGCACGTGCTCCGGAGTGATGCGCATCTTGTGGTGGTGGCTACCTTGGCCTGGAGAATGCCTGCAAGGAAAACAGGCGTGCGTGAGCTCAGGCGCTGGGTTTAGTGACCTTTTTTACAGTAGGTCTGTGTGGCTAATGGAGAGCTGCAGCTCGTTGCCTAATATCATCAGGGAACGCGCCAGCAGGAATCCGACAATTAGAGACATATAATAGGGGCGCCCGGGTGGCTCCGTCGTTAAGCGTCTGCTTCGGTCAGGTCATGATCCCAGGGTCCTGGGATCAACCCCTGCATCAGCCTCCCTGCTCAGCAGGTAGCCTGCTTCTCCCTCTGCCCCTGCTTGTGCTGTCTAGCTCTCTGCCAAATAAATAAATAAAACCTTTTTTAAAAAATGAAACATAGACAATAAGGGCGCTGACGAATCTCTAGAAACTCTGCATCAGCATAGAACTGAAATATTGATATTCATAATATTTTCCCTGTTCAGCTTTAATCTATGGAAGGCTGAATACCTCTTTCCATTTGACTTTATCTTATGCAACTAATCAATACTAACATAGCAAATTGAGCTATTTTTTTCTAATTTTCTATAAGGTAAAAGAACAAATGTTTACTTTTAGGGATCTCTAGGAGATCTCAGAGACAGTTTTGAGTATAAAAGGTGTTGTTAAGTTTTATTTCATTTTTCATTTTTTTTTTTTAAAGATTTTATTTATTTATTCGACAGAGATAGAGACAGCCAGCGAGAGAGGGAACACAAGCAGGGGGAATGGGAGAGGAAGAAGCAGGCCCACAGCAGAGGAGCCTGATGTGGGGCTCGATCCCATAACGCCGGGATCACGCCCTGAGCCGAAGGCAGACGCTTATCATTTTTCATTTTGGATTCGGTGTTAGAAGGTAAAAATTGAAAAGTTTCCCAGGAGATTTGAGAATTAAGATGGGATCATGGGTGCCTGACTGAGTGCATGAATAATTGTAGCTTGGCTATTTATGAAGTAAAGTAACAATACAATATTTAAATAAACATACAAAAATCACTAACGCATTTGTAAATGCAGGTTTCTTTTATTTTAAAGGGAATAATCAAGGGCATAGTAAAGTCATAAGAAAGTGTTGCTGTGGTGAGATACGGAGTCTCTGCTATTTGGACAGGTTACATAGAAGGTGAGGTGGGAGCTTGAATAAGGACCCTGAAGATATGCAGGTTCTAATCCCTAAAACCTGTGAATGACATTGGTGGGCCCTTAATGTAATTACAAATGTCCTTATAAGAGAGAGGCAGGAGGAGTTTTGATGACAGAGGAAGAAGATAATGTGAGGATTGCAGGCAGGCTTTGAAGCTGGAGGAAAGGGCCACCAGCCAAAGAATGCAAGGAATCCAGCTCTAGTAGCTAGAAAAGGCCATGAAAGGTATTCTCTCCTCTAGGGTCTCTGGAGGGAGCAGGGCCCTACTGACACCTTGATTTTAGCCCAGTTAACATGACTTCAGACTTCTGACCTCCAGAACTGTAAGAGAACAAATGTGCATTGTTTTAAGCCACCAAGTTTGTGGTAATTTGTTGCAGCAGTCATAGGAAATTCTGGAACAAGTGATTTTACTTCAGACAGAAACATTCTCTTTTTGGCCCTTAATTTAAAAAAAAATAACCATGTCTCATTATCTTGAGACTCCTAGTAGAGTCTCAGTCACATATAGTCTCATTCATATTTATTACTTATAACTTTTAAGCACTTGCATTTCACAGAGGAAACAAGGGGGTGGATAATTGTGAATTTCTGTCATTTTAGCAGAGCTCATGAATACACTCAGCCTAGCTTTTATTCAGCTACACGATTCCCTTATACATTTCACAACATGGCAGAAAGGAACACATTCATCTGCAAACCCAAAGATACAGCCTCCTTGTAACGTGTACAAATAAGAAGCAAAAGTATATAAACTAAAATTATGCTTAGTAATGAATGTTTTAGTATTCTTACTTAGAAATGATCTAAGTGTCCATTCTGTGCCTACCATTTCATATATCGGTCAAAGCTCTTCAGTTATCTAAAGATTTTGGGAACACTTTTCAAGGTAACATACTACAAAACCTCATTACTGTGGAAATACAAGTTCGTCAGAACAATGATTCAATTTGCTTAAACATACATTGATATTTTTGAAATCTTAAACATTCAGTAGGTAATGCTAGCCCATTTGATTATAAACCTGTGTAAGTTTAGCAAAAATATATCCAAGAGGCATAAAAATGTATGCTTGTACTATATTTCACAGAAATATATAGCAGAGAAAACATAGTTGTTTTCATTAAATGACAAATATTATACTAGTTAAAATTGTCAAAGATTTACATAAATTCCATATAAATTTGAATTCTTAAAATATACTTTTAAAATTTAGCACATTTAAAATATTTAATTTCTGTATTTTAGGAAATTTTTGTTATATTCATTTTATATAAGCAATTACTTTACATATGCCAATTAGAACAGAGCTCCTTTAAATTAAGAAAGAGACTTTAAAATCTAATATATTAATACCAGCCCAAGGTAAGAAAATGTTACACACCCACACGCACAACCAGAGGTGAAGGCATTTCTGAATTACAGATATGGAGACATATAGCTCCAGAGAAACAGCTTCGATTTTATAATTTTAGCCATGGATCAAGAGCAAACACAGAAACAAAATCTTCCCAGTCCAGATTTCAAAAAGCCCTTTCCTTCCCAAAGGGCATGAAATTCTGAATTGATTTAAGCTCAAAAATAGACTAATAAAAAGACTGACAAGCCAGATTCTCTGTTGCCTCTCACCCAGCAGGGGCTAGATTTCTACAAACCATGAGTCCTTGTAAAGAGATCTCCAGATGGTCAGATCCTCTAACCAAATTCCCATCCATTTCTGCCAACTATGGGGAATAACTTAATGGCTGCAAATGGACAAAAGCAAAACAGAAGTACATTGGTATAGAGGCAATTTTTTGAAAGACAGAAGAAGGCAGACAGAACTCAGTTCTGTTGGCACTTCGGCTTCAGCTAGGAGAACCAAGAAAAGACACTCCTGGGTTTAACTATACACGAGGTACATGCTGCATGAACAGTTTACCTGGTTCTGACAGGTGTGCCTGTTGGGCATCTCATTGTGAGTTTCAAGGCAGTGAAAAGATTTTTCAAAAGGTAAAATCATGTTGCTCATACAGATACATGTTAAAAGATTTTATTACTTACAAAGAGTGGACAGATGTTAAAAACCATTTCAAAAGAGAACAAAGGAATGTTGGTTAGGAACATTGAAATAAAGATGTCCTTGGGAATAAAACTGGTTTTATTATGCCGTGGGAGGGGAGACCATTGGCGCTCCCCCGGACCATGCACTTTGCGTGTGTATCAGTGACGTGACAGCCTATATCCTGGAGCTGGTAAGCAACAAGGCCCGTGACCGTCGCCTCACAATATGTGGAGAGGGCAGTGCCAGACCTGGAGCTCTACCACTTCCTTAGGGAGGGGCAGTGTGTCTAATTGATGACACGTCCCGATTCAGGAAGAATTGCTGATGCTGGTGTTCTAGAGCCCGGTGAGGGACCTCATAGCCTCATCCGCTAGCAAGCCCACTCACAGTTGAGGGAGCCCTATGCTACTGTCATCAGCAAATGCTATGAAAGGATTTGACTCCATGGGTATGCTTCTGACTCCTCTCAGTTTCTGTCATTTTGAGTTGGAAGTGTCTGTGGGACGTCGTCATAGAGTTTGAAGATTTAGTTTGCAAGCAAGAATGAATGTATAGTCTGGAAAGCTAAATTTGGGGCCCATAGCAGGCTCTTGGATACTCTGGGCCACTTTTCCCTGGCCCTCTTGATTTTAGTGCAGCTGTGGGGAAGAGTTCCACATGCATTGCCAGCATCCCACATCAGCCAGGAGTCCCAGCACACACCGTGGTTTTTCTCTTTTTTTTTCGGCTTCCAGGTTTTCTCCTATGCCAAAGAATGCAGCTCAAGTATAGATGAGAAATATGGCAGAACACTTGCAGGGCCACCTGCAAACTAAAGGGGGTGGTAGTCAATGGGTATAGCCTCAGCCTCTGTCCTTAAGATGAATAACTTGGGGTCCAAACTGTACAGTCCTCTGCTGATCCCCAGATTCAGTGAGCCCTGCTTGCCACAGTGGTAGCCAGCTTCATGTAGTCTTTATTAGCCCTGCTGCCTTCACTACCTCACTTTGCTTCCTCAGCTTACACCCCAGATGATCCACCTGCATCCAAATGCTTGCCTCAGGCTCTGCTGCTTGACAGTAGTCATCTGAATAGAGGTGGTAATTTGAACCACAGCAGGCCAGGCTTGTGCAGCTGTGGAAAAGGCAGCTAGATTCCTCCAGGGTACAAGTTCTGTCAGAGGCTGCAGGAGAATGGAGGGGCGGGTGTGTTTGAGGTTTGTGCAAGAGAATGAATGAAGTTGTGCACCAAAGATTCTTAGCTGGATGGGGGGAAATCAAGGGTTCATTTGATGTGAGTGCTTGATAAGAATATAAAAAAACAGCTGTAGTAGTTCTTAGACAAGTAGTTGAATGGGTAGAAGGTGGTGGTTAGCATAGGATGTTTCAGTTAGTGATTTCAGAGGTGTTTGTAACTCACCCCTACTGTTTTGTTTCTGCCGTATCTGGGGAAAGCCTGAAGAGGCTAGGCTTCACTGGTTTAATTTTATAATATGGTTCTTTGAACTTTGGTAACCTGACATAATTGCCTTCATTTTAATCAGGTCACTTCCCAGAGATGTACCTTGGCCAGACACATTGTCTAGCTTTGGAAAAAAACTTCCTTAATGTATCACCTATTTCCAGGACCAGCTGTGTTTTATGAACTAATCTAAAGATGATAGTTATAATTTGTACATTCTTAGAGGCACATGGAAGGGATGCTGAAGGGTAGCTTTCTCTCTCTCTCTCTCTCTCTGTGTAGTGCTTTATATAAGTTTATAAGTTTCTGCCACAACATCTCAGTTTTTTGCATGTGTATACACACACGTGCACATATGTACACACATACACAAATAGAAAACTTCAAAAGGAGTTTCAAAGGAAATACACTGAAATGTTACTTAGTTGTCTTGAGATAGTGAGGTTATGGGTTATTTTTTCTTCTTTCCACTTATCTGGGTTTTTCATGCTTCCTCAATGAATGTTTATTAGTTTTTGTTGGAGGTGGGGAGAGTGGTCAGGCCTTATCTACTGGTCTAACCATGGGTCTTTGTCTTACTCATTTGTGCATGCCCAGTTTGGCACATATGGGTTCTCAATATATAGTCCATGAATGATGAAAACTGAAGAGCACGGCAGTTGTATTAATTTCATTTTTACAGATGAAAGGGCAGAGGGTATCAATTAAGACGTTGCAATTGCAAATGATAGAAGTCCCAACTAAAAGTGGCTTAAAAATAAATAAAAATATAAAAATTAGAGATATATGTAATATATATTACATATACCACCTTGTATAATAAATTCAGAGGCAGAATGATCCCATGGTTGGCTGATTTATCGGCACAACAGCGTCATCAAGGGCCGAAGCATTTTCCATCTTTATGTCTGTTTCCCCTCGTGATTGCAAGAGGACTGTGTATTCATAATATATTGCTGCACAGTAAACCACCACAAAGCTAGTGACTTAAAATAACAGCAGTCATTTGTTTTGCCCACGAACTTAAAATTTGGGCCGATCTCCACAGGGTCAGCTTATCTGTGCTCCGTGCGGCATCAGCTGGAGCAGCTTGACTGAAGGCTGGAGAAGCCACTTCCAAGGCGGCTTACTCACGTGGCTGGCAGTTTGGTTCTCTGTTTCCTGATGGTTGCTTAGCTGGGGTTGAGGGCCAGAGGCCATGGTTCTTTTCCATGTGGGCCTCTCCTTGGCTCCCTCACAGCATGGCAGCTAGGTCTTAAGAATGACTGTTCTAAGAGTCATGCACTGGAACTTTTCTGTTTCTTAATATGTTTGCCCAGAAACTGGCAGTCATTTTTGCCATATCAGTCACTAGGTCTCAGATTCGAGAAGAGACACAGACTCTACTTCTTAATGGGAAGAATATCAAAGAATTTGGACACCATGTTTTAAAACATCTACAGGTTGTTAGAGGTCTAGACATCACAGGTAGGCTTGACCGAGTCAGGGAGAAGAGAGAGGCTTCTTCGTGTGTGTGTGGTGTGTGTGGTGTGTTTTTTGTTTTTTGTTTTTTGTTTTTGTTTTTGTTTTTGTTTGTTTTTATTGGGGAGGAACACCTTTTTGTTCAGCAGAATTCTCCTCGGGTTTCATTGGCCAGACATAGCTCAGGCTAAACCAGTCCTTAGCCACAATGATAGAGAATTACAGATGCCTTAAAGGTATAGATGCCCTTGTCCCTGAAGAGCAGCTGGGTGGGGCCTGCAAAAGATAGATCAACTTCGTCTACTTAACCCAGTGAATATACCATGCAAATATCATTTTCTCCATTTGTGACAAAAATTGTAGGAGACTGGTCTATGCAAATCTGGATTTACTCCAGGGGCCAAACCTGTGAGCATCTTCCTTGAACATGTGGGAGCGTGAGCATGTAATCAGAATTAGAGTTCTGCCTTCGAGGAAGAACGGAGGAGGGAAGGATACCGGTTAAGTGGGAGGCCCATCGTATCTGCAAAACCAAGGTTCAGGAAGTTTAAGGGCCCAGGATTTTAGATGCTTGGCCCATTGCTAGTCTTTTAGCCGACACTGCTTCTCATGGAGATGGAGAATGTTACGAGGTAGAAAGGACTTAGGAGGTCATCATGTCTGACTTTGTACTCTATGTAGAAATCCCTTCTTTGGTGTCCCTTAAAGGTGGTTATATTCAGCAGTAGAGCTCTCAGCACTCAAAGGACACTGTTCCATTGATTAAACTTTCTTGTTAGTATGCTCTACCTTGTATAATAAGTGAGACTTTTCCTTTTCCCCCAGAAGACATCAGGCCCAGGAGCTGTATGTGCCACATTCGGGGTGGGGGGGGTGCACTAAGAATTGGTCAGATTCGTTTCTTCAAGATTTTCCAAGGGTGATAAAGCAGCCCTACCACAATCAGCCCCCCACATCCCCACCCTCAGATTTACAAGGAAACACCTGAGGGAAGGGGTGAGAGACCAGGAGCTTCTATAATATACGTGGCAAGAGACCACTCCCTCACTTTCCCTCCCAGAAGCCACCTAAAGTGGGATTTCAAGATGAAGAGTGCTCACAACATGGGTAGCCAAGTACTTCATTTCCTGCCTTCTGAGCTGGGAACCCACAGCCCCACTCCGCTGCTGTTCTCCTGAAATAGTTCACCGTGTGGCCCCTGGGTAGCCCCTGGGGTTTGGGAGTATTCACAAGTGTAAAGACTGAGGCCTGATTGTCATTGATAGATTTCTGAAGGTGGGAGACTTGAGGGAATAGCCTGGGGTGAGTAGAGACCAAGGTAGCACGTGCTAGGAAAGAGGACAAGCGGTCTCCTTGATAGGAGCCAGCTGTTGTAAGTCACAGACCACCTAGGACATTTACTGTTGCTCCTGAGTCTACAGGTCAGCCGGGCAGTTCTGGCCTGGGCCAGCCCAGCTGATCGTGGCTGAGCTTTGCCTGTGAGCACACACTCGGCCTCTGAGTTGTTCAGCAACGACTGATCTACGGTGCCTGCTCTTGGAATGGCTCGCTTACAGGTCCTCTCTACTCCCGCAGCAGGCTAGCCTGCTGTTTGCAGGGCTCTGGGAAGAGTCAAAGCCTGCAGAGCTGCAGAGCATCTTGTGATCTAGGCTCAGAACTGGAACACTGTCGCTTCTTCCACATTCTGTTTCCACAGAGCACAGTGGGGAGGAGATTGGGTGGCGGGGGGCAGGGGGGGGATAAATCCCTTTCACAATAATACCCCACCAAGCTGACACTACTAAGTAGAGATTTTTCACTTGTATTGTATGGAAATCAGCCTCCTTTCACCTTCAGCCTCATGGTTAGACCTGACTTTTTCCCACTAAAGCAGCACTAACACATCCACTCCCCCTTACTTCCTGGCAGACCTCCAGATATTCACAGCTATCCGTCTCCTTTTTCTTTTCTGTTCTCCAGATCTTCCCATCATTTCTGTAATGGAATGCTTTGTAGCCATCAAGGTTCCTGTACTTGACATAAAATCTGGCTTGTCACTTTTTTTCCTTAAAACATGGCATTCATAATTGCATGTGATGTTGCAGACTTATTTCAACAAAAGCTGATAGCAGTGGGACTATGTTTTATTTTATTCTATTTTTTGGCTTTAATCTGAACTCTGTGATTTTATTTATGTGCCCAAATGTTATAGCTTCGGGAGGAGCTGAATGATACAATTGGTTTATATGGATGGATATAAATTCTCCCAGTTTTTTTTTTTTTTTGTCATACCGAGAGTGGCTAAGCCAAGATTTACCCATCTGTACCTGTACAGTTTGTTTTTAAATATATAAAGGTAGGGCTTGATATTTTTTCTTCTTCTATTTCCTTTTCTTGGATTCATGCCCAGGGTATCAGCCTGTTGAGATCATTTTGAATCATGATTCTCTTGTCTTCCCAGTTTTGTCCCAGCTATATGTGTATGTCTTCAGTAGTTGACAAGAATGTGAGGCTAGGACCGCCCCAAAGTCACAAGCCTCGAGCTCCTTGACAAATGCCCTTTAGCCTGAACGGAAGTAGTGAAGAGTATGAGTACAGCTTGCTTATCCAGTTACAAATCCATCTAACTGCACTCATATTAGCATATGGGTTTTCTGTGACTTGCCCAAAAGGATGTCATGAGGGCTTTTTTGGTGTTTTTCTGGCAGCCTGCTAAAAACGACACACAATGTCTTCACTATTCGCCCACTTATTAACTGCAGATATGTTTTTCTTTTTACATTAACTCAAAATAGTGGTATTGTAAAATATGAAAGCATATAGACAGGAGTACAGAATAATATAACAAACACCCACATACCTCCTTATGTACTTTATCAGATATGCACATGACATGTTTGCTTCAGAATTATCTTTTTTTTTCTAAGAAGTAACATATTAGTATAATTGGAGCACCCTGACCCTCGTCATGATTTCAAAATTTATCATTCTCATGCAGGATTTATAACTTAATTGTATTTGTACTGTATCCATAAATACCATATATTGATTTTGTAGGTCTTTAATCTTTATCATACTGCAAACATCATCTTGAAATTTGCATTTTTGCCCCACATAATTCATATTTTGGGAACCGTGCATGCTGATGAATGTAGTGCTAGTTTATTTTGTGTGTGTGGCTTAGAAGTGTTCTTTTGCAGGCAACAATTTTCTGTAAAGGGATGGATGGTAAATAGTTTAGATTTTGCTGGCCATCATGGTCTGTGTCACTTATTCTTTGTTTTTGTTTGTTTTTGTGACCCTTTGAAAATGTACAAAACATTCTTAGCTGTTGGGCTGTACAAAAATGGGACCCAGTTTGCCAACCTTTGTTCTACCATATGACTCACTATCTTTCCATTCTCCTTTTGATTTTATATGGCCTCCGTGATCTCAGTTTCTTTTATGAAGCGGAAGTGACAATGACTCTCTTACCTACATCTTTAGGACGGTAGGAAGACAAGGCAGACAATGGATTTGAAAGTGCTTTGAAATGTTAAAAGTCTGTTTTTTTCCTTTCCTCTCTTCCCACTTCCCTTTTCTTTCTCTTCCTTCCCTTCTCCTTCCTTTTTGTTGGCCCAAGTAGGCTCTGAATTAAATTTCCATGAAGAGATCTGGGAGCTCATTGAGAAACTAGATGGTCAAGACACACACGAAGATCCTGTGGGGCAGCTTGGGTTTGGGGAGGTCTGAGCCCAAGCAGTGGGGTATTATATTCTTGCTGGAGGTTTCCCCACAGCTCTGGGGCATCAGTGCTGGGAAATTCAGGGGGCAGTCTCATTCTGGGCAACTTCAAAGCTGAAACACAGCTGGTACTTTGTTTAAATCCTCTGGGACTAAAGTCAGGAGCTTGGGCTCATTGCCTGTTCTACCATTGAATAGTGTAACTGGGCTGACCTCAGAGACCTTTTGTCTCTTAATTTATAAACTGCATCTATCAACACAGGCTTCATGGGATTGTTGTGAAAATTGAATAAGACAAGCAGAAAACATTGGCATGTGGTACAAGCCCTTGGTTAAGATGCTCACTAGAGGTTAATTTACTATATTATTAATTGTTTATTTGTGGAGGTTCCCCTTTTAGGGAAGGTACTACACTAGATAGCAAGACTGCAAGGGGTATGTGCCTACTTTTTTTTTGCGGGGGGGATAGCATTGGTAACGCTAATGGATTTTAATTTAGTGAAAGTTTTAGCCTCATAAAAGGTGATTCAAGTGAGTTTGGATTCTGTGTTTTGGCTCCTTCTCTGGTCTTGATGCAAAACAGTGATGAATTCTTCATGGGAAGGTATTGCTAATGAATTTAATTTTTTTTTTAAAGATTTTGTTTATTTATTTGACAGAAAGAGAGCACAAGCAGGGGGAGTGGCAGGCAGAAGGAGAGGGAAAAGCAGGCTCCCCGCTTAGCAGAGAGCCTGACATGGGGCTCAATCCCAGGACCCTGGGATCATGACCTGAACCAAAGGCAGACGCTTAACCGACTGAGCCACCTAGGCACACTCGAATTTAATTTCTTTAATAGATAGACAGCTATTCAGATTTTTAATCTCATCTTGTGTCACTTTTGGTAAGTTGTATTTTTCCAGCAATTGTCCATTTCACCTAAGTTACTAAATTTATTGGCAAATGTTGTTAATAATATTTCCTTATACATTTAATGTCTGTAGTGATAGCCACTCATTTCTGATATTGGTAATTCATATTCTGTCTTTTTTTCCTTGATCAGTCCAGGTAGGAGTTTATTAATTTTGTTGATTTTTTTTCAAAGAACCAGCTTTTGTATGTCTACTTTTAAAACTATTTTAAAATAAGAACTTCAGGGGCGCCTGGGTGGCACAGCGGTTAAGCGTCTGCCTTCACGCTCAGGGCGTGATCCCGGCGTTCTGGGATCGACCCCCACATCAGGCTCCTCTGCTATGAGCCTGCTTCTTCCTCTCCCACTCCCCCTGCTTGTGTTCCCTCTCTCACTGGCTGTCTCTATCTCTATCGAATAAATAAATAAAATCTTAAAAAAAAATAAGAACTTCAATTTGAGAAAAATATGCATAAATAATAGTATTCGTCATACGTTACTGCAAACACCTCCTTAAGCACATGTCTAATAGCACTTGGCCTGGTGACAGGCATGTGAACATACTAAAGACTTTTTTAGAGAGGTGAATTGAATTCACATTTTTATTTCTCAAGTGTGACATACTCAATCCTTCCTTGTCCTCTGAAGAGATCAGCCTGACTGCTGAGTGGAGGAATAACAGGTTGGCTCAGGGCTGGAGATTTGCAGATGGGCAAGGGGAACATGTAGAAAGGGTCAAACTGGTTGCCACAACTGTCTTGGAATGTGGGTAATAGTCATTGGTATCGCTGGCCTTTTTTTTTTTATTATTAAGGCTGATTCTGCACTTTTTCAGCATATAGGAGACAGAAAGATTTAGAGAGCCAAGCTTGATATTTCCAGAGTTAAGTAGTTTTTAATGCTTACTTCAGATTGGAAGCTATATCTGGTATTTCTAATTGTGCCTCAAGAGACCTCAAAGTAATTTGGCATCAGTGGATAGAATGAAATTGAATTTTCTCTAGGGAAAATAATATTAAGCATAAATTCAAAGCATCTTATAACAAGGTTATTATAGTGGCATATGTTCATTGTGTTTAGGACAAAGTAAGACAATAAATTCATGACTTCAGAACTTCCGAGAATTGGCTACTTCGAGTTGAGCTGAAGGTCATGCTGTTGTTACTGTCTGCTTCTGTGAACGTTTTCTGAGTTGTTCTGGTGTCTGTGGACAAGGGTCCAAATGTCAGGGTTAATTAAAGGAAGTGCATATGTGTGTGTGAGTAGGGCAGTGAATTATCTAGAAAGAATCTAGAAAGTGTGCTAATTCTTTGATTTCAAAGTTTTCCTCATTTTTAAACCTTTTAGAAGTGCATTTGAATTATTTTAGTTAATGCTTAGTAAAAAGGATAGTAATATATTGAGCAAAGAGCTGGTAAACTGATCTCTTCTGTTTTAAAATAACAGTGACTGGCAGAACAAATGTGCCATAAAACTCAGTTAAACAGTCCGAAGGAAATGGAGATTTCTGGGCGTTTGATTTTCTGGTAAACAGGGGCCTTCCAGAAACCTATTTTACTCATGTATTTTTCAGCTTTATATTTCTTATCTTTCTGCCTCTCTTTGGAGAAGATCTCGTATGTATTAGAAACATTCTTGAAGGATTGAGGGTGGTGCACTAATTGGAACAGGTTTGTAGCATATGGTTTGGCAAATGAAGAAGATATGTTATACTGGCTTGAATACATTATTTTTTATTTAATAGTAAATCTTTTTACTAACCCCCTGACTTCTTCAACAAATATCTATTGAACACCCACTGCGTGCCAGGCACTGTACTTGGTGCTATGCATCAGTGAACAAAACAGGATCTGTATTTTGGTTGAGTTTGTATTCTCTTAGGCTATGAATTAGACATATTTCCTTTTACCTTAAAGTGAGCATTGGGTAGTTGGAAAATTGGTTAAATATAGGCTCATTGAAGTTAGTGGTTATTTTAAATTTTAGCTACTAAAAACTTTACTTGCATATGTCCAAACTCATCAAATTATACACATTAAATATGCGCAGTTCCTTGTGTATCAACCGTACCTCGATAAAGCTGTAAAAGATTACTACAGCTTGTTCTCTTCTTACCCGACAGTTGATTTAGGCGTATTATATTGACTTTGCTCCAGTATTGAAATTGCTTAAACCTCGGCTCTATGTTAGATGTCTGTGTTTGAACTGCACAATGCTCTCATCATCCTGTAACCAGATGAATTTATTTACCTATCGCAAATCCAACAAAGAAGTGATAATATATATCATACTTTTCTGCATCAAAGAGCATTCTTGGCTATAGTCAGTATAGTATACATAGCTGTTATAGCAGTCTAAACAATGGTCTATGTGATTATGTAATGGTGCATGTCAATGTAAATGACAATACAAAGCCTGGAAGACTCGAGGGTGGATTCATATCCATTTCTCCTAAATTGAACTCACCTCTGAATGCACTGGGGAAAAAATGCTCTTGTGTACCCCCAAAACTTTTCATGCAGGCTTAGCTTCTGTCTGGGTGTAGGCTTCGATTTTCTTTTCTGGATTCTGTGGCCACAAGCCAGTGGAAGTTACTTAATGCTACTCAGTGGGAAGGACCTCCCCCCAACCCCCTATGAGAGTATGTTGTCAAGGCTGTGCTTGGATTCACTGGAGGATGGCAGTGCTGCTTATGTAGCTTCTCAGGTTTCCTCCTAGAGCCTGTGTTTGAAGACTCCAGCACAGGACCTTCTGATTCCACATCCACATCTCTGCAAAGTAGGTCTTGGTTGTACAGCTTAGAATTGGGGGCATTGAGCAGGTATAGTCACACACAGAAGAGCTTTGGTGTTCTTTGCAAAGTCGAAGCCATTGACTTATCCATTTTTTTATTATTCATATTCTACATATTTCTAAAGGTTTTCATGTTATTTACAACCATAAGCACATACAACCGAAGGCCATTAAATAAGAAGAACAGAAAAGCATTTGAAAAGAGGGAAGGGAAGATAGATTCGGGGGAAAATTATACTGAGAATCATTGTGGGAGTTGAAAAGACTAGTGGAGGTCAGGATGTGTGTGCAAATAGTCGTGTGAGTGTCTGTGGCTCAAGTGTTGGCAAAGGCAGAAAACGGAAGATTATTTCAGTTGTGGAGGGTCAAGTGGCCATGCCTGATTATTTACAAAGTTCACTGTACGTGAATAACTGTGTTTTAAGAAGGCTTGGTTGAGAAGGTGCAGCAAAATACAGAACTTCTGTCTTGGGGTTCTGAGTGGTCCTGCTACCACTGCTCTGTTAAAGAACCTGATATAGGGGCCTGCACATGGGTCAGGTACTAAGTTCCTTTGTTTGGCTATGGAGAGCAAGGGTTTTCTTTACTGTAGCCCAACTCACGGATGCCTCCTGTCCCTGCCTGAGGCAGGATGATAAGGAAGTTGGTAGGGCAGATAGAGGAGCCTGCCTCTCTTTTTCCGCTCATTTGTTGTGCCTTGGGAGGCGATTCCGATTCCCAGAAACCAGCTTAGTGCAGGGAGGCCTGCCCACTCCCAGGTGCCTAGACAGCATGATTTCAGGAAGTCTTTATGTAGAGAAATACTCATGTAATAGAAAATAGGTTTGAAATTTGGGCTCAGTGGAAGCAAGGAATGATAGGACAACTCCCCAGATACTCGGGAGGGTTTCTCCATATTCCTTGAGGCCCTGGGCAATTTCAAGGGTAGCAGATTCCTGCTTCTTGCCTCCCATTGATAAAAAAGATGAAAAGTGAAGCTAAGACCACTGCTAGGGAGATGGACCTCATTATATTTATTTAGGCAGAATTGCCTACTGATTAAGACCAAGACTCTAGAGCAAGACTGCTTAGGCCTGAATTTTAGCTCTGCTAGTTGAATGATTTCTGGGAAACTAGCATCTTTACGTATCTGTTTTCTCATCTGTAGAATGAAGATAATAAGAGTATTTACTTTATAGAATTGTTAGGATGAAGTGATTAGTGCTTATAAGGTATTTATAGTAGTCCCTGGCATGAAGTAAAAGTAAAATAATTTTTTTTGATCATAAAAGAGATGAGCTGGAGGAGATTTTATCATCCAGTTTCCTTAGGCAAGAAATCAAAATATTTTGGGGAGAAAAATAACAAAATCATTCAGGATCTCTGGGGATTGTAGATGGTAATAATCACAGCACACGTGCTATGAATGATGGGCCATAATATTTGTTCTGACAATTCTGAGTACTAAACTAGATACAAATACGTATCGAAAGTCCTCAATTTCTGACCAAACATCTGGTACACTGGCAGATGTTCAAGTGAGATTTTGTAACAGTAAGGTCTTAGTCAGTAGAACTTTAAAATGTATTTTACAGGGGCGCCTGGGTAGCGCAGTCGTTAAGCGTCTGCCTTCGGCTCAGGGCGTGATCCCGGCGTGCCGGGATCGAGTCCCATATAGGGCTCCTCCGTTGGGAGCCTGCTTCTCCTCTCCCACTCCCCTGCTGTATTCCCTCTTTCGCTGGCTCTCTGTCACATAAATAAATAAAATCTTTAAAAAAAATGTATTTTACAGTATTAGGGTGTCATTCTGGTAACATCGGTAGAACCAGTTTTGCTAAAGTGAGCTAAGTAGGGGTTTGAACTATGTTTTCTATTTGGCATTTTGCCAGCATAGGGAAGGAAACTATTTTCTGAAACAACTTCATTGCAATAATGAATAAGTAGTCTTTTTGGCTTTTAAAAATGTAATCTAATAAACATTGAGTGCCTAGTAAGTATAGTAGTAGTGCATCTAGATGTATTTCAGTGAATATTTTTATTGAGGTATAAAAGGTATACAGAAAATTATACTCATCATGTGGGTGAAGCTTGATGAATTATCACAATTATAAGTAAATGCACCCAGGTAGCCCTCCGTCCAGGTTAAGAAACAGAAGAGTACCTGCACTCCCCAAAGCCTCCCTTATACCCCTTCTCAATCACTTTCCCAAGCCTCCTTCCCAAAAGGTAATCACTAACAGAAAGCAAACTTCTAACATCACAGATTATCTTTTCCTGTTTTTAAAAAATCTGTTTAATAGAATCAGGCCTAGCTTCTTTCATCTGACACTGTCTTTGTGAGAGTTATTTATGTTGCGGCTTGTGGCACAAGTTTGTTCTTTAGCGTAGTTGTGTAGCATTCCATTGTATGAATATACCGCAAGGAACTGATACATTCTCTTGATTAATATTTAGATTATTTCCAGATTGGGATTTTTAGGAATAATGCTGCCAAAAAGATCCTAGTAGGTGTGTTTTAGTGTACATATATATGCAGTTCTGTTATGCCTACACTCAGGAGTAGAATTGCTGGGCCTTAGGGAATGCCTTTGTTTAGCTTTAGTAGAAACTGCAAAAGTGGTTGTACCATTTTTACATTACCACAAGCAGTGTATAAGAGTTCCAATGGCCAACACTTGGTTTTAATTGGTATATAGTAGTGTCTCATTTTAGTTTGAATTTGCATTTCCTGATTACTAATGAGCTTGAGTTCCTCTTCACATCTTTAGTGGACATTTTGGGGTGTGTGTGTGTGTGATGTGATTGTTCAAGTCTTTTTGCCCATTATAAAAATTGAGTTGTATTTATCCTTTTGGTCCCTGTTCAGACCTTCCTGTATCTCCATGCTTCCTTCCATGTGGGATCAATTTCATTGGACCCAAAATATCACCTTCATTATTTTCTTTAGAGCAAGTCTGCTGGTGACAAATTCCCTCATTTTCGTTTTGTCATAAGATGTCTTTCTTTTACCTTCACCTTTAGGCGTTGTTTTCTTCCCACTTTGAGAAGCTTATTCCTTTTGTCTTCTGGCTTCCATTCTTTCTTTCTTTCTTTTTTTTTTTTAAGATTTTTATTTTATTTATGCGACAGAGATAGAGACAGCCAACGAGAGAGGGAACACAAGCAGGGGGAGTGGGAGAGGGAGAAGCAGGCTCACAGCAGAGGAGCCTGATGTGGGGCTCGATCCCAGGACTCTAGGATCACGCCCTGAGCCGAAGGCAGATGCTTAAGGACTGAGCCACCCAGGCACTCCTGGCTTCCATTATTTCTGTTGAGATACCGATGTCCTTGTTACTTCTTTGAAGTTAATCTGTTTGTTTGCTTGAGTGCTTTTTAAGGTTTGTACTTTGACTTTAGTGTTCAGCAATTTTAACATGATATGCTTAGTGTAGTTTTTGTATTTATCCTATTTGGGGTTTAGTTTTATATTTCAGCAGCTCGGGAAAATTATTAGCCTTCATTTCTTTAAATATTGCTCCTGACCCATTCTTTTTCTTTTTTCTCTTTCTCCCCACCCTCTGACGTTTTCACTTTCCTGTAAGTCTCTCATCCTCTTTGTTTCTCCATTTTCTTCTGACTTGCCTTCTGCCTGGTACTAATTATCTTTATAGCTATTTGTAATCTGTTAAACCTACTTGTTGATTTTTAAATTGTACTTCCTGTATTTTTCAGTTCTATATTTTCCAGTTTAGTTTTTAAAATAGTTTCCAGTCTCTGGCAAATTCTCCATCTTCTTATATAATTTTGTGAACATATTAAATTACAGATATTTTTAAGTCCAAGTCAGATAATTCCAATATCTATATCTCCAATTGGTCTGTTTTTATCATCTGTTTTCATTCTTGGGTTTTGATCATTTCTTGGTTTTGTTGCTGGCATGCCAACTTATTTTTAATTAAATATCAGTTATTTGTATTAAAAATAGAGATAATTTGAGGCTCTGGATGAATTATCTTTCTCCAGGAAGATTTAACTTTTTTTTTTTTTTTTTTTGAGAGAGCTAGTGGTGGTGGGGGGTTGGGCGGGGAGGGGCAAAGGGAGAGGGAGAGAGAATCTTAAGCAGGCTCGATGTCTAGTGCAGAGCTCATCTTGGGGCTCAATCCCACTGCCCGAGACCATGACCTGAGCCGAAATCAAGAGTCAGACTGAGCCACCCAGGCGCCTCCAGGAAGATTTAACTTTTGTTTATAGCAGGTAATTGGATTAGATACAAATGAACGTGATTCACATACAACTTGAGTTGGTTGAATTCTGTACTTCATTCTTTGTGAGGGCTGATCTATTTCTGGTCACCTATACTCCTAGCATCTAGTCTTTTGGGTTCCCACAAGAAAGCTTTGGGTATATACCAGGACCATTATAGGGCCACAATGTCAGTATTTGCTCCCACACCCACGAGCTTTGAGACACTGCTGAAAGCTGTGTTCAGAGTCTTAGTCTCATAGTACCCGCTGTCATATGGGCAAATATCTTGAGGGGAAAAACTGCTTCAGAATTTTTCTTGGGTCTTTTCTTTGAGATCTTGGCACCAGAAGTACTCACTGCTTTGGTAGTTATCTGATGCCTTTGAGTGGATGTTTTTCCCGTTGTTCTTGGCAGAAATATTAGACCAAAACAAACTAATCTACCATTGCCAGCATGAAAATCCTCTTTTTGCTTTTTGATGTCCTTTTTTAAAAGGGAATTAAAAAAGCATGAAAAGATAGAATTGTGCTTTTTTTAAATGCTCATTGATGGCTCTGGGTAAGGCTAATATATTGTTCTTAAAGTAGTCTGTGCAGATCTGGCCTTTGAATTTTGCCAAACTCTTCGGGATACATACGGGACAGTGTGAAATCTATTATGAGTTTGCTCTGCAGTTAGGAACGAAAAGCAACTAAGGAAGATAGACAAATGACCAATAAGCACATGAAAAGATGCTTGGCATCATTAGTCACCAGGAAAATGTAAATCAAAATCACAATGAGATACTACTTTTCACCCATTAGGATGGCTAGAATCAAAACAAGTTAATAATAATAAAAATTCAAGTCAATAATAACAAACATTGGCAAGGATGTGGAGAAATTGGAACCTTCCTATACTGCTGATGGAAATATAAAATGGTGCAGTTGCTTTGGAAAACAGTGTGGCAATTCCTCAACAATTAAATATAAAGTTATCTATCATATGACCCACCATATGCATATGATAGACTGAAGAGAACATATTTGTACATGAATGTTCATAAGAGCACTACTCACAATAACCAGAAATGATGGAAATTTACATCAGTCGATGAATGAATTAAAAAATGTAGTATACCCATACAATGGAATATCATTTAACCATAAAAACGAACGAAGGACTGATACATGCTACAATATAGACAAACGTTGAAAACATTATGCTAAGTGTAAGAAACCAGTCACAAAAGACACATATTATACGATTTCATTCACATGAAATCCCAAAATTGGGAAATCTATGGAGACAGAAAGTAGATTAGTGGTTGCTTAGAGCCGAGTAGGGGAAGGGGCTTGGAGAAATGATAGCTAACGGGTACTGGGTTTCTTTTTGAAGTAATAAAAATGTACTAAATTTGACTCTGGTGATGGTTGCACATATCTGTGAGTGGACTTTAAAAAAAAAACCCACTGAATTATACACTTTAGATCATGAGTTGTATGGTGTGCGACTTATATCTCAATAAAGCCTTTAAAATAAAGAACCAAAGCAGTATTTGTGGGAGCAGCTGGGGAGGGAGGGTGGCAGACGCGGATACAAGCTCATGGCGGTGACGAGCTCTCTCCTTCTCAACCTCTTGATTGACAGTTTGGTAACTGGTTGTCAGGGCCTGGGGTGGAATTAGAGCAGCACACTGGACAAAAAATAATAAAGTAGAACACTGGGTTCTAGAATAAGTGGTCAGGAGTCACTCCCAGGAGTAAGCTGTGGAATCCGGCAAGAACAGTGATCTAGATAAGTGGCCAGGAAAACCCAACACTGCCAAGATCGTCCAGAATGGTCTGGCTTCTGGCTGGGCCCCACGTGCTGCAGCGGTGCTTAGCTTCCTTAGTCCTGCCTGTGGTCAGAGCACATTGTACTGTTCCTACATCTCCGCAGGCCTCTCGTGGACCTCAAAGAGAATTTTTTTTCAGAACGTAGACTTGAATCTCAAAGACATTTTCTAATTTGGAGCTGACCTCAGGAAATGTTGGAAACAGGTGCCACTTCTTGACTGAGAAAGGCACGTAGAAGCAGATGTATTTGCGTAGGAAGCCCATAAGCGCAGAGATCCCCCTCTGGTAAGGGGCTTTGAGAATTCTCTTTGCTCACTTCAATTATAAGTCTGCGAGAGAGCTGGAGCTTAAACTCCATATTCAGTGCTGAAAAAAAGGCTTTTCACAGGTTGTGCAATTTTAATTCATTTATTCATTCATTTATTCAGCATACGTGTATACATTACCTGCTTTGTGCCAGTCACTGTGCCAGGTGCTGGTGAGAAAAATCTGTATGAAACAGTGGCTACACCTAGGAGATCGTGCCAAGCCCAAGATACGAAGTGATGAAGTAAAAGTCTGCACAGGTGCTGGCTGCGAGATCTCCGTAGAGGGGCAGTTAATGGAGCTCGGAAGAGTCTTGGAAGCATGTAGCACAGCTGAGTGAATGTAGTCAAATAAAGGCTGAGGAAAAGCATCATTGACGACTTAACACTTTAACTGAACCTGGAAGGACAAGTAGGGTTTATCCAGGCAAGGAGAAAAGAAAGACTGGTGGCAGAGAAAGACATGAGTTAGGACCCTGTGGCAAGCACCGTACGAGAGTTAGCAAGTGATAGAACCAGGAAGGCAAGAGGAAAGCGGCAGTACTTCTCAAACTGTAGCGGTCATACAAATCCCCTTGAAAATCCTGTTAAAGTACAGATTCTGATTCGATGGGTCTGAGGCGGAGCACGTCTGACAAATTCCCAGCGTCCATGCTGCTGCTCCATGAGCCACGCAGGGCAGCAACAGTTCGAGATCTACTTGGCTGTGAGGGGAGGGAAAGGTGAAAAGTCCTCCTGAATACATAGATTTCTGGATAGGGTGATCTGGGGTGATGAGGTCATGGGCTGTTAGAGGAAACAGGAGAGGAGTTTTCAGGAAAATAAGTTTTGTTCTGTTTGTGGGGTTTTTTTGTTGTTTGTTTTGAGGCACCTATAAGATATCTAGGAAGAGAAATCTAGTTGGCCCTTGGATAGAAGGAGACCATAAAACCATGGTTCCTGGGTGGAAGAGAAAATGATGGGGCTATGAATGAAGTTGAGAAGAGGCTGCCAGGAAAGCGAGAGGATGATTAGGGGCAAACAGTGTTATCACTTCTACAGGAAAAGTTTCAGGAAGGTGTGAGTAAGCAACATCCCATGTTACAGAGAGATCAGGAAGGACCCAGACCAGAGTCCAGAATGCAAGGAGTTGAGAATTAAAGAGTAAGTGTTTTGATTAGAGATAACTCAAGAGGATTGACTGCAAAGTGTCAAGGAGAGTGGAGTAGTAGAGAGAAGTTCAGGGTGAAGGAGGGGTCCTTCCTCTCTCCCGTACTCTACTCTTCCTTCCCTTCCCTCCCCTCCTTCCGCCCTTCCTTCCTCCTTTCCTTCCTTCTCTTCTTCCTTCCTTCCTTTTAGCATTATTATTATAGCAATTTTGCAGCAGGCTAAAAGATTAAAAAGATATTATAATGAGCCACCCATATCCACCACACAGCTTCTACAATTATGTTGGCTTTTGCAAGTGAAGAATGGTTTTTTAGAAGCAGCTGACTTAGGCATATTCATACGCTCAAGAAACAGAGCCAAGATAGAGGGAACAGCTGCAATTTTAGAAAAGAAAGACGATAATTGATGGAGCAAGGTTTCTGAGAAGGAGGCAAGCGGTGGAGTGCAGTACCAGCGGAGAGCTTGGCTCCAGACAGTAAGGAAAGCACTTCTCAGCTACTGAGTTGGAAGAAAGAGTTAAAAAGTACTGCCCTTCAGAAATCTGATCAAAGGGATCCACGGGTGGCTCAGTCAGTGAAGCATCTGCCTTCAGCTCAGGTCATGATCGCAGGGTCCTGGGATCGAGTCTCATGTGGGACTCCTTGCTCAGCGGGGAGCCTGCTTCTCCCTCTGCCTGCTGCTCCCCCTGCTTGGGCTCTCTCTCTCTCTCTCTTTCTGGCAAATAAATAACTAAAATCTTTTAAAAAAATCTGGTTGAAATTCCAGTTTTCAGAAGCTTCTTGTGCTGACCCTTTCAGTTGCCCTCTGCCACCATATTCCTTCAGGGTGCCTCGGTTCCTTCCTTGAAGTCATTCACTAATTTTTTGGGAAGTATCTATTCCATGTAAACATTTTGTAAGTTTAGTCATCTTATTTGAAGACCCAGTGTCCATGGAGAGTAGTTACATCACAGAGAACAGCCATCTACCGTCTTCCATCTGGCAGCCTCTGTTACCTCTCCAAAGCAGGAGAGCAGCTGTTCCTCTCCTCCTGCGGATAGAATTCCCCCCTAAGAGGAATCCTGGGGAATAAAATATTCTTCATCACTTAACATAGAAATTCAGTTTTTGGTGTCAAGTCAGGAAATGAGTAAATTCATGCCTAATAACAACTTGTTTCTCTGTGAAATAGAGAAAGTGTTTGGAAGGAGGTGATTTGGCGGGAATTGAGTGGGAAGAAGCTTTGTAAGTGTGGCAAGAGTTTGGAATAGTGCCAAAGCCTTCTATTCAGCTTTACCTAAGGTGATGCCTTGCCTTCTAATAAAAGATGAGAGCGGCAAAATGCCACCCCCCCACGCATAGATAATGAGAATAGGATTATTAAGGGAAGTGAGACTTCTATGAAGTGCCACGTAAATGCGCAGGACTGCCAACAGATCCCATTTTGTGTTGACTGTGGGAAGATAAGGTTGGGAAGTGGCACCACGAACTTTTTTCCATTTAAGTCTGAATAAGTAGGTATTTGCATGAGCATCAGCCTAGCCATTCATCAGATAGCTTAATTCAAGAGGTAGAAATGTGCGTTCCAAGCATTTTGAACAAGCTTCTTGTCTTCCAAGTGCATCTCTCTTCTTGGACCTCTTTCTATCTGTGACATTTTGCAGTGAGCACCCAACAGTGGGAGTGACGATTGAAGTCAGTGATTTTATGACAATTTCTTTGCATTCTCAGAAGGCTTCAGGGGGTGATTGCCGCTGAGCATCAACTGGGTAATCATTGGCTCATTCTCTTCATAGAGAAATAAATGCAATTTGGAAATAATTGATCTAACAAGAGAAAAATGGGTAAATGCTTAAAAAATCATTTGGGTCATTGCACTGTTGAAAGTAATAAATAATTTGAAGTACCAAAAATATAACTATAAATATTGTATGTGTATGAATACACAATTGACATTTTAATTACTTATGCTTAGCTCATCTTCTGCATATGAAGTATTTTTCTTATAGTGGGGAAAAAACAGAAGGACTAAAAGAAAAGGATTCAATGTTAGACTCTTAGGGTATAGAAATTTGTAAAAATAGAAAATATATAAAGCATATAAAAATACATCACTGATATGTACTGCTTTACAATGCTCCGCTGAGTTAGTCTCTCAGGAAAAATAATTCAGTCCAATTGCTGCCCAGTCTACTCCTGTGATAGTGTTTCTATCTTTTAAATTTGATCAGTAGATGACAGTCTTTCCAGTGAATGAATTTGATGATTTAAATCAGTGCCGAAAGACTATAAAAAAAAAAAGTCGATGCTTTGAGTAAAGTTGAGCTTCTCCCGGGCAAATAAATACCAAGGCTTCAGAGCTTTTATGTCCACCAAATATAGATGTTTTTCCATTGATTGATTTAGAACTTAAATAAGGAAAAAAACCTTTATTCCCATGCATTTTAAATCATACATTTCGGTAGCAACAATTATGTTATATGGACATTGCACCTTATGAAGCAGACATGGAAGGTATTAACGTCTCAGTTTTATGGGTGAGAAAAGAGAACCCAAAGAGATGACCATTTCCCTAGTGTGGCCTGGTGGGATAAGACTAAAACCAGAGCCAGACTCTTGGTTCCTAACCCCAAGCCCGGCCTCCAGTCTCTCCTTGCTCCAGTATTTGGAGGTGGTGCCGGCCTGTTGTAAGGGATTGTATTTCAGTTTCGACCACACAGCTTGTATTCATGGCTTGGCGGCACATTTCTGAGATAGTAGCTCACAGCCACAGTGTTGTGCTCTCATACACGGTACCATGTCCCATTTATTTTTTTTGTTAAGATTTTATTATTTATTTGAGAGAGACAGAGAGAGAACAGAGGGAGGGTGAGATGGAGAAACAGACTCCCCGCTGAGCAGAGAGCCCAAATCATCCCCAGCCCAGGACCCTGAAATTATGACCTGAGCTAAAGGCAGACGCTTCACCGACTGAGCCACCCAGGCACCCCACCATGTCCCATTTAAATGAGCCATATCTTGTCCCTCCCCCACGCCAAACTTCTGCTTGGTATAAATTGAATAAACCCATTAACCATAGGTCATTTTAAGAAATAAGCAGCTCGACTTGAGACTTCTTGAAACTCTGAGGCCTTTCAGCCCAAGACTGGATTGTCATTAATGGTGAGGTTCTCTCGTTTCTTCAGCAATCTGCAGTATCAGCTTAAGTGTAACGGAAGAGTAAAGAGAAGGGAGCATTCTATAGTTGGGATACAAGTTGCAAAGGTCACGCAGATATAGAGGAACGCGGTGAGCAATTTGTTATTGAGACCTTTCCGTTTGTGTACCTACCGCTGGTATATGTTGAGAGGCACCAAGACAGAACATCAGACTTGGTCATTCTCGACTCTGCAGGAGCTTTTAAGCTAAGCGAGGAAACAGAACACACCATGTGAAGGACCTCACGTATTCCGACAGAACAAGATGGCATTAGGAAGGCGTTTCAAGCTGAGCTGACCCTGAAGCAGACCGAGACAAGGCTTTGAGTGCTTGTGTTTTTGGAGGAGGGTGTAAGGAGCCCCAGAGGAGGGACTAAGACAAGGCAGGCAAGGCAGCCAACAGAGGGCACGTGATTGGACAGCCGTCACCACGGGTGACTGGAAAGTAGCCCTGTGAGGAAACACTGGTAAATAGGAGAGGACACAGGCCTTGGAGTTACGCTACCCAAGGTGTGGGGGAGCCAGGGTAGTTCTGTTCCCGCTCTTCTCAGGGCTAGACTTGGGTATGGAGGGCTCTCCCAGGGACACGGATTCTCTGGCCCGTAAGCCTCCCCCGCCCCTGGGCACAGCAGCCTTGTGAAGCCCTAGAAAAAGCCCTGAGGCACAGTGAGCAGATACGGACGGCTGGAAGTTAGCCTGAGAACAGAAAAGAGAGCGGTCCCAGGAAGAGAGGTAAGACAATCTCACAGATTATCTGTGAGAGCCGGATTCTTGGCGCAGGTGGGACTCGACAGTGCTCTTTCTCTCCTCTCCCCAGGTCTCTTCATGGTCCTGTCCCTGTTGTCCATTGTGTACGGAGCCCTGCGCTGCAACATCCTGGCCATCAAGATCAAGTACGATGAGTACGATGTCAAAGTGAAGCCTCTGGCCTATGTGTGTATCTTCCTCTGGAGGAGCTTCGAGATTGCCACTCGAGTCATTGTCCTGGTCCTCTTCACCTCCGTCCTGAAGGCCTGGGTGGTAATGGTTGTCCTCATCAACTTCTTCAGCTTCTTTCTCTATCCCTGGATCCTCTTCTGGTGCAGTGGCTCCCCATTCCCCGAGAACATCGAGAAGGCCCTCAGTCGGGTGGGCACCACCATTGTGCTGTGCTTCCTCACCTTACTCTATGCCGGGATCAATATGTTCTGCTGGTCTGCTGTGCAGCTGAAAATCAACAACCCTGACCTCATCAGCAAGTCCCAGAACTGGTACCGGCTCCTGGTGTACTACATGCTGAGATTCATTGAGAACGCCTTCCTCCTGCTCATGTGGTATCTTTACAAGACCGACATCTATATGTACGTGTGCGCGCCTCTGTTGGTCCTGCAGTTGCTCATTGGCTACTGCACAGCCATCCTGTTCATGCTTGTGTTCTATCAGTTCTTCCACCCTTGCAAAAAGCTCTTTTCCTCCAGTGTTTCTGAAGGCTTTCAAGAGTGGCTAAAGTGTGTTTGCTGTGACTGCAGGCAGCAGAAATCCCGTGAGTCTGCAGGCAAGACGGATCTAAGGTCAAGCGAAGACAGAGATGAGACACCTTCTAGTAGTAAAATAAGTTCTTTGCCCAGCCAGATTTTGAATACTGATGAGCTCTGCTCTGCTTAATAGGACCTGAGTCTCTCAGCGTTCAGACATACTGTTTTCTGGGTTGATCCTTGTTCTTCATACAAGGAATGGGCCCTGCACAGTTAACAGAGAGGGAAGTTAGCTCCCAACTCCTTGTGAGTTGCTCCCCTTTAGAGAGCTCTTGGGCATGTGGGAACTATGGAGAGAAGCCAAGGAAACCCCTGAGCATTGGAGGGGAACCCAAAGTACCACCATTTGTAGTTGACCTTGTTCTCCCAGGCATTACTGGCCTTTTCACTGACAAGGTCCCCATGATATCTGAGTGGGGCTGGTTAGATCCATCAGGTAGAATGCGGATAGGACCTTTCTTGTTTTCTAGGTTTTTTTGAACTGCTGGTGTAGGTAGCCTCTTGTGTTTTTTTTTGTTTTGTTTTGTTTTTGCCTGAGCATAGCTTTCATCCAAGAGCTGTCCTCATGACCACAGGTTACTGGGGTTTTGTCATCAGCAATATCATTCCTGTCAGAGTTTTCAGAGAGGGCTGTTCAAGTTTGCTTTTTGAATAGACAGGTATTCCACTTTCTTTCATTAGGGCTCTTTGTACATAACCAGCTGTAGCCACCTTGGCCTGCTATCTCTGGTTCGAAAGTCTAGACTTGGAAACTTTATTTCCAAGGATCCATGGATGCAAAATTGAATTCTGAATTTGGCTGTGGAAGCCCTAGAATTATAGGAAAGTTGTGTTCTTTCAGTGTGTTCAAGAAATTCTGGATTGAGGGTTGTTAAGATATCAAAATGATATAGACTTTTATAAGCAGAAATCTTACCTTCTCGGGGTGGTTGAAGATAAATGAATCTGCTGGAAGGTAGGTTTAAACCTCTTCAAGGTTCAGTCCCATCCTACAATTCTGGGAACTCTCTAGTTGAATTTGCTAGGATTTGCCTTCTTAACAAAGAAGAAAATAAAACTCATAGTCTTCTCTTCCCCTCTTCTTCCTTGCCTGTCAGAGAAGTTTTAGACAAGAGTTACATTGGTTAAGTTTTTCTAAAAAACTCCTCAGAAATCTCTCAACCAGGCCTAACTATATAGGGCATTTTACTTTTCGTTATTTGAAGGAAAAGGGTCTCCTCTCCCAAGTTAGATATTGACTTCAGAAACTTTTAAGTTATACAAAGAGATGAAATGACCAGAGGATTTTTGTTTTTAACTGAATGTATTTTGATTTGGCATGATTATGAGTTTTTTAAATGGTATCTCCAATTTTATGCTCCTATGCTCTCCTGTCTCCAGTATAATTTCTCCTTTAATCTGGAACCATATTTGTTTCATTAAAGGATTGTATAGCATATCCTCAGTTGTCTCGGAAAAATGCCTGGGTCTAGTGCCATTATGTCTACCATAAAAACCTTGATAATGAAATATCTGGAAATAGGTGACCTGTCACTGACTAGGCTGGACATTGCAGGGCAGTCAGGGTTGATGGTCTAAGGACTCCTGGTGGCTGGACTTTCTGACCCACCCATTTTCTAATAGGCAGTCTGTTAGGAGACAGGTTACACATGGTGAGTTTGAGCAGGAACCGTGGTCTGAATTCGACAAGGATGGAGGGACGGATACATCCTACCTTGGCTTGGAAGCCTGTCTCAAGAGCCGTTACAAAATCTGAGCCTTCGAATGTATTTTAAATCATTTTAATGTAGAAGATAGCTAAGCATCTTAAATGACCCCAAACCAAACTAACAGTGATGGTCTGTCAGGCTCCCATAACCCAATTATAAGCCACATTTATAAGGACAAAGGGGTTTGCTAACTAAATTGGACATTTTGTCATTTTTAACCCTTGATAGACAGATATCCCTGCTCTGGGGCCATGTGTGTCCATTCACTTTGGGAGAGAGAAACCACTGGTTGTTTTTCTGTATGGTAAAAATTTAAGTCATGGTGAACTGTGAGAATTTTTGTTTTAAAATTATTTATATTATACCTCTGAAATGATAAAGTGATAGTTCAGATTGCAGAACTAGGTTGCCCTAAAGACAAGCAAACAAGCAAATTCCCTCATGTGTTGAGAATTAAAATGTTTTTCCTGATAATTCCAATTTTTAAAACTCTCAGTGCTTTGTCTAATTAATTGCATGCCATAACTTGTCGTGACAGCTGCTCCAATGGAATCCTGATCATTTAACTCAATGGAGGTGAGGTATTTCATCAAAATATATTGAAATAAGATCATCAAACACATTTAGGCTTTGTCTCTTCATTACTGGAGACAGCACAGTGTAGAGACTGGCACCTCCCCATGTAGCCCCACAAGTTATTTAATTGTTGTATGCCTCAGTTTCTTCACCCACCAAATTTGGGTGATATACTTGCCCGGCCTACCTCACAAGGTTGTTGGTTGAAAGATCAAATTAAATAATAGATGTGAAAATGCTGTGAAAATATTTTAAAGTGCCATGCATATTTAAGGACTTGTTAGCATAGTTATTCAAGTCCATAAACAGGTTGTTACTATGTGTTTACTGTTAGAAAAGAAACAAGCAGTATCATCCACAGGCGTGTCTTGAGTGAATAGTTGGCCTTTGACCTTATGGAAGGGCAAGTGTAAATGGTCTTTATTCTTGGAGAGAACTCAGCAGTTGCCCTTTGTCTTGCCATCGGTTGCTTACAAAAATTAGCACCCAAACACATAATACTTGGAGGAAGAAAACCCACTAAAATCTGAGAAATTGCTTTTGGTGATCATGAGTTTATCATTTTTGTATCTTTCATCTTTCATGAAAGGCATAGTAGCTAGTGTCTTTTGACTGTTGTGCTTTACAAGTTGAATGCCTGATCTTGTTAGACTTTAATTGAATGTGGGTTTAATCTTTTCAGTCTTGTAAATGGGAAAATAAACATTAAAATTGTCAAATACAGCATTTCCTTGGCAACCAGCTTAGAACATTAGAGCTGTGGTTATGAGTGTTCTGTGTCAGTACTTCTCAGTCAATAAACTGTGGATGTGAGCTTTTGCAGGCTGCTTCTATGCAGCCATTAACTCTAATAAATACTGTTTATGTTTCTTCGTATAATAAATTAATTTTTCAGTTTCCCCTTGTGTTTCATTCCTTATACAGTCCTTTCCTGGCTTTTTGATGTCAGGGACTATTTTAAAAACAGAAATTTGAAAATGGTTTCATCGTGATTAGTTATGGTTTTGTCACCTCACCTGGAAATTCCTTCTGCAGGCTGGGAAATTTGAGAGTGCTAGGATTGTGACTTCCAAGACACCAACAGTTCATGGAACCCTCTCTGTTTTATAAGCATCTATTCCATCTGTTGAAGCTGCACTGCTGGATACTAAGATTCTGCTCAGCTGTCTGTTGATTGCTGTGTGTGATACCAAAAAAAAAGAGAGGCAATACAAATCTCTTCTAGACAAACACAAAAGGTATACTGATTCAGAAATACGAACGGGTGACTTAACATAAATAATCAAATGTAAATGACAATCCATTTACAAACTATCCATTGATAGTTTCAGTAGAAAAACTATCAGTTATTGAAGGGGTCATTTCAGAGCATGAGATAGATGTGGATTGTTTGAGTAATTCCTTGTCTTCTGAAGATGGCCTGCAATTTGGAAAGACTTAGCTGTAGGTTAAATCTTTTCAAAGAGAGCTCTTGGCATTCAGTCAACCCCTTGAGAAAACTGAATGTCAACAAGTATAGTGTTTAGGTCAATCTAAAATTACTTTATTTGGTGTTTGTAAATGTTTCATTTTGAAATGATTTCAAACTAAGAGAAAAGCCTCAAGAACACTGCAAGGGATTCCTTTATATCTTGTCCCTAGGTCCACCTATTAACTTTGCCCTTTTTTTCTGAAATACTTCAATGTGTGTTTCCTAAGAGCAAAGGCATAGTACAGTGACCGAAGTTAGGAAATTTAGCACGGACACAATACTAGTTACCTAATCTGGCGTCCACAGTCCATTTAACAGTGGTGCCAATCACTTCGTTTGTTTTCACAAAGCTTCCCCAATGATGTGAATCTACGCAGTCCTCTTCTGGGGGGGGGGTGTCTCTTTATTTAAAGTTATGAGTAAGTTTTAACTTCCCTGTGAACACTGGGACGTGTTATCAGTACTGATGAATAGCTTAAAACCATACATTTGGGATGTTTACTGTTAAACTGAGTAATTTTTTCAGGGATGTCCATGTTAGGCATCAAGTTTTGCTGCTTAGTATGTGAGCCTGTAGTTTATTCCCCTCCCCCACCCCGCCGTGATAGTTCTGTTTTACATTGTTTAGGCCCAAGTTTGTAAAGATGAGGAAGGAGATGAGGGAAATATATGTGATTCCTCTAGGGCCATATTTCTCTGGGTGCCCCCCTTCCAGGAGACTATATGCTCTATGCATATCTTTCCAAATGGGAAAGAGCTCAGAAATGTCAACTCTAAACTGTAATTAAACGAGTGACATTTTGAACCTTTTTTTTGTTTTCCCCAGAAAAAGGCACTTCATAGCAGCAGAGATTTATACAGAGCTGGGATTTCAGAAACGTCCCCAATCCTGTCATTCCCTGCACACAACAAACCCTATCAGGCTAGGCGCTTAACCAGCTAAGAAGCTGTGTCTGTTGCAAAAGCCTGCCCTAGGGAATGCCCCTCTCCTCCTCGTCACCCCCTTTGCATGGTTGTTTCTCTGGATGTGATAAGGCTGGGACGGGCAGAAGCAGTGTCGGTTTCGGGGGTTTCAGGAGCCAGAGCATCTGTGGAATATATAGCAGTATATGCCACAGCACTTTCCTGCAGCGGGCTATCCGGAACCCTCCCAGCTGGACTCCCCCGCAGCCTGCACTCCCGCGTGACAAGGTTTGCCTCCTCCCAAGGACAGATTCATCCAGTTAGATCTTGAGATTCTGCCTGTGCTTCTGCTCCCTCCCTGCCTCCCATCCTGAATTAATTCCTTCTCTCTGAATGATGGGTTCCTGATTGAAACCTGATTAGCCTGCTTCCTCCAGCCCTGGGAATATCATCCCCCTTAGACATCTGCATTATGCATACTGGTTTCGTTTCCTATCAGCCAGCTTCCTATTTTAATTACCTACACTGTACAGTTCGTGAGTCAGGTTTTCAGGAGCGATAGCACTCAAGAAACCAAACAGGATTTAAGAAAGCCTATTTTGGAGTGGTGCTGAAAAACCATCCCTGCCAGCGCCCCGTGCAGAGGGCAATGGTTCCCTGGTGTCACCTTCTTGTAACAAGGTAACTTAAAGTAAGCGGAGTGGCAGAATTTTCTAGGACAACATTGCCCAGCCGTAGGGCTGGAGACCTTTAAGAATTGGGCAGGCATTGCCCTCCTCTACACTAATGAGAGATGTTTGCACGCTAACTAGAGATGTCTGGCACACACTTGTGTGGTTAATTTTCAAACCATTGGGGCTGCTGTTGGGAGTGATAGCACAGGGCTGATTAAATGTGTTGCTGTATTTAAAGTAACTTTGTCATCATCCCCCCAGCCACTACCATGAACAGGTATTAAAAATTCAACTACTGTCCTGTGGGAGGTGACCTTAAAAGACCTCCTTTGTAACTGGAAATGTCAGGAATTACTACCCTAGAAAGTTGTTTGGGTTTTTTGTTGTTGTTGTTGTTGTTTTTGTTTTGTTTTGGTTTGGTTTTGCTCTGCTGGAATATTTTCTCAAGTATACTTACGCTCTTTTCTTTTGGAAATGAAGCTTGTTCACATGAAGATCACTTGGCTTCTCTTATTTGCAGCTTGATTCAGGAGATGAGAAAATATTTCTAGTTTTAAAATGTAATGTGAGGGGCGCCTGGGTGGCACAGTGGTTAAGCGTCTGCCTTCGGCTCATGGCGTTATCCCGGCGTTATGGGATCGAGCCCCATGTCAGGCTCCTCCGCTGGGAGCCCGCTTCTTCCTCTCCCACTCCCCCTGCTTGTGTTCCCTCTCTCGCTGGCTGTCTCTATCTCTGTCAAATAAATAAATAAAATCTTTAAAAAAATAAAAAAAATGTAATGTGAATGTTCTACCTTCACAAATTATCCACCTTCACACAAAGTATGTTATCAAGGTGAAATGTGTTTACACTTTCAAAGCCCTAATAAGTGTATATGTTAGCAGAATAATCATCACAATAATGGACTGATTTCTGTGCATTCTTCAGTTTCACCTCCCAAGTCACCTCCTTGGACTTATTAGGAATTATATCAAGGTACCTTCAGCTACAATTTGTAGAACACCTGATTTAAAATGGTTTTTAAACAATAGGATTTTGATATCTGACCTAACAAGAAGTTTGGAGAAAGGTGGTTCTAGATTCCAATGGGCCCAACAGCCTCAGGCCCTAGAGGCTTTCCAGCTTCCCTTCTGCTATCTGCAACTTGTCACTTCACCTTCACGCTTGCCTCCTTCATTGCAGGACGGCAACCTGAGTCGCAGGCTTCACATTCACACAACCGAGTCCAGAATTAGAAAGGGGATTTCCCTTTGGGCAGCTCTATTAGTTCTGGAGAAAAAACTTTCCTAGAAGCCCCCCAGCACCTACAACAGAACTTCCCCCATTTCTTCCTGGCTGGGCTTGAGTCACTTCCCCACCTCTAAAGCTTTCTCCGGCAAGGAGAGTGCAATTGCCACGCTTTCCTACGACCGCACGCACTCTGCGTTCACTCCTGGAGGCTGGCAAAGGGGCCACCACCCGTTAGCTTTTGGGAGGACAAATACCCATAAAAACAGGGTTCTGCTAACAACAGCAAGTGGGGGAAATAGCCATTTGCTGGGCAACCTGTAGTGGCTCTTTTTAAATTGAAGTATAATTAGCATAAAACATTATAGTAGTTTCACGGTTACAACACGTGGATTCAACAATTCTGTTCAACACTCAATACTACTCACGATCTGTCACCGTGCAATATTATTGACTGTATTCCCTACGCTGTACTCTTCATCTACATGACTTGATTTTATAACTGGATGTTTGTACCTCCTAATCCCCTTTATTTTTCCCATCCCCCCACCTGCCTCTCCTCTGGCAACCACCAGTTTGTTCTCTGTATTTGACAGTCTGTTTCTGCTTGTTTGTTCATTTGTTTTGTTTTTTAGGTCCCATGTATAAGTGAAATCATATGGCATTTGTCTTTCTCTAATTTATTCCACTTGGTATAATGCCCTCTAGGTCCATCCATGTTGTCACAAATGGCAAGATCTCACTCTTTTTTATGGCCAGGTACTATTTCATTGTATATATGCCACATCTTCTTTATCCATTCATCTATCAGTGGTCACTTGGGTCGCTTCCATATCTTGGCTATTGTAAATAATGCTGCAATATATATATGGGTACAGATATCTTTTAGAATTAGTGCTTTCATTTTCTTTGGGTAAATATGCAGGAGTGGAATTACTGGGTCATATGGTATTTCTATTTTAAATTTCGGAGCAATCTCCACGCTGTTTTTCCCAGTGGCTGCTCCAATTTACAGCCCCACTAACAGTGCACAAGTGTTCCTTTTCCTCCACATCCTCACCATCACTTGTTATTTCTTGTCTTTTTGATTCTGATCATTCTGACAGGTGTGAGGTGTTATCTCATTGCGGTTTTGATTTGCATTTCCCTGGTGATGAGTGATGTTGTGCATCTTTTCATGTGTCTGTTGGCCACGTGTACATCTTCTCGGGAAAAATGTCTATTCCAGTCCTTGCCCATTTTTTAATTGGATTTTTTTTTTTTGGTGTTCAGTTGTGTAAGTTCTCGTTGACATTTTTGAAAATCGAGACTCAGCTGCACTGATGAATTGGGGAAGAATGCAAAAGCTCCCTATCCCCTCTTTCCAAAAAGAAAAATCCTGTACTTATCTCCTCTTGCATTATGTGTCCCTGGTTAAGAAGCTCTCTGGGAGAAGTCATGTATTGAATAAATAGTGGCAAATACACCCGGTTTTTCCGTGAGGGTGCCTACTACTGGGGTTGTCTCAGTGTCATAAGATTGAAATCATGGAGCTGTGGGCCTCTAGAAGGAGTAGGAAGAAAACCTCTCCTCAGCTTGGGAGAATCAGGAACCCCAGAGGTTCAGTGGGGAGAACCAGATATTCATTCATTAGTTGCAACGTACTTAGAGTGCTCCTGTGTGCCGGACGCTGCACTAGGCACTGAGTGTGGGCCGGTGAGCAAGAAGCTCATCTGGTTTTCAGAACTCATGGTCTATTTGAAGAGACCGATATCCAACCTGATGACTTCAATGCATGGAGGTCAGAGTTATGATAGCGGTATGCCTAGGAGGTCCTAGGGACAGAGATAAGGAGTCCAGATCTGGTCTTGGAGGTTCAGACAAGGTACAAAGAGAGAGTGACATAAAATCTCAGACCAGGGGTAAACTTACCCTGAAGTCTATAAAGCTTAAGCCTCAGGCCCCCCAGTGAATGCTGGGAGGTGTAGCATGTTCTGGGTGGGCAGGAGAAGTCAGGGAGCAATGGAAAAGCATATCTACTAAGCATTTCTGCCACATTGTCTGAAGAGAGCACAGAAGGAAGGGACCTGAATCTCCAAGTAATTTGCTGTGATTCCTGTTTCATTCTGAATGTTCTTTCATGTTGTACCAAATTTGAAATTAATCTTTTTTCATGCTTTTTTTTTGGTTGTTTTTCAAAGCCTCTCCCCAGACCAAATCATCTGTTTTGGGCCCCATAAAATTTGGATCTGCCCCACTTGAGATCTGAATCACGAGGAGGCATTTGCCCGATGAAGGCACTGGAAAGAATGTTCCTGGTAAAAGGGACATCACGTGGAAAAGCCTGGAATTAGTACAAAGGACATTTATAAGCAGCAAAACAGCCATAGGTCTGTGTTGCTGGGACATAGGAGAGAGGTGAGCGGCAGAAGGAAAGATAGTGTTGACATGAGCCAGGCCTACGCTAAGTGTCCTGTACACATGTTCACTTCTATTCGTCACCACAATCTGAAGCAGCAGTTACTACAGTTTATGTCCATTCTGTAGAAGAGAAAGCTGAGACTAGTGAACTAAAGGAACTTTCCTCTGATAGCACAGAAGTTAGCAGGATTGGGGTTCAAGCCCAACGAGGTCTGGTGCCAAAGCCCAAGTGTTTAATTCCTACACTCTCGTGGCTCCTAAATTGTGCCCAATTTGCAGATGTGGTTAGGTCCGGTAGATGGCAGAGACAGGGAAGAAGCAAGCCTGGTGGCGTTTCCTGGGATATCCTGGTACGAAGGAGCAGGAACACGTATACGGCAGCCCTCACTTAGTAGGGAGGACTTGCTCCTGCCAGGGTGCCCTCCACAGATCCCAGCACTGGAGCTGTGCTCTGAAGGGCCTTAAGGGGGTCACTGGCCTAGAATCATGAGGGTCCCAGAGGAAAGAACTCTGGGGTTGAAATCCCATTCTTCTACAATATTCGTGCTCAGGGCCACTCTCCTCTTTTCCTGGAAAAACAGATAGGACATACCAAAGTCCAACTGATGAATTAGGGCACACCTGAGCCTAGAACCTGGTTTATCAAGTCTGGGTTCTTTGTTCTTTGGAACTAAAAAGGTTACCACTATTTAAATAGATCGATTAGAAAAAACTTTTTTCAATCTGATATTTTAGGAGGGAGACTATTAAGTGCTTGCATTGCGGAGGAAGGCAGTTGGATTAAGGGGTCATAGTTACGTGGCATTTGATGGTGTCAGGCCAGGGAACAAGAAATACTTCAACTCCTACCCAGACCATTCACCTCTTTCTTCAAGAGAAGAAAGGAAGACATTTCATTATCTCCTCCAACCCTGATGCGGAACTCTAGTTAGCTGCTCTGACACATCTGGAAAGATCCTTTTCCCCACAGTAGAAACGTTTAAGTAGCTGAAATGTTTAACCGCAGGCTGTGTATTCCCTCTCACTGCCAATACTCAACTCTTAGAATTACAAGGCCGAACAGCTCAATCACCTGTTCCAGAGGGCACATCTTTCACCTGCAAAGCATTTCATGTGCACTAATCCTGGCCCAGAAATCTGACCAATTGGCTCTGGACATCTTAAATTACAGAGAAGCTCCCAGGCGTTGCAAAAGGAGGCAGAGTGGCCTTCAGCGGCCGGGGTGACGTATCTCTAATTCTCCTGCCTGAATGCTGACATCACTTCTTAGGTCTCGAAACTCCTTGGGATTGCTTTACATTCCTCTCCCACCTGAATTCATTCTCTGCTTCCTCTGGAGAACTGATTCTGAAGGGAAGGGGTAAGCAAGGTTTCTATTAGGTCCCAAAGAACTACTAAAGGCAAGGTGGGATCTGTACCTGACAGGGATTATAGGAGGAAACAAACATTACGTTCTCGGGCCCCGATATCGTTGACAAGTTTCCAAAGGGAAATAAACTTTATGCTAAAATGTCATCTCCTTAGATAGCACTCTGATGCGGCATCCAATGCGCGTGACCACCCTGATGTCTACACCAGCATTGACCAGGATTAGCAGCCTCTAGCTAGGTGTGTAACTACTGAGCACTGAAAATGTTCCTAGTCTTAACTGAGATTTGTCCTAAGTATAAGGAAGACACATCAGATTTCCAAGACTTAGTACAAAGAAGAATGGAAAATATCTTATTAATAATTTTTATATTTTGTTACATGCTGAGATGATAGCATTTTTGGATATATTGGGCTAAATAAAATGTCTTAAAATTGATTTCATCTCTTTCTAGTTATTTTTAGATGTGTCTATTATAAAATTTTCAATGTCATATGTGGCTGGCACTTGTGGTCTGTGTTATATTGGACAATGTTGCTGTGGACATTTGGATAGATACTGAAGACCTGCTTTTCTACAATGAATGCTAAGCGCACCAGAAAAATGCCAGATCAGCCAGGTCTGCTCCTTGGTTGGCATTTTCCTCCCCTGTGTGAGTAAAATTGTATTTACAGGAAGAACAGGTACTCCTCACTATTATTTCTGTATTCAAAGAGAGTGCCCTGAGCAATGGGGAAAATGTTATTCTATAGAGCAGTTCTCAAACTTAGCTGTCCATTAGCATCACCTGGGGGACTTTTAAAAATTCCGACGTCAGGCTACACCCAGACTAACTAAATGGTAATGTCTGGGAGTGGGACCCAGAGATCAGGGTGGTTGTTTTTTTTTTCTCCATTCCCTAGGTGATTACAATGTACCTGGGCTCTCCAGTATTCCAGAAATCTTACTTTATAAGCAGAGGTAGGTGTCTGGGGCTTAAACAGGTGAATCTTTCATTAGATATATGTCTAAAGGTAGCAAAACCACTGATTTCCCCACACTGTGCTCAGATGTCCGAATAAAATGTATCTTTTTAATAGAATGGATCCGAACTTCCTCATGATTCCCAATCCCCATTTGGCACGCACACACACACACGCACACGCACACAGTATGCACAAAACCTTGCTAAGCTTGGCTTCTCTGCTAAATTAAAGTTTCTTTGAACTAGCTGCACACGTTAGACTTAAAATGCTCACTTTCAGAATGCCTGCCCTGCCCTCCTCCTTTACTAAGATGGCAGCACCCACATGTGTGGGAGAAAGACTGTGTGACTTCATGGCAGAGGACCCTGTGGCTTGAGGCTGGTCTTGAGGCCAGGTCAGCCAGTGTTAACTCACACCTGGGTCCTACACATTCTGCTGGTGTCTGCAGCTGCGGGGGTGAGGGCTGTCCTCTGTTTGCTTCCTCCGCCTTCCTTGGCTCCCTGTGAGCTGCAGACGACAGAGCCCATACCATTCCCTCCTTTGGGCCCAGGCACCTGGGCTGTTCCCCACATGGAAGAGGACGTTTGGAAGGCTTTTGGCCTCAGCCTCAAGTCCTACCTCCTCTGAGCAAGGCCGGGCTTCCAAATCCCTATAGCTGCACCAGAGGGCTAATGCCTGCCCACTGTCCGTCTCGCTGCACCTCTCCTCCTCCTTGCTAACACATGAGTAGGTGGGGCCCCAGATAAATGTCCCTCAGGAGTCACCAATGGGAAGAGGAGCAAAAGCTCCCCAAACCTCTGGTATTCTCTCAGTTGATTCAATATGCCCCATTCCCAGGCTTAGGTCTGAGGACTGGCCTCGGGATGCAGGAGGGTCCCTCTTGCCATAATCATCCAAGGGCCCACTGCCCACTTCCTCTCCCTCATAGCCTGCCCTCCTCTGGGGCAGCATGTCTCCCGTTCTACCTGCCCCAGGCTGAAAGAGTGCCCTCTGTGCTCTTCAAGAGCAGGGTGGCCCCCGCCCTCTAGGATTTGCTTTTGACGTGCTCAGTGAGAGCCAAAGGAACTTAGAAAACGATTGTCTCTCACAACAAAGCCTGACTTTCAAGATCATATCTTCGACTCAAAAAATCTTTTTTGCCAAGTTCAAATGGAAACGCTCTGCCTTCCTCTCCCCAGTTCTAGCCCATATTACATCCCTTAATCCCCCCATCCCAAGCAGATGCTGCCTCAGGGTGACTAGGGACAGGGTCAGCCGCCTGGAATGCAAAATGGTAAAGTGCATTAATATGCATCTCAAGATATGGTTATCATTCTTACCACAATTATATAGGAACAGCTTACTAAGTGCCAGGCCCTCTTCTGTGGGCTTTACACGAATCAGAATCATCTTAATCCTGGTGACAACTTAATGAGGAAACAGGCACAGAGAGGCTAAGTAACTTGCCCAAAGTCACACAGCTGGCAAGGTCAACCAGAGATTTGAATCTAGGCTGGCTCCAGAGTCCATGCTCTTAACCACCCTAGCTCTTCTTTCCCTCCACTGGCCCCTTCCCCTCTGCGGCTCTTCATTTCTCTTCTTGGGAGACACAAAGGTGACAAACTGCGAGGAAGCATTCTTTTCACGTGGGAGACCCGAGAGAGAGAGAGAGAGAGAGAGAGAGAGCTCTCTACTGAAATGCCTTCTGGGAGGAGTTGGAATACAATATTTGAAAAGGAAATGGACGCTTGGGAAGGCAACTTCAACTGTATTTACTATCAACCAGTAAAGCGCCCCCTCCTCACAGTATTTAATCTGTCTCTGAATCCTTTGCTTCAGGCTCTTTTGAATTCCAGACAATTCCATTAACCTAGAGTTGTTTATTATGCAACGCTCTCGTCCCCACTCTGGGAACTCACTCATTACCGCCTTCTGATTTCTCCTGGCCATCGCCGATACTTGGCCCTACACAATTTACAACATGTTTTGATGCGATTATATGTTGCTTTCTGGTTGCGTCCTCCATGCGCGGTTTACTTCCTCACCTTGACTGGGAACTCCTGGGGGGGGGGCGTTCTACATCAGACTCGCAGCCCCCCTCCCCGCAATGTAGGAAGTGCAGTAAATTTGCGGAGTGATTCACTTGCGAAAAGGTAAATTACCTCTGTGACTTCGTTGTTATTTCAGCTCCTTTCCCTGCTTGCTTACTCTTCACATCTTTGAAAGTCCACGTGCCATTTCTGGGTTCCTTCGTATTTCAAATATATGCAGGGGGCTCTGTGCTGAACTGCTCGCGTTGAAGTGTTAGCACTGCCCGCATTCATCCCTCTGTGCCTCGGTTTCCACACCTGTAAAATCAGGATACAGTTGTACTATGTCATAAGGTTGACATTCAACCTTAGACTAGCGCCTGGCGTGTGGTAAATATGCAATACATGTCCGCTGTACAAAAATAGATGCATTTTCTTCATTTACTTTTTAATGCCACTTCTGCCAGCCTCGGGTTTCTAGACCCCACATCTACCCTCCCATGGTAAAACACGGTGTTTTGAATATTTTACGGTTTCTATTCATTCACCCGATTCCTCATTTCCGAACGGACTCCTCGGCCGACACATGCTCCTTGGCCACCAGGTGGCGGTGTTTGTTCAGCCAGGTACAAAGCGATGGCAGTCCCTCAACACTGGAGCCCAGCCTGAGCTTAGCCTTCTCTTTTGGAAGTCACACACCTTCTAATTTTTCTCCCTCCGTGTCCTGTGATGGGCTGTTCCTTTCCTTCTGTTTCTTTTCCCTTGGACTGCTTGACCCGCCTGCGTTCTACATCTAACCACCTCCTCAAATATGCACCTTGTAGACGGTGGCCTTGAAGAGACATGGTTGAGGCTTGCATACCAGCTAGCAAGGTGCCTACCAGAAATAATGTTTTCAAAAAGAGCTGCTTTTGAAAATTCTGGAAAATTCAATAGTAAGTCATCAAATATTCAATCAGTAAAGGGGCAGGAAAGGCAAATGCTCAGCCGGTCTCTCTACTCCAAACTCGTCACTCCATTCCAAGCCCACAGCAGGCTAAGATGGCCAATCATGACATCTGTTGTCACCCTGACACTTGCCATGACTTCAGGGTCCTTGTCAGCACAGCTCTCCAGGAAGTTTCCAGTACACAACAGGCCAGCAGGACAAACCCACGTTTGCCGTCCCAGGTAGGGCAAGTTTCTGGGTTTGAGGGTGTATACACGTACAGTTCCCAGGCATTACATCCTGCACTTAGGGCCTCTGCCTAGACCTCTCCACCATTCCTCTTTCCCAATATGAGAACAATAGCAAAGCATTCGTAACAGCAACGAACAGCAACGATCACCAATGAGCCCATTCTCTGTGCAAGGCATTAAGTGAGTCACATGCGTCATCTCATTTCATCTTCAAAACAGGCCTGAGAAGTAACAGCTACACATGTGGAAACCATGGTTGATGTTAAACAATCGGTCTAAGGGGCGCCTGGGTGGCTCAGTGGGTTAAGTGTCTGACTCTTGATTTCGGCTCACATCATGATCACAGGGTCATGGGATCTAGCCCCCTTTCAGGCTCCGTGCTCAGCAGGGAGTCTGCTTGGGACTCTCCCTCTTCCTCTGCCCCCTCCCCCCAAATAAATAAATAAATCTTTTTAAAAATTGGCCTAAGTCATGCAGCCAGGAAGTGGAAAAGCCAGAGTTGAGTTCAGGCCATCTGACTTGAAAACCCTTGCTCTTAACCTCCCACTCCCTTGAGGGCCTCCAACACATCACATGTTCTTGCTTCAGCGGCCAAAAGTAGAACAATGCCTGCCATCACCCTTGTGCCCACCCCACACCCACACTTGCCAGATGTCACTCTCCCTCACCACCCGTGGCTCACAGCTCTGCAGAAAAATCAGAGTTGGCAACTTGGCCTGCCACTCTGGAAAGGCTGTGCTCCTTTACCCTGGGGTCCCATCTCCAGCAAGCTGGGAAAGAGTCCCTATAATCCACACATAGGCAAGTTAACACAATGGCAACAGGTGGTTGGACATAAGGTGAGAGAGGTGACACTCACGATCTGCAGTGCAGAAGGAGGCCAGGTGAACTTGGAAATGTGGGGAAAACACAAAGGGTGGCTTGCAAGGAGGCATGCCAATTCAGGGCTGGGGTTTGGCCTCTCTGAGTAAGCCAGTCATTCCCCCACACCCTGGGGAAGGGCTAGCTCCTGAAAGGGCCCATAAAGAAATAAAGAAATTATCCTCCGAGTGGCTGCTGAGGTGAGGGAAGGGGTCAGCCCTCCCGTAGCCTGGGTGAGATAGGTTGATACACCATTTCTGAGACATGATGCCTTGGACGAAGGCTGGCGACGGACTCCGCATGCCTGCTGCTGTAGTCTTGTGCTGCATTTACCTTCCCTTTCTGATGAAGAACAGGGGAAGAAACAGATTGCCATGATAGTGCTGGTTCACTGCATGGTGCTTTATTGGCCTGAAAAATGAGTAGTGGAAGGCTTGTTCTGGAAGGGCCCACTAGCCTAGTGTTGCCATCCATATCTTTTGTAACTTACATTCCAGACTTCTTTTACTTGTGGCTTGCAAACCACCAAGGGATCCCCAAATCAATTTAGAGGGGGCCACAGTCAGAATTTTTTTTTAAAAAGGGAAATAGGTTAGAATTGAATACACAGGAAAATAGAAAAGTGCATTGCACATATCACGTCAATTACTCTCTTGGGGAATTTTTGTTTCCATTCTATACATTTATGAGTATATTGAGTCGCAACATAAAATGTATTCTTATTGTGACTGTGGTCAGAAATGTTTGTAAATCTCTTAACCCAAGTCTCACCTTGACAGAGTGGAAAATCCTCCTTTTTTTTCAGAGAAGGATAGTATTTGTAATAGTCAGACACTGGACACAACTCAAATAGCCACCAATGCTAGAAAAGAAAAATAAATTGTGGTGTAATTATACAAAGGGTATTTTATATATACAGCAAAGAAAGGGAATGAACTATAGCTATCTGTAACAAAATGGATGAATCTTACTAATGTTCTTTTGAACATAAAAACATGAGACAATGCCTACTTTACGATTCAGTTTATGTGAAATTTTTAAAAGGTAAAATTAAACTCTGTGACTTAACCCATAGGTGGTAAAAGCATGAAGGAAAATGATAATTGCATGAAGTCAGGCTCCTGGTTACCTCTGAAGGGAAGGCAGTTAGACTTTAACCAGGAAGGGATAGACCAAGTGAGGGTTACCAGAGTACTGATGATGTTCCATTTCTTAAACCTGGTGGTGCTTACATGGGTGTTCACTTCAAAATTATTAGTTAAATTGTACATTGATTTTTTAAAAAGATTTTATTTATTTAATTGAGAGAGAAAGCACAAGTGGGGAGGGGGCAGAAGGAGAGGGGCAGGAGGGCAGAGAGAAGCCCAATGAGGGGCTCGATCCCAGGACACTAAGATCATGACCTGAGCCGAAGGCAGACACCTAACCGACTGAGTCGCCCAGGAGCCCCTGTACATTGATGTTATATGCACTTCCAGATATGCATCTTTCGTGATTTTTAAAGAGATTTTCAAAAATGATCAAATTGGTACCTTCAAAATCTACATTTTCATTAGTTTCTGTAAAACATCTTGTCAGTGAAAGGTTCACAGAAGCAATGATACAGTTAAATTATGCCAGGGCCCATTAGTGTTGTCCAATAGAAATGTCAGCGATAATGGAAGTGTTCTACAACTGTACTCTCCAATACGGAAACCACTAACTACGTATAGCTATCGAGCACCTGAAATCTGGCTGGTGCCGCTGAGAGATCCAATTTTAAATTTTATTTAAATTTAATTGTTTTAAATCCAAAGACCCACATGTGGCCAGTGGCTACCATATTGGGCAGTACTGGTCTAGACCCCTTTGCTTGGTATTACCGGAAGTACTAATGCTTTGTCTTTAGACCACCCTAAATTTGAATCCTACCTCCGTGACTACCATCATGAGACTTTAGATGAGGTACCTCATTTTTCTAATCCTCAACACACTGATTTGTAGAATGGGAATGAGAAGAAATACTTCTTAATCTTGACGTGAGCACTGCATTGAACTAATGAATGTAGACCACCTATCACAGACCCTGCCAGTAGTTGATGGTCAAGCAGTGTTGTTTTCCTTCCCACATCTATGTGGCCATCTTGAAATTGTGTGACCTTCAAATAAGGAGTGGGTGAGAGAATTCAGATAATGTGGTGCAATCGACTTTTCACCTCTGACAGCCGTTCTTAGCACCCTCATTGGAGGGCAGCAGCACCATCATTGGAGCTCTTTGGCAGAACTTCTTTCAGAGCTCCAACTCCAAAGAAACATGTCTACCCACGTTTCCAAGAAGAAATGTGTTCAAACACCAGCCCAGATCTTAAATGCAGAGAGAGAGACCACCGGCTCACATGATTTGTTTTGTTTTGTTTTGTCTTGTCTTGTTTTTTAGACTCAACAGTTCATAAATTTTATCTTTATGGAGCAGGATGCATTATTTATTTCTTCCCTCAGTGAATAATTTTTCAAGGTTTTCCCCTTTTGGTATGAATATTGTATTAGTAGTAGTAGTACATGTTACTGAAGCTTAGTTCATATTGTCTCAACATTTTTACTTTTGTGGGTTTCTAACGTGTCTTAAAATATGACCAGAAGCCTTGACAAATTTGCAGTGTTTTAAAATAGAATTATCATTTACAAATGATATGGGATGAATTGTGTCCCTCTCCAAATTCCTATGTTGAAGTGCTAACCCCCAGGACCTCAGAATGTGACAACATTTGGAGATAAAGTCTTTAATGAGGCAATTAAGTTAAAATTAAGCCATTAGGGTGGGCCCCAGTCTAGTATGACTGGTGTCCTTATAAGAAGAGATTAGAACACAGGGACACACGGAGGGAAGAGCCTGTGAAGACAAAGGAAATGATAGCTACCCATAAACCAAGGAAAGAGGCTTCAGAATGAAACCGACTCTGCCAACACTTTGATCTTGGACTTCTAGCCTCCAGAACTGTGAGACAATACATTTCTGTTGTCTAAGCCCCCCAGTCTGTGGTATTTTGTTATGGCCACCTAATACAACAGCCCTTCCTCCCATGAGGCTTCACAGTTTATACATACTCGGCCTGAAATTTTTTATCCCATACCTCAATTGTTGTGGTTTCTATTAAAATGGTCTGGTGGTTGAAATTGATTGCACATTTCTATGTGAGCCAATAATGTGAGGCAAGTCTTTAAAAGGGTAGCACAATTGGCCGGAGATTGCATCACAGACATGCTATCTTTAAAACATAGGAAGTCAAGATCCCCCTTCACCCTTGACTAGTCAGACGAGGCCTAGAACATTTTTCTCAGTTCTGTGCACCACATTTATAAGGGAGGTCAAACGCATGTATCGTTGAGCACTGTGCTGTGTGCATTGTTGCCCTTTTTTTATCCCCTCAACCAATGAAGTGGGTATTAATACCCCTCTTCCATTTTTCAGATGAGAAAGCAGAGAGTAAGAAAGGTGAAATAGGTTGACTGAGGTCATACAGCTTTACATAGAGGGTCTGGATTCAAACGAAGTCTATGCAATTTCATTAACCCCTTTGCTACTAGAGGAGGGGCCTTCATTCTGGGTGACTCACTGGATTCAGAACCCTGCCTCACTCTTCCTTTGCCTCCTCATTCAGAAATCTTCATCTCCCCCCACTTCACCCACCCTGTCTCATAGCCATGCTCTGAGCCTGGTCTTCTCTCAGAGGTATACCACCTCTAAAGTTTCCATCTCGGACATGACCCCTTGGATCACCACTTTCTGCTCCTCTCTCTTCCTCATTCACTCACACCCAAGGTGACTGTCTCAACCTCATCAAAACCTTTGGTTTCTCTTTGATTCTTTGACTTTGCCTCCCTCCTGTGTGTTCACTTCCTGGTGCTCTACCCATCTTAGACTCTATCATCCATCACTTCAGCGTTCTCTTGCACACATCCTGAACTCCCTCACACACTGTCCTTCTGTACCCTCTGTCAGGCAAAACCCAACCAAGATCACCTCAACCGCCTTCTTCCTCCACACTTGCACATAAGTTGGTAAGGAGAGCTATGAAAATTACCCCAGACTCATACGACTGTTGATCTCAGAGCCAACTGGGTTCTTAACTCTGTCTTGAATCATTTTCTTCTCTGAGCCAAGCCCTATGTCTGAACAGCAGACGCAAAACTTGAAAGCTTTCTTCATTTTCCTGATATGTCCATTAACCACTTCATTTTCAACAGAAAACCCTTCCTGTTCTTTCACAAAGAAAATGGAAACCACAAAGAGGAAGTCCCTTGAGCCCCTGCCACCAGCCCTACAGACTTTTTGCATCTGCACTCTCTTTTTGCATCTGCACCTCCTTTTACAAGAGAAGAGCCCCTCCCCTTCCTGCCTAAGGCTCCTTCCATTTCCTTCCTTCCAAGTACTCAGGAACCTTGTTCTATCAATGATCCTCCATGTGTAGCTCCTTCCCGTTGTCCTAGCTCGTTCTCAACAACACTTACGAGCTCTTAATTAAAAACAAAATGAAAACCAAATCTCTCTGGTGTCCGCATTTCTTCCTGATTCCAGCCATGCTCTCTCTTCCCTATCAAAGCCAGCCATTTTGAGGTGACTCCGATCTTTCATCTGAGCCCGTTAACATCTGGCTCCCCTGGGATCACCTCTGTCTACTGGTCATGCTCTTTACTGAAACCTCTTACTGAGGTCACTGATAACTTACACTTGTTGCTAAATCTGGGGTCACTCACTGGTCTGTATTATACCTAATCCTTGGCATCCAATGACTAGTACCTGAAACTCTAGCGGCTGCCAAGCCCCACAGTTGCAGGTTTGCCCTGTCTTCTCTGACTGCTTTTCCTCTTCTCCATTTCAGACTCATCCTCTTCTGCTAGCCTTCAAACCAAAGTCTCCAGGGAATATCTGCCCTAGGCCTCCTTCTTTCTTACTGCTGTATTTTCCTATGGCCTTGTTTACTTTCTACTTATATTTGACACTCACACCTGTCTCCAGCCAGACCTCATTAATGAGTTCCACATTTATACATCCAACTAACCAGCCAATGGGTCCCCTTGGAAATTTCTCCTTCCCAACCCACCTAAATTCAATCCTCTACAAAACTGAATTCATTACCCTTCTCTGCATAATAGTTTTCTTCCTGGCCATTTTCCCCACGTGGCATTACTGTTAACCCAGCTGCCCAAACCCGAAACCAGAGATCAGACTTGACTCCTTCCTGTTCCTCAGTCTCATCCAACTAATTCCTCAGTCAACAAATCCTGTCAATATTGCTTCTGAACTTCCCATTTCTCTCCGTTGCCGTTCTCCCTAGTCTATTCAGGTCTAATTCACATCACTACCGTCTCTCACAGTGGTAATAGTGTCTGTTTGCTGTATTGTTTGAGAATATCCAATTCTGCTGTAGAAGACAAGAAAACAAACGGGACAGGTGAAACTCATACAATGTGTTAAGCAGAGATCAGTGTCTGAGTCAGCTCGGGCTGCCATAACAAAATACCATAGAGTGGGTGGCTTTACTAATAGAAATTTATTCTCTCACGGTTCAGGGAACTGAAAGTGTGAGATCAGGGTGCCGGGATGATTGAATTCTGTTAAGGTCTCTCTACCTGGCTTGTAGATGGCTGCCTTCTTGCTGTGTCTTCACGTGGCCTTTCCTTGGGGTGCGTGCATGTGTGTGCACGCGTGTGCGTGTGTATGTGTGTAGAAAAAGAGAGCTCCCTTTCTCTTCCTCTTTTTACAAGGACACGAATCCTATCAGATTAGGGTCCCACTTGCATGATCTCATTTAACCTTAAGTATCTCCTAAAAGTCCTATCTCCAAATACACTCACACAGGGGCTAGGAGCTGCAACATATGAATTTGGGGGTGACAAGATTCTGTCCAAAACAATGAGTAAGTTATTAACCTGGAAGACATGTGAGATAAGTAAAGTAAGTATGGATATGTGTATAAACCTAGGTAGAAAAGAATGGAAAGAACAAGGAAACACTAGTAGCCATGGTATAGATGGTAAATACATGTGAGGTACTTGAGGCATACTGTGTTACATGCGGATGATGAGGGGTTCCATATTTGTGACGTGTTAACGTTGGCCACCCACTCGTGACACCTGCCTGGTCCCATCTCTCAGAGGAAGTGTGTGCCATTGGTCCTAGGCACTTTCTGTCTGTGGACCCCTGACTCAAACCTCAAGTCTAGTGCTCACAACGACACCATCAGCAGGGCAGGCTGACACAGCAAGAGACAGACAGACAGGATGTATGCCCACTGCCTATTCCAGGATTCAGGAAGTGTGGGCCTTCTGCTTGCTTGCACCCTGTGCACAATGTGTAAACCTACCTCATCTCTTTCCCCTTGCCATTTGCTGTGTGTTTTAAAGTTTGTCTGATAAACTATGTCAATCAAGCCTTTTCATGTGGTCTGTGGGTCTTTTCTGTGATCTCTGGGACAGTTTGGCTAGTAGGGTACTTGGAGGCCACTATTACCTTAAAATGGTTTCCCACATGACAGGTGGGTTGCATTAATAGCCTCCATTCCTCACCCCTCCCTATGTGCACGCCCTTTGTAATGTGACTTTACAGTTCCTCTCAAGAAGGGAGGGAATGTATTTTTCTGCCCTTTGATATTGAGCTCAACCATGTGCTTTGCCCGATGGGATGTTGGCAGGCATGACGCTAACAGAGGCTTGAAAGAGCACTTTTCTGCTTGGGCTTGCTCTCCTGCACCTCTTCCATCTCTAGGAGAAGGATGTGCCCATATTTTCCCACTCCCTAGGTGAAGGGTTAAAACCACAGGGTGTGGAGTCAAGGCCAGCCAAACCCAGTCTAGATCAGCTGACTCCCCACTCGCCCACTCGATTAGTCATCTGTCAACTGATCCACATACTTGCAAGAAATAATACTGGATGCTGTTTTAAGCCACTAAGTTTGGGATATTTCCAATTTGCACACTCACCAAGACAAATTCTGGAGCCTCCTAACTTTTATTTGTGTCTACAGGGCTCCTTCCCAATCCATTTCTTATTGAAGTCATAGTTCTCTTCTAAGACGTGAATCGGATCATCTTATTCCCCTTCTTAAACCTTTCAGTGTGTCCTGTCTTTATCTTTAGGATAAATTATAAACTCCTGCATAATCTGGCCCCAGCTCATTCATCTACCAGCCTCGTTTTTTTACATTCCCCTCCCCTCTCTGTTAATTTCAAATACATCGAGCTGTCTGCAGATCCTTGACTGGGCCACGTTCTCTGTTGCCTCTGGGCCTTTGAGCGTGTTGTTTTCTCTACAGGAGGCACATATTAGTTTCTTAGAACTTCCATCACAAAATGCCACAGATTGAGTGGTTTAAACAACAAGAATGTATTGTCTCACCGCTCTGGAAGGTAGAATTCCCAAAACAAGTTGTCAGCAAGTCCCTGCTCCCTCTGAAACCTGGAGGAGAATCCTTCCTTGCCTCTTCCTAGCTGGCAATTCTTGGCATTCCTTGGTTTGCAGCTGTTAACACTTCTCCCCTCATGTCTTCACATACTTTGTTTATAAGGACACCAGTCATATTGGATGAAGCATCCATCCCACACCTGTATGACCTTATCTTTCCTTTTCCGTAGCTTTATTGAGAAATAATTGACAAATACCATCGTGTAAGTTTAAGGTATACAACATGATGATTTGAGACACGTATATATTGCCAAATGATTACTATGATAAAGTTAGTTAACACCTCCATCACTTCACATAACTAACGTTTCTTTTTTGCGGTGAGAACATTAAAGATCTAGTTTTGTAGCAACTTTCAAGCATACAACACAGTATCATTAACTACAGTCACTGTGCTTCACATTAGATCCCCAGAATTTACTCATCTTACATCTGGAAGTTTGTACCCTTTGACCTACATCTTCTGATTTCTCCCAACCCCTAGTCTCTGGCAACCACCATTTTACTCTTTCTGTGAGTTAGACTTTTTGTGATTTCACGTATAAGTAAGATTAGACAGTATTGGTCTTTCTGTGTCTGGTTTATTTCACTTAGCATAATGCCTTCCAGGTTCATCCATGTTGTTGCAAGTTGTAAGATTTCTTTCTTTTTTTATGGATGAATACGTTTTCTTTATCTATTCATCTGGGCCATACTTTTTTCATACCTTCTTGTTTCTGTGCGTGCCTTGTAATTTTTCGTTGAAAACTGGATATTTTGAAAATTATGGTATGGTGACTTAGATTCTCCCTTATTCCAGGATTTGTTGCTTGCTTCGGGTCACAGTCGTTTGTTTAGTGACTTTCCTAAACTGCCTTTGTAAAGAATGTATTCTTTGCCATGAGTGGTATATAACTTCTCTTTCCTTTAACACAGTGGTCAGCTAGTTATTTGACCGAGTTTTCCTTAAATACCTGAAGCCAAATTGAAAAAGAAAGAAAAAAAGGAAGGAAGGAAGGAAGGGAGGGAGAGGGAGGGAAGGGATGGAGGAAGGGAGGGAGGGAGAGAGAGAGAAAAATATACTCTCCAGGTCCTTTAAGATTGGCTCTGTGTCAAGGTGGTCCTTCAACCCTTAGCCTTCACTTCCTACTTGCTCACAGCCTAAAGATCAGCCAGAGGTGGAAGCTTATGGTTTTCTTAGGTCTTTTCTGAGCATGTATCCTGCCCTGGATGCGTGCATGCATGGCCTTCTAGTTTCCCCAGTCTACACAGCAGGTTATCAAAACCCTTATTCCCCAAAGAATCTCACACTCCAGCTTCTTCTGCCAGGCTGTCAGTGTATCTATTGTTTGCCCTGAGTCTTATGTTTTTGCCCCAGATGACAGTGGATTTCCTTCCAATGTCTTTGAGGGAGGACCTTTGCTTAGGCACTTCACCTTGAAAGAGCTCCGATTTAGGGGAAACAAAGTGCTTATGTCCCTCAAGGAACCCCCGGATAGGTCAAAACAGACAAACACTCTTCCTCAGGAGCAAGGTCTGCTCTGGTCCCACTACAAACAAGTACCTGCAAAGGGAATGCAGCCTGCTGTCCTCAAGACCACTGCCACACGGGGGAAGTGGATTGGACAAGGGAAAGTGAATATGCCACAAAGCTCTCCTATGTTTTAGTGGCCGTTCTCTTAGTTAAGCATTTGCTCCGTTGCTAGAAATCTTTCATTATCTTCCAGAGTTCAGATAAGGTTTATCCTGTCTGTTTTTCCCAGATTTTCCAATGATTCTGGGCATGGACAAGCCCCTGGATTTACTTACTTGCCTATATTAATCTTCTCAGGCTGCCATAATAAAACATTCCAGACCGAATGGCTTGAATAATTGAAATGTATCTTGTCGCAGTTCTCGAGGCTAGAAGTCTCAGATCAAGGGGCCATCATGGTTGATTTCTAGTGAAGCCTCTTTTCCTGGCTTGTAGATGGCTGCTTTCTAGCTCTGCCCTCCCGTGGCCTCTTCTCTGTGCCCATGCAGAGAAAGAAAGAAGTCTCTGGTGTCTCTTCCTCTTTTTACGAGGACACCATCCTATCAGATTAGGGCCCTACCCTTACAAACTCTTTTAACCTTAATGGCCTCCCTAATGGCTCTGTCTCCAAATATAGTCGCATTGGGGGTTAGGACTTCAACACGAATTTTGGAGGGACACAATTCAGTCCATAATACCATCATTTTTCCCGAGTTCATCCCTGACTTTATTACTGTTTTTCAATAAAATAAAAAGCTTTTTGGGGTGCTGGGTGGCTCAGCTGGTTAAGCATCAAACTCTTGGTTCGGCTCAGGTGGTGGTCTTGGGGTCATGAGATCAAGCCCCACGTCGGGCTCTGTGCACAGCACAGAGTCTGCTTGAGACTCTCTCCCTCTCCCTGTGCTCCTCCCCCACCTCAAATAAATAAATACATCTTTCTTTTTATTTTATCTTTTTAAAAAAGCTTTTCTGGTAATGATTTGTTCCCTGCCCCCTGAAAAATTTTATTTTAAGGCTACTTGCAAGGAGTTTGGGGAAGTTTGGGAGACCTAGTATTTGTTTTTTTCATTTTCTGTATTGGAAGGCAGCAGAGAAGGAAGTTGAGAAAATCTTTGGGGTAGTCAAAAACGATGCTTGTTAATGCTGATATTTAATAGATTAAATTACCCTGGAGAAATGTGAAGTGGATACAGCCAGGGAGTACCTCATTTTGACTCTGAGCTTGCATTATTCATGGTGCCCCTTTGATTTCAGCTGTTTCATTAATGATAACAGTTTTATACGGTCACCTGAGACCCAAGCATTGCTTATCATTGGGCCATATTGCTAGATAGTTTATGAGAGTTTTAACATCTATATTAATTTGTGTACCATATTTCCATGGACACTGCTGTTTTTTAAGGGCAAGTTTCATTATTAAGCCAGATCAATAGTTATAAATTTGAATCACACTCACAGGACTGAGAGTTATCCAATTATATACATATGGATATAGATATTTAAATTTCAAAGGCAATTGAAGAAATTTTAAATGTCATTCCTAGTCTTCAAATCCGTTTTTAAAATTGTGGTTTCATTTCCACCAAACTGTCTGCCTTTGTTCAAAATTGTTAATCCACTGAACCCAGGGAGGTTTAGAACGGGAAATGAGTGTGGTCTCTGATTTATATAAAAGTCTGTCTTCAGTCTGAATATCTTCACTTCCTTGAACTGACAGCAATATTCACATTTTTAGCCTGTAGTTTCAAGTTCAGTGCGTGCAGATGTCTTCCCATGTTGGTGAGAAAATAAAATCTTATGATTCATTTGAGCCCTTGTTGGTTGAGTTTCGTAGACTTCTTTAATTACTGAGGTCCCAGACTCAAGAAAGAATTTCGGTATATCTCACAAATGACCACAAATTAATAATCTCACTGCATTAAAATAAAATAAAAGTATTTATTATCTGCTTGATTTTTTTTTACACAAGGTCCCTAAATTAGCAAAGTCTGAAAGTACACACACAGGAAAATTCTCTTAATGATTGTTGCGGTACGGGGTGGGCACACCAACCCTCTCCTTTGGACTTGAATAAACCTTTGAAACATGCATATATATATTTACCATTTACTGTATGTGATTCCATAAGTGGCAAAAGAACGCTGCTTTCCTGTATATAATCAAGTTCTCCAGGGTTCTGCAGTCGTCTTCTCTTTAATATGCAAATCACTACAATCCAAACCCCAGAGAATGCCTGCAAGTCCAGTGTGTTTTCCCAAATTATTTCTGGGGATTTTTCAGCTGTTGGTAACCTCCTGGCTGTCTCCTGCTGTTCCTGGGGGTCATCTCTGATCATTTCATCAGGACTTCTCCCTGCTGCCTCAGCCCCTTCTAGCCTGCTTCAGCCATGGCCAGCATCTGCCTTATCCTCCGGGATGACCATTAATTCAAGCTGATGCTATGTTGTGCTGTTAATCACACAAACAGCATGAAAGAATTACAGTATAGGAAAGGGAAAGCCAGCCGTCATTATTGTGTGCCCCTGTTCTCTAAGATCGTCACCATGAGCAGGAAAGCCCCTCATTGACCATGTTCTCTCTTGGGCCAGACATTTTGTCCTGTTCTGGGGCCTAGTCATCATCTCGGTGAGAACCACTTATATCCACCAAGACTTTCTCTTTCATAATCTCCAGTGTAAACCTAACACTGTAAGTTTCCCCACGCAAGAATGTCACCCTTTCGTTTTACTGTGCTGAGCAGTTTAGCTCTTTCCCGACTACACCTCTGACACCTAGACCAAGCAGTGCCTTTGAGTTACCAAAAAGCCCATCAAAGTGTCTTCCCCAGCAAAAGAGCAGCATCTTGCCAAAATGCATTCTGCCCCCAACCACCAGAGAAATCTGTACACACTGAAGACAGCTTTGAATGTCGGGCTTTAAAAAACTTTTTATCTTAAAATAATTTCAAGCATGCAGAAGAATGACCACGATATTACAAAGAAATCCAGTATGTACTTGACCCAAATTTATCAACTATTTGTATTTTATCACATTTACAGTATTCTTGTCTCTCCGTGAGTTGTTCCTGGGCACTCGAGGGCTCCTCACCCCTTGCTCTGTCCTTGGACTGTGGGTTCTAGTTGCCTTGCCTGCTCCCAGAGGCTGCTCCAAGGACAGAGCCTTGAGATGGTGATGAGATGTTGAAAACACTTGCACAGTATATGTGAGTGAGCCCAGTTAAGGTATCTTTCTATACACTTTTAAGATTTGGAGGTCAAGTGTGGGAACCTCTTCCTCTCGCTACCACCCAAGGCAAGCCCCGTATGTAAGTTCCTTTCGCTATTATTAAAATGACCACTTACGACACCGACACTGTGTGGCTGCCTCTTCTGCCTTTCCCTGACCTCTGCCTACAGGGGCCGGTTTCAGATTACACCAGGAACACTCGAGAGAGGGTTGTGAACCTACAAGTGCCTAAACATCTTTGGTGGGGGGGGGGACCCATATTCATCATACTACAAATGGATATGATAATTTTACATACCTGCAGGGTGTTTATGAAAAATTAATGAGGTAAATCACATAAGGCACTTGGCATGTATAAAATGCTTTACAAAGCTGTTATGAAGACCAAGATAAATCTGTAAATATTGATTTTTTTCAAGAAAGACAAAGAAAATAGCCAATTGACCATAGGAGGCATACTGAAAAGTTTCAAATTCAGATCAATGATTAGTGAGAGAAGCTATGTGAGCTTCCCTCATTTTCTTCCTATTCTGATCAATTAATGTATGCAAGTCACATTTAACTTAAAGAGTTAAAAATTTAAATCTTCATCACCAGACACACTAGCTTTCTATTAAATGAAATGCCAGTTAGAAATCATGTCCTCAATGCCTTCAATTACCTATCTGACTAAATGTCTCTTATTTTCTCCCTCAAACAGGGGCTAGAACATGTGAATCCCCTTCTAGCAGCTGTATTCAACTTTCACTAACCTTTGAAACTGTGGTTACGGAGTAGAAGTGGGTTTCATTATGCCATGCTTTAGTAGGAACCCTTCTAGGTAGAAGTGGTAGAAAGTCAACTCACACTGTTTTTTAAAAGCAGGAAGTGGTAGCGGTGGGAATTAATGGCTTATGTAACTGGGTTTGATACTATAATGTGGCCACCAGGTCGAACGTCAGGAACAAAAGCTTTACTCCCCTGCTGTCAGCACCTTCAGCACCAATTGTTTCAGTGAAGACGGCCATCTTGTGGCAGAGCACTCAGGGTCATCCGGGCTTCAGATCTCCCCACAGGGTTGCTGAGGCCTTGCTGTGACCACACACTGATAATTCAACTTCCCCTTCTGCCCACCCCTGCTTTCTTATTTTTCCTTCCTTTCCACAGGTGTTTACCTCCAAAGGCACTCTCTAATAAAAGTCCTGAACGCTAATCTCCAGTCTAGAGAACCCACGCTATAAGAGTAACTAAGATGTCCAAGTGTCCCAGGAAGATCAGACCTGAGAATTCAAACATTGTCGTCGTATCTGTCTCCAAACCTCTCCACCCTTCCCTAGCTTCTGATTCGATTTTGTTTGTGTCGGCATAATTCTCATGCAACTTCTTAGCACAAGACAGTAGAGACAGTCTATGGCAGCAGCCAGCATACATCATTCACAAAAATAGAAAAGTTTCACCCTCTGTACTCCAGAGCCCCTAATGACTCTTTCCTCAGGCAAAGAACTCTAAATGGCCTTCTTTGGATCTAGAGCCCACCCCTGGGACGAACACTGTGTCCAGGGAGATGAAATCCCCTCACTGGTCATCCTTAGGCAAAGAAAGTGGGGCCACATCACTCATAGAAGCATACAGAGAGGGAGCATGGCAGTTCTTGAAAGAACAGCATACACAGCTGAGAAAAAAGGAACAGAAGTCAAGGTGCCTGGGTGGCTCAGTCGGTTAAACACCAGATTTTGGCTCAGGTCATGATCTCAGGGTTGTGAAATCGAGCCCTGCCTCTAGCTCCACACTGGGCATCCAACCTGCTTAAGATTCTCTCTCTCTCTGTCTCCCTCTGCCCATCTCCACCCTGTGCCCCTCTACCCCTGCCACCCCCTCCATGCTGTCACTCTCTCTCTCTCTCAAAAAAAAAAAAAAAGGAACAGAAATCCATTTCTGCTCATCACCAGGAACAAAACACATTGGGAATCTTGGTGTGGTAACACACCTCCCTTTCTTCAGCAATTTCACACATATTTCTGGGAATAAATTAGGAGGCTAATTTAATTTGGAAAATCAAGAAGGAATTATACTTGGGATGCACAGTCAGGAAATTTCCTGGAGACTTGGGTCTGCTTATCTCCCCTTTTCTCTCAGCCAGAGGTGTGTAGGATTTCTGTTACATCTGAGGGTGTTACTCATGACTGCCTACTGGGAAGGTGAGTACTGCCTTCTGTTCGCCACAGTCTGGCTTGACACTAAGAGCTTAGCAAACTGTGGAAGCCAAAGTGGCTGGGAGAAGATACAGAGGTTCAATTTTCTTTATTCTCCATGTCCAGTCAATCCCAGTCAACCATTACCTTTTGCTTTTTTATCAAGCCCTCTGTCTTTCCAAGTGCGGCGAGCATCACAATTTACTTGAACAGTGTTCTCAAAATGGAAGGTACTTTCCATAAAAGAAAGCTTTTACTCTTTTTTTTGCAACTGATCTCTCTTCTTCCAGCTGTGAAATTGATTGAGGTCCTTAAGGCTCTCAAGAAATCACTACTCACAGCCCTGTGATTACTTTTACAAAGGGGGGATAAAAACAATGGGAGGGAATGGTTGATTACCCACGGAAAATATTCTTTCTCTTTTGCATTTTCTCTCAACTCATGGAGGGAGGGGAAGGGAGTTGGAAAACGGTCAAGAAACAGGTTTATGTGAAACAAAGAGCATTATTTCTTAGCATATGAATATTCATGGTCTCCTTGGCATTGCCTCCCCAGCAGAGCACAGGCATCAGGAGGTCGATGAGAAAATGTGGGAGAGGCTTGAAGATGTCCATGGGATAAAGGAAGATGAAGCGGCAGGCTGGGGAGGAGAAGGGGGGAGGAGTAGAGAGGAGAAGATTTCGGTAAGTTTCACAGAGCTCGATGGAGCTGCAGTTTGCAGTACCCCCGCCCCTCACCCCCGTGGAGGAGCCTGAGCAGGGCAGAGAGGGGGAGAGCAGATGTTTAAGCTGATTTATTCCTCCTTGCCTCACTTCTTTAATTACATGAGAAAATGAGTACATGCCTCAATTATATTTTGTGTATCAGGCAAAGTCCAGGCAGGAAAACAAACTACATTTTATTTATTTTATTAAAAAAAATTTTTTAAAATTTATTTGACAGAGAGATAGAGCCAGCGAGCACAGCAGAGGTAATGGCAGGGAAGGGCAGAGGGAGAGGGAGAAGCAGACTCCCCGCGGAGCAGGGAGCCTTATGCGGGGCTCGATCCCAGCACCCCGGGATCATGACCGAAGCCGAAGGCAGACGCTTCACAGGCTGAACCACCCAGGCGCCCCCAAAGCACTCCATTTTAACACAGGGAATTTCATCCTAGGAATTTGCTGCATGAATGATGGGAGAGTGCAGAGTGGAGGCAACAGAAAGATGAACAACTACAGGAAGTGGTTGTCGCCCTCTGGGTTGCAGGGGCAGGGGAGGAGGTGGTAAGACTCACACCCAGAAGGCAGGGCCATCTGGCAGGAGCCAGAACTGCCGCGGGGGCCGTGGTCCCCAGGAGCTCAAGCTCTAGAGGGAGAGGCTGACTGGTAGGAGCTGGAGGCTTCGTGGAAAGGCGGCCACTTCAGAGATGCTGCTTGAAGCAGAGAGCTGGGGAGAGAAACACCCTGGCTTCTCTCCTGCTCCTCATTGTCCCATTTGGCTGGTCATACCAGAAGCCGGAGGGCCAAGGAGCCCGGCAAATGCAATTCTCGCTGAAACGGAGCAGAGCAAGGAAAGGTGGGGAGTAGATCTCCGAGCAAAGAGGCAGATAACAGGCGCACGTTTTCATTGTCTGTTTCTTTGAACTCACCTCTGTGTGGAATGGAGCCATGAAGCCGTCTGGCCTTTATGTGGGTTACTCATGATCCAAGAGCAATGGAGAAGGTCACAGTTTAATACCTTTCCTTAAATATTAAGTGAAAAATAATATTACTTGACTAATTGTCCTAATTCCGTGGGCTGTCTCAAGTAGTTCCGAAATAAACAACCACCCAAACGGTCCACGTTTCTCCTCTCGTTGGTGCTCTCACTCCCGCTTGGCCCTGCTATTTCTGCTTTTACGTCTTCATTAACTGCAGCAGTTGTACAACCACCAGTGTGAGATTTGTCAGCTTTCATCTCATCCTGGAGTTACCATCCTACCCTCCTGTCTCTTTCATGTCCTGAAGACAGAGTAGTAGTCAGGAAAAAAAAATGTGAAATCTGGCTTTTGGCATTGGCCACAACTGATGGACCTCTGTTTTGACCCTGTGCACGTACCTAGCCTAAAGGATGTCATGTCTTCCTAGGAATGCTATAGTCATCCAAACATTTTGCTATGTTTGTTATATTTTTATTTCCTGTAGTTGTATTTGAAGTGATTTTGGATGAGGTTGACACAGTTAGGCCTTTTGTTTTTGTTTTTGTTTTGTTTTTTTTTCTGGTATCTGGTTAGAAGTATAGCCAAAGTTCTTGGATTTCAAATCCCAACTTTACTATTTCCTAATTGCATGACGGTGGCCAAGGAACTTAAGTACTCTGGGTCTCAATTTCCTCATCTGTAAGTGTAATCATAGTAATAAAAACTACTTTCAGGGCACCTGGCTGTCTCAGTTGGTAGGGTGTGACCCTTGATCTCGGGGTTGTGAGTTCAAGCCCCATGTTGGGTGTAGAGAGTATTTAAAAATAAAATCTTTATGAATCACTGAATTCTACTCCAGAAACCAATATTGCACTGTTAACTGACAAAATTTAAATAAAAAATTAAAAAATCTTATTAAAAAAACTACTTTATAAGGGTTGAATTGTTAGAATCAAGTGAATTTATTTGTACACTTAATTTAATATGTGTGTATGTGTTTACACAGACAGATATGTATCAATTCTTATGGAAATATGTTTGTATATGTATGCATATGTGTATATATGTGTATGCACACACATGTATCTTAGAAAATTGGCACGATGTAAGCATGCTATAAATATCAACCATCATTATTGTTATTATTCTTCTCAACAAGACTATAAAATGCTGCTCAGCCTGGCAAAAGGTATTTAATGATTTTTATCCAGCACAAAGTCATGGCTAGTTGAGTGACTTTTTAAAAAATTGCTACTTAATAACTGATTAGTCAAAAAGTTAAGTCCATGTGTAAAATATATCCCATCATTGGACTGTTATTTGTCTCTCAGTTGTAGAAAACAGACCCTTTTTCTGCAGCTTTTTTTGTGGTTTAAAGATTTAAAGTTCTTATGGAAATAAGATTTTCAGTTGACCAATGATTAGCTAATTTCTGATAATAGAAAAGGAAACTGATTGCCCCAAGCCTGCTGTTTTCATTTCCTCATGGGAAGAAGAAGCAGAGCAGAGAAGAAAGGCAGACACAAGGCACTGAACCTCTGTCACCATGGGGAACTGGGTTGAGAACGAGGGGCTCTCCATCTTTGTCGTTGTAAGTACCAATGAGAGAGAAATGATAAATTTTCAAACTTGTCTGGGTTCTCCGGGAAGCTAAAATATGGCAAAACCGTTTGTTTGTTTGTTTGTTTGTTTTGTTTCTTTGAGAAATTGTATTGAAACTGATTTACTGTGTGAACATACATCTATCTGTAAGTGGGACTGAGTGCACTCTTCCAAACTTATTAATGGAAAGAATGTATCTGGGGGCTCACTTCACCTCCTTTATTTCTTGCCTTTGGAAGTACTAAATCAGCCAGCATTTCACAGAGTGGGTAGAAGACATTTCATGCTAATGACCTCCGAGTCTAAGTTGTTTATTAATATTTACTCAGAGGAAAATTCTCTACCTTTTATGTGCTTATACCATTTAAAAATGGGCACTCGTAATTTTACACCATTGTCCAAATAACAGGTACAAGACTGGCTTATGTATGGAAAATGGCCTTTGTTTCAGTGATTACACCAAAAATAATTGAAAAAGTACCTTTTTTTCTCTGAGGTAACTTGAGTTGTTTACAAGGTTTATAAAAATTCAAGGGAAGGAAATTGAAATAAGCTAGACTCAAAGATACAGTGGATATATTATATATATTATATGTGACTATATATATATAAATCAATCTAATCTATCTTGAGAAACAATTTTTGGAAGTAAAGATGGGCTAATTTTCAAATAGACATGTTAATCTCTTTAGTTTTTTAACCATAACAAGGATCAATTATTATTTTAAGATGGCAGTCTCAGGAAAGCAATCATGGACAATTGGGAAGATAGAAATGTGATTTATAAATAGCCTTTCCAAATAGCCAATGCAAGTATTGTACTGATGTTAAAAAGAACACTTGTGAGTAGAATTTTTGAAAGATTTTATCATGAAGTAAATATTGAGTCTTCGAGGTGTAGACATGGAGAGGAATTGGGGGCACAAATTAAGGAAAAACAAGAAATATTGTGTCATTAAAAAATTATGCCAAACCAAAATTCTAATGCAGTATAGGATTCTCCTGAGGACTCAGAGCTGTTAGCTTGATTTCTTATCACAATTTTGAAGACAGATTACTCCTATAGAAAACAAGTTCATATTATACTTTTGGCTCCTACCACAGTTTTCCCCAGGAAATGACCCTCTCCTAAATTGCACACACATATGCTTGACAGTAAAGACACAGTCTGGAAAGCAAGAGTAAGAATAACAAGGTTAGGGAATGGAGAAGTTGCTTTAATACCTTCTTCTTCATAAAGAGATCGTTCTCGAGCACCTATGGACCTTTAATGGTGTTAAAGCACAGGTAAGTAAAGATCACTATGGAGCTGAAGGTTCGAGACTGGGCAGTGCCACCACTTGATGCAGTCAGTGCTTGGGATGAAATGAGCAGTCGAAAGGTAGAAGTGTCACTTAAAAAAAAATCCCATGCCCCTCACCCCCTTGTTCATGTTCAATAGTCCCTCTTTCAGAAGTTAAGCGAAACTTACCAAATAGAGTTAAAGGCTTGACGTTTTAGCTGATGTGACTCCCACTAGCTGTGGGGGGGGTGCTGTGTGCTGGAGGGAGGTGATGGCACCTGTGAGAGTAGAACACAGTGTCTTATGGGTGCAGGGGACTGCACAGTAACCTATTCCTTTCCCTTCGCTTTTTGAGAAGACTCACCTGCTACTGTCCATCTATCTAGGGTTAAGAAGAAAAGGGGAGGAAAACAACAGAGGGGAGATAGATTGATAATAACCTGGCATCCTGCCAGTAGTAGAACAATCATGGGGGACAAGGCAAGGTAGAAAGGTGAGTCACAAAGTGTAGTGGCACTGTTGTAAGAAAGAGCTGACTTGCAGCCGGTTACACCCAGATGTGTAACCACCTTTGTTGAAGGCTCGACTGGGGAAGTCCTGACCCTAGTCTGACTCCAATCTTATGTGAAATCTACCCATTGAAATGTGGAAACTTCACGCAACTATTTCTCTTTTTGCAGCTGGTATGGCTGGGGTTGAATGTCTTCCTCTTTATCAAGTTCTACGATGTCTATAACCATAAACCTAGGTACATATACAGTCAAAAACTTCTTGGGGTAAGTATAAGTTCCATCTCTTGCAATACTGACTGGCTTACATTTCTAATCAAAGATTCTGGTTCATATTCCTTTCAACACTTTAAATATTCTGACCAACCCACACACCACCATTAGCCTCGTTCCCTCCATTGCAACCACCTGGGCAAGAGTCTTTAGGTTTTCCGGTGTGAGACAAACGAAAGTGTGTCAGAGAGTCCCAGCAGCATCTGTCCCCTCCCAAGAACTACTCTGCCACTGTTTAACTTAAAGAAGAAATCTAATGCCAACCCTGGAATGGCAGGCAAAGTTGGAGAGATCTAAGGGTGACACAGGTGGGACAAGTGAGACTTTCTGTATTCTTTAAATCATCTGGTTCCTGACAACTTTGGCGCATGGAGAGCCCTGCTCCTAGTGACATGTTGTGAAACAACCTTAAGGAAATAAGCCTCTCCCTCCAGATGGAGCCTTTGAGGAACTTGCCCAAGGGTCACATTCACTGACTGGGCCAGCAGAATGAAGGCCCCCAACTTTCCTTGGGTCCATTAGCGTTCTTGATTTCCTTGAGCTGCCAAGACTCTTCTTCATGACAAATGAAAATAATTACAATGACAGCTGCCCCCACAGGATACCGTTTGTTACATCATGCCGAAACCATGAATTCATGGCTTAACACTAATTATAATATGTATTATATATCATATGTATAAATAGCTATAATACACAATAATACTGCACTATTATAATTACTGAGAAGGATGATTTCCCTTGGCTTTCCCTTCCAAAATATGCAACTTCTTCAGGTGTTAGAAAGAACAATTATAATGCCAAAGCATTACATCAGACCAACTTAAGTTACTGCTGAAGTGAGTCTAAGAACTAAGAAAAAATCTTCTTTAGAAAGTCCCAGTTTCTATACTGAACTCTATTTAATGATACACATGCTTAAGCATTTAGGGGGAAGTGAACTGAGGTCTGCAATGCATCAAAAATAAGATGTACAGATGGATGGCTAGAGGGATGGGTAGATGGATGGACAGATATGTGATGGCAGAATCTGGGAGATGGGAAAACAGTTGTTCATTGAGAAATTATTTCAAATTGTCTTTACATTTGAAAATTTTCATAATAAAATGTGGGGGTGGGAGAGAAGGGCCAGATTAAAACAAAGGATCCCAGCAGGCCCTCAAGGTAGACTCTTGGTTCTGAAGGCCCTCCCTTCTCAGATAACTTGACGTCTCTGGTGGGCCTCATGCTGGGAACCTTGGAGAAGTGGTGGAAGGGTGTTCTGTGCTCACAAGAGTTACCTGCTTCCTATCCTGCATCTTCCAGTTTGCGCTGCCATTGGCCAGGGCCCCTGCAGCCTGCCTGAATTTCAACTGCATGCTGATTCTGCTGCCAGTCTGTCGAAATCTGCTCTCCTTCCTCAGGGGTTCCAGCGCGGTAAGAGCAAACATGTACAAAGTTGACACTTCTCAAAATTGTCAAAGGTCATCAAACTAAATGTCCTTCCTAAGGAAAAGCAGACTAATGGTTTGTGAGGATTCCAACCTCTGTCCAATATTTGTGAACCAAGCAATGTCCAATTCTCCATTTTATTTCTATATTAGTTGTTGATGGAGCTCCCTGGGGCAACCATTTAACTTGGGACAGATATTTTTTTAAAAAAAACGATCAACCTACACCTCAAGAAGAGCCATAAAGCACTTGTGTGCACGCACACGTGCGCACGTGCGCACACACACACATCAGACATACATAATATATTAATGGACTTTATTAGGCTGACATGGGATTTGGGAATTAATCCTATAGCACCATGTTTTTCAAAATGTTTCAGTCAGAGAAAATCTTTTCGTGGATAACATCCCAAATAGGTGGAATCAATGAGCGAGGAGTCATGTATAATGAGGGTGACTAAGAGGTATTGAGTCCATGGAATTGAGGAGTTCGGAGCTTTCTAAATGCCCAGGGCTTTTTTTTACCCTCATTTCAACAATTTGGTGAACCACTAAATGTACCATGTTAGAAGAAAGAAAATATTATGTAAGAAGAAACTTTGTAATCTATAAAATGGCGTATGAATTTCTTATTGCTGTTATCTTACAGAGAAACAAGGAACTTAGAACCTACTTAGATCTGCGTACTCAAATAAATACTATGCAAAGCAAAATCTGATGGGTCCCACAAAACATTAGAAATAAGGGGCTATGAGGAATCAAAGAAGGGGGGATTGGGAATGAAGGTAGGGCAGGGAATGAAGAAAGGCTTCTTCGAAAAGGTGGCATGAATTATGGGCATATAAGGATCAAACAAGCCACTAGGCAATGTAAATAAGAAAGAAAGACACTCTACATGGAGAAAATGGAATGGGCCAACACAAAGAAAATAGGGAGGAAATTATATGCTTGAAAGCCCCATGGAAGTGTGACATGTGGCTTCTCTTTGGATTTGTTTGCCGTTCCTGATCCCACCAAAGAGGGTAGCTTGGAAAAGTTAGAGATTGATGTCTTGGTGAGACCCATTCTAGTGGATCACGAGCAACTACTATCTTCTGTTTTCCTTCTTAATAAAATGTATTTGTTTTATATTAACTAGCTTTAAAAAAATCGATTAAGTAGAGATAGTTTATAGACGACAGCCGTGAGCAATCTACCTTGATGGGGGATGTAGGGATTGTCAAGGGCAGGTGTCTGAGGTAAAGCTGCAGAGGGCAGCTGGAACTTGGCTAGTAAACTAGGACCTTAAATGTATAGCTGAGAAGCTAATACTTAATTTGGCAGTTGTGGAATATTTGGGGGAAGGAAAGTGATCTTAACTGTCAATCACAAGTAGAATTCGCCTTGAACTCTGCCTTACTTTTCCTACTCTTACTAAATTTACCAGTTGATTTATGAATATAGGATTAGCGGAATACGACTAACAGTAGAACACTGATGACAAGGGTTTCTAAATCACCTTCTCAATCTAAGAAACCGCAGAGGTAAAATTCCATTTGGTTTAAACTTTTAGCAATGAGCCACGTGTAAAGTACAAGGCCTGGCATATGGTAGGTGCCCAACAAACATTTGCTAAGTGAAGGTCATGTATGGTAGCTTTTTGTTTTTAGGAAGGCACGATTTTTTTTAAGCCTTCCCCTCTATGCCCTGTTTGAATACTTTCTATTTAGAGGAAGTAAACCCTGAGAAACAGGCAGAGTTTTCACCAGGATGGCTGGTTAAGAAATCCTTGTTACCGCCCAGGCCCAAATTGCACTGCCGTTGAGCGGCCATGCCCCGTGAAGAGCACATGTTGTAATGGCCGCTTTCGGGCTTCCTGTGGCCCAGGAGGGAAGATCTTCATGAGGGTCTTTAAAGATAGGGACGAAATAAGGCTGCTCTTCAAATTGCAGAGAGGTTCTGCTAATCAGAGAGATCTGTATGTAAGAGAATATATATTTTTTTTAATTAGCAGCAAGGAACATTCTTTTAGAGACGGGGAGTGTCCCTCCTTCTGATTTCCCAACCTGAAATGTGAACTTGGCAAATGAAACTTCTTTTCTGACTGGGATTAAAATGAGTGACCATGCTGTGACCAAGGCTGGAAATCCAAATAGCTGCCCCCTACTGAGTCTTCATAGAGCTCACCTCATAAAAGCTGCACGTCAAGTCAGTGAGATGCAGATGAAATGAAATGGCAGTGTTGGAATTCAAACCCAGCTCTTTGTGCCCCCAGAGCCCTTTCACTTTCCTACATGCCACCTAAACTCAAAACTGTCTTCTTGTCACATGACGGTCTTAAAAATTCTATCATATATGTGAATGTTGGGGCATGATTGCTGTAAGTTCAAGGATTTGTTAGTACGATGTCGTGCAAACTACACAGTCATAGAACTTTCATTCACTTTCTAGTGGTCTTAATCAGTTAGACTTTGCTTTATAATCCATCTGATTATTTGGAGAAATGAAGCCCCAGTATTGGCCCACCCCAGGGAAGGTAAAGGTAAAGGCTCCCAGCCTACTTTTTGAGGGGAATGGGGAAGGATGGGGCCTGGCATGCAGAAGTCCCTAAGGAAGCCTTAATGACCCCACCTTGCCATGCAGAAACTAAATTCTAATTGGATGGGAAGCATAGTCTTCAGATCAGAAAGAAAAAGTAAGGCGAGAGAGTCAGCTCTTACCTGTAACCTTATATAGTCTGAGAGTCAGAGGCCCTCAGTGTGGCTCTATGTCTAACCACATGGTCTAGGGAAGTCTCTTGGACTTCCTGTCTCATGTGTTTTTTTTTTCTTTGTAGCTGAAAAGCAGGCGAGACATTGCAACTGTAAGAATGAATATAACATTCTAAAAGTATATTAATTGACTAAGCTGTCAACTGCTGAGTTGTCAGTCAACAAACATTTGTTGAGAGCCAACTGTATGTTAAGTACTGGGGACGCATGGTGAGTAAAGAGTAACATATAGATGGACCATGAGCTCAAGGAGCTTAGAGTTTTGTGGAAGAGATAGAGAAGAAACATGTGACTTCAAAGTTATAAACAATGCTATACAAATAAGGTGAAGTTCTTACTTATCACATATCCTACTGCCACCAGGTTTGGACATTACTGTCAACTTCTTTGCCTGAGTTTTATAGATCCAAGGGTGGCTTTTGTAATTTCTCCCAACTTGCATATAAACATCTAATTTAAGTGAATTCATAGCATGTGTGGTGAGGCCAGGTGTACATAAAATAGAACTTTTTAAGTTTCTGTAACAGTCATGTTACAGAAACTCATGTTATACCCCATTAAATATACACTCCTTTTTAGTTCCATTTCTCACTTGAAAAAAAATTTTTTTTAGGGCACCTGGGTGGCTCAGTGGGTTGAGCATCCAACTCTTGATTTCAACTCAGGTCATGAGCCCAGGGTCCTGGGATCAAGCCCCACATTGGGCTCCCTGCTCAGCAAGGAGTCTTCTTGTCCCTTTCCCTCTGCACCTCCCCCTGCTCTCCCTCTCTCTCTCTCTCTTTCCCAAATAAATAAAATCTTAAAAAAAATTTTTTTCTCTTGCAGTTTGAATGCAGCATAGAAATTTGCTGAGAAGACTCAATAATCTCCCTTACATTTGAAGCTTAGCTTAGTGAGATTGGGCTAGGTTCTAGATGACAGTAACAGAGAAACTTCCCTTTAGGAGTCAATGGCAAAAGGGGTAGTTCAGTGAGGAAGCCATGGGACATGATGGCAGCTTGGGTAATTAGGAGGTAGCTGGCAATAACTCAGAAGTGACTTAAAAGCATAAAAATGGTCTCTGTGTGATGAGGAGGAACAAACAAGCCCTAGGCAGTCACAGGCAGCAAAGCCCTTCCCACTCCACCAACCAGCTGCCTTGCTCCCATTTCAGGAAATGGTGAGGAAATTGTACTTGGAAGCCCCATATAAACATGACTTTGACTTCTCTTTGGATTTTTTTTGGGGGGGGGGCTATCCTGAGCATATCATAGAGGGCAGCTGGGGAAAATTAGGGGTTGGTGCCTTGGTGAGATCCATTCCAATGACCCAATGGTGACTAATGGACTCTGTTTTTCCTTTTTGTGAGATGTACATGTTTCATATTAACTAGCTTTTTTTAAAAAATTACCTATTAAGATCAGAGTATTATTTCTCAAGCACATCTCTCCATTGTTCTGGCATTCAATTTCTTTTTCTCTAACTCTCTGCTGCTCAAGCTGATGGGAGCATCAGAATCTCTTCCATATTTTCGATGATCTATATTGATGATGGTAAGGGTAGAGCTATGGAGGCACTGTAGAGGCCACGTCAAAACCATATTCCTTTTCTTCAAATTCAGCATGCAGGAGCCAGCGTATTTTCCCCCCAAATTTCAAAACAGTTTGCCAGAAGTAGAAAAGAAAACAGTGTGGCAAGTATAGATATATGGGTAAATACATCTCTATAAGTTTAGAATAATCATCTTAGGTTCTAGAACAGTGAAAATGTAATTCATTTAACCAAATAATTGTGAAGGGATTTTTTAAAAAAAGATTTATTTACTTATTTTAGAGAGAGAGAAAAAGAGAGAGAGTGCACAGAGTGGGGGGAAGGGCAGAGGGAGAGGGCAAGAGAAACTTAAGCAGACTCCACATTAAGCATGGAGCCTGATGTGGGGCTTGATCTCACGTCCCTGAGAGCAGGGCCTGAACCACACCAAGAGTTGGACACCTAACCGACTGTACCACGCAGGTGCCCCAGGAGATATTTTTTTAAGCATATGATATATTGCTCTGCATATAGGAAGCTTACTTTCTAGCTGGGGAGCCAAGCCATACTAGCTGAAAAGTTGAATAATGATACAAAAAAACCCGTCAAATATTTATTAAACACTTCTTAGTGAATCTAGGAAACAGACCTACGAGAGAAGAACAATGATAAATACATAGGTGAGGAAGTTAGGAACTAAGGATATTGTTCAATGTCACACAGCTAGGTGGTAGGGCTGAGATCCAACACATGTATAACTGATGGCAAGTTTGGCAGAACTTTCCCTCTGAAATGTAATTCAGTACTGATTTCTGATCCTACTGTTCCCATTCTCTCAGTCTTAGGACTCCAACTGTGTTCCATCACTCCAATAAGGACTATATTAATTATCTGTGGCTGTGTATGAAATTTCCACAAATTCAGTGGCTTAAAAACAACCCCAGTTTATTAGCTCACAGTTCTGCCAGTGAGAAGTCCAGCATCCTGTGTTTGGTTGGGTTCTCTGCTCAGCAGATTACAAGGCTGAAATCAAGTGCTAGCTGGGCTGAATTCTCAAATGAAAACTCTGGGTAAAAATGTTCCAAACTCAGTCTTGTTGGCAAAATTCAGTTCCTTGCAGTTGTGGGACTGAGGGTCCCGTCTCCTTGCTGACAGCCATTCAGGGGCTGCTCTCAGATCCTGAAAGTCCCTGTGTTCCTTCCATGTGGCCTCCTCCATGTTTAAGCCGGCAACATTGCACCAAATACTTCTTGTGCCTTGAATCTCTGAGTTCTTCATTTTCTGAGTTCTGTACCCAGATTTAAAGGGCTATGTGATTGGCTCAGGCCCACCCAGATAATCTTTCTCGTAAGGTCAGCTTGGGACTTTCATTACCTCTGCAAAGTTCCTTTTGCCATATAATGTAACAAACTCATAGGAGTGACATCCCATCATATTCACAGTTCAGGTCCCACCCACACTCAAAGGGAGGAGATTATATAAGATCATTGGGGATCACCTTTGAACTCTGCCTACCACAAGGACTCTGAGAAACTATGGAGGAACCTAGCAATTGGGAAGCAGGAAAAAGATATTTCCTTAAAATTGTAAAGAATACAAAGTAGTAGAACAATGTACAGCATTTGAAATAAACAGAAAAGACGACAAAGCTATATAAGAATCCAAAGAAAATTTTTCACCAACAGAAATGTAAACTAAGTGATTTCAAACAGGAAACCCTTATTTTGAGAGCCTGCGTCACTGCCCACCTCCACCAATGGACAGTTAGTTGTAGCTGATGCTGTTGGTGTTTCAGTCATATTCCCTCCACACTTATGGCTCCACAGCACATGGGGTAGCTGCCTTCTGCAAGCCCCACTCATTCTCTGCCTGAGGATTTTCCTTCAGCCCTCTCCTGGGGCAAGCCTGAAATGCCAGGCAGTTGATGCCCTGGGACCAGCCCTTGACCTGTGACTGATGGGAGTCGAGGGATGAATTCCTAAGCTTTCTAACCCCTCAGGTAAAAAGATAAGAAAAGAAAAGAAAGCCCCTGGAGCATTTTCTCTCTCTCCCAGAGTCTTCTAATCAAAGAGACCATGGTATGATATGACATATGATATGATATATGATAGTGGTAGCTGATCTGATAATACACCCTTCATTGGTTGCCTTCTCTTTCCAGTCTCCCTTCCCCTAACCTTGTTTTCTGTGATCACCTTGCAGTTGAGTACTTAACACTTAAATTCTTGTCTTGGGTTTTTTTTAGACATGTAGAATAATAGTGACTATATCTTCGCATTTGGTTTGGTGGAAAAGGGTATGTACCTTAAAGACAAATAGACTTGGATCCCAGCCAATATGAGATTTAGCTTTAATTTTTTTTTAATCTGTAGAACCCTTATCTTGTTGCCACTGAATGAGGTAATGATTATGGGTAGCCTGCCTGGCTCACAGAAAGCATTCAATAAAGCCTAATTCTTTCTTCCTTTGTCTGGAATCCTCTGTGTATTCCTTACTAGTAGTTCTGCAGTTCCGGGAATCTGCTCTCATGGTCCTATGTTCTCTGTAGCTGTAGCTGACTGAGAGATAGTGAAGTAAGCACAATTTCACACACAACTACATTTTTTTCTATAAAATCAGAATATTTTATTAAAAATAACTAAGCCACAGGGCGCCTAGGTGGCTCAATCGGTTAAGCATCCGATTCTTTTTTTTTTTAATGATTTTTTTTTATTATATTATGTTGGTCACCATACAGTACATCCCCGGATTCCGATGCAAAGCTCGATGATTCATTACTTGCGCATAACACCCAGTGCACCATGCAATACGTGCCCTCCTTACTACCCATCACAAGTCTATCCCATTCCCCCACCCCCCTCCCCTCTGAAGTCTTCAGTTTGTTTCTCAAGCATCTGATTCTTGATACCAGTTCAGGTCTCGATCTCAGGGTCGTGAGTGCAAGCCCCATGTTGGGCTCCATGCTGGGCGTGGAACCTACTTAAAAAATAAGTAAGTCAGATATTAAACACCCCTAGATTAAGTTGAATATGTTTAGAACCAGATACTTGTAATACCTAAGATTTTTCTGGGGGGGCACTTGGTTCTCCTTAACAGTTCTCTGTGTCTCTATGGCAGTACGTTTAGACTTGGGAACAAGGTAGCCAGAGCAAGCATTTGACCAATTTTCAGGAGGACAAAGCTTTGATTCAACCATAAAGCAGAGTTTGTTTTTTTTCTACTTTGGGCATTGACCTGAATCAAGATTCAAATCCACGTCTTTTTTTCCCATTTATTCATTTATTTATTTTTATTATTATGTTCAATTAGCCAGCAAAATCCACATCTTCTAACATGTATCAGTAGGACAGTCACACTTGAGTACTGACCAAAATACTATTTTTAATGTCAAGGTAATCATACAAGGTATGAAAATATCATAATATTGACATTCTGGCATCAGATAGCCTGGGTTTAAATCCCAACTCTGCCACTTATTAACTATGTGACCTAAGGCAAGGTAAACTCTCCACACGTTTTTCCCTAGCCTGTTACACAGTGATAATAATGGTACAACCCTGCTAGGACTGATGCAAAAATGAAGAGTCAGAATGCATGTAAAACACTTAAAACAGCTCCTTGCACAAGCTCTTTGTAAATATTAGCTATTGTTCTTTTTGCTATTAATATTTGGTTAATGATATCTCCTTGTGATGTTGTCTCTGTCAACAGAGGCCGGTGGACAATTTTTTCTCCTCTCACCCTTCTAAGAGTGATGGGAGTCGAGGAATGAATTGTATGTCTTAGAAGGGTGTTGTTCTAAAACTATTCACTTGTTCTAGAACTCTTCACTTGTCTGTGTCCCAATTAGACTTTCAGGGTCGTGTGAAATGCATAGACCTTTCCTGTTACACGGCCAGTATTCCTAGGAGAGCTGACTCTTGAATCTCTCACCTGACTAACACTTAACTTACGGGTTGCCATCTTCACAAGGGTAAGCCTTTGCTAACCGCCCAGCGTGGAACTGTGGGGGAGCTCACATACTTTCTGGGTCAGGGAAAAGTGATGGAGAAGACACAGAGACAGAGCTTTCCTCCTTCATTCAGGTCCAGGTAAAATATGCAGAATCTGGTTGTAGGGACCTAACACTTATTGTTCAACAAACTTCTTCGGGCTTCTTGGGCTGAGCTCGTTGGTTGTGTGTGCGTGTGGTTACTGCAGGAACCTGTCAGGTAGGCCACTCACTGGCTGTTTGACCTTGGGAAGATGACTACAAGTATCTGAGCCTTGGTGTTCTCACCTATCAAATGTGTAGAATGACACTGGTTTTAGGGTGGTAATGACAATTAAGTAAGATGGTATGTTTCTACTGCCTGGCACACAGAAAACCTTCTTGTTAACAATTACTATTTTGTTCTTTTCCCTTTAATCCAAAGTGCTGTTCTACAAGAATTCGAAGACAACTGGACAGGAACCTCACCTTTCATAAAATGGTGGCATGGATGATTGCACTTCACACTGGTAAGTTTATTAAGAAATTTGAGATTGCAAAGAAAACTTGGAACCAGACAGTTCCCTCTATTCTTAGATACCTTTTATTTTTAGAAGAGATCAGCCTTTTTAGGTAGATTAGGTGGTGATTGGATGTGCTGTATTTTTTTAATTTATTTTTTTAACGGAAGTATACTTAACATACAATATTATATTGATTTCAGGTGTACGACATAGTGATTCGACAATGACATACATTATAAAATGCTCACCGTGATAAATGTAGTTATCAGCTGTCACCACACAAAGTCAGTACAGTATTATTGGCTATCTTCCCTATGCTGTACTTTACATCCCTATGAGTTATTTGTTTTATAACTGGAAGTTTATATCTCTTAATCTCCTTTAGCTATTTTGCCCATCCCCTCACCCCCAACCCCTCTAACAGCCACCAGTTTGTTCTCTGTATTTATGAGTCTGTTTCTGTTTTGTTTGGTTTGTTTGGTTTGGTTTTTAGATTCTACATATAAGTGAAACCATATGGTATTTGTCTTTCTTTTTTTCATGTAGCATAATACCCTCTAGGTCCATCCATGTTGTTGCAAATGGCAAGGTTTCATTCTTTTTTATGGCTGAGTAATACCCGATTATATATGTGTGTGTGTATATACATATATATACATGTATATATGTGTGTGTGTATATATGTATATGTGTGTGTGTGTGTATATATATACCACTTTTTCTTTATCCATTCACCTATGGATGGACACTTAGGTTGCTTCCATATCTTGGCCATTGTAAATAATGCTGCTATAAACATGGGGGTGCATATATCTTTTTTTCAAATTAGTGTTTTCATTTTCTTTGGGTAGAATTACTGGATCATATGGTATTTCGTTTTTTAGTTTTTTGAGGCAACTCCATAGTGTTTTCTATAGTGGCTGCACCAATTTACATTCCCACTGAGATATGTTGTACTTTTTGAATGAATTATGTTAAAAAAATATTCACCACACTTTCTTCCATCCCAATATTAGCATTTATTCCTTCAAGTCTTAAAACTTTTTTATCTTGGGCTTTTCAGACAAAATCCCAGTGTCTTCACCATTTTCCACGCTTTTTAATATAAAAAAAGTTCGTCCACAACTAAGAGCTTTTATTTATCCATTAAAAAAAATACTAGGGTTGAACATGTAGATTTGTAGATTTCTTGCAGTAACCCTATGGGGGCCACAACCCGTAAGTTGAGAAGATATCTTAAGGGTAAGATAGCCCTTATCAGCTAAGCGTCTTCTTTATTATGATTGCTATTATATATCTAATAGGTATATATATGTATATATGTATTCTATATTATGTGTTAGTATTATAATTATTAAAGTGGTGGTGTTGGCACAAGGCATGTATCTGGGACCCTTATCAAATCTTCACTAATTCACTCAACAAGTAAATGATGTGCCAGGTAATAGACATGCACACATGCACAGTGATGAACAAAAGAGACTTTTATTCTGCCCTTAATGAGTTTCCCCATAATTTGAATAAAATAGGCTTAGATTACAGGTGTTAAACTGGGTTTCTCTTCTATTAGTAGATCATGCAGGCTTTCTGAGCCGTGGCGAGCAAAATGGTTCAAAAAGAAAATGCATGACAAAATCTTATTAGAAAGCAACATGGCATAATGGTTAGGAGCAAAGATTCAAGTACCAGATTGCTTGGATTTGATTTTGAACTCTGCTGCTTCCTAGCCTGGTGATCTTGGACAGGATATTAAAGCAATCTATGCCCCAGTTTCCTCATCTGCAGGATAGATGATGCGAATAGTACCTGCATCATTGCCTCCATATAAGCATTACGTAATTACAAAGCACTTATAACAGTTCTTGGCACCCAGTAAGTTGTATGTAAGCGCTTGTTAAGTAAGGAATGCAATTTTCAAGAAGATATTCACTCTTGTGGCCATCGGTTTATATCAGCTCAATAAAATGTTGTTATCTCTGTAGAGTCATGTCAGAGTCCAGTGAATGGGCCAGCCAAAGGCATACATTACATGAGAGTCTTCTTGTTTGAACATAAATATATCAGGGGGAGAGAGACTATGGGAGCACACCTAAATATCCTCCGGGCCCAAGGTTGTTTCGTAGAATCTCAGAACTTGACTGGATCTTTAGGATAGTGTCGTTTAACATCTTCATTTTATAAATGAGGAAACCAAGACCAGAGGGGTCAAGTGATTTGCATATGATCACACGAGTAGAGAATATCTTACCTACTAGAGTTCTAGTCTTGCCCCTCTGGCCTGGAGACCCAGTTCTTGTTTCCAAGTGTCCTGTGTCTCCCTGTATCTTATCACAGAGTCAGGGGCTATAGGCAGAAACCCAGCTTACACGAAAATTTCCACACCCTTCACCTTGTTTGTTTCTCTTCTCTGTCCTTTTTAGCGATTCATACCATTGCCCATCTGTTTAATGTGGAGTGGTGTGTGAACGCGCGAGTCAATAATTCTGATAACCTTTCAGTAGCACTCTCTAACCTTGAAGATAAACCTGGTGAAACTTACCTCAACTTTGCTCGAGCAAAAATCCCGGTAAGTCTATTTCCAGATTCAGATGGTCCCTAAGCCATTAAAACTGAGGATTAGATTTCAGTGAGTGAAGAACTCTACTTGGGCAGAACACCAACAATGATAAAAGGTGACGATCAAGTCTGTAGTTTCTAAGAATGTGGGTACAGAGAAAATGTCTTCCACACTCCTGATCCCATGTGTGGAGGGTCTCTAGATGTTTTTCAGTTCCTTAGGCTCACCTGTGAAATCTGGAGTAACTCAGGCTCACCCATGACAATGCCCACCATCAAAGAAAGACAAGAACACACATCTAGTCAAACAAAGTTGAGTTTCTTACTTACTGCAGCAAAAGAGGCCAAGCACCATGAGAAAGTCTGGGATGTTCCAGGAAGGTGTTCATAGGGGCGCATTATAGGACATGGACCTGCATTAGGTGGTTTTGGAGGGGTTTAAGGAAGCAAGGATTTGCCGTGCATCAGGTATGATCACGAATTGGGGCTTTTTCTAGGATTGGGTATCTTAGCAGCAGTCACTTGTGTTGTCGTCTTGGCTCTGACATAATTCCGGAGTGGTCTTGTTTTTGTCTCACTCCCTCACAGTCATGGAACGACCTCGTCTGATGTGAGTGTTCTATGAAATTGTTTATGTGAATTAGGGAACACTCCAGCCTCGGTGTTAGTACCAGGCCAGCCACCAGCTGACAGCCGACAGAGGTGTTTTTCTTCTTTCTTGCCTACAACATCTGAGGGGTGGCCTCTGTCTGCTGATTATCATCTCATGAGAAGCCCCGTGCACTGTGAGTGGGCTTCCGGGGGCAGCTGTTTGGGGTAGCCACAACAAAGACTGCTTCCCTTCCAGAAGTTGTTAGAGCTTCCTACACTCACACGGAGAAGCTTCGAGTCATCTTCATGTGCCCAATAGCGTGCGAGCATGGCCAAGTCACATAAGTATACACCGAATTCCAAACGTGTTTCCTCGTGTTTAGAAAAGATAAGAAAAGTCCCTTAATGTTGCAGAAATAATTCTCCTCAGACTAACATGAAAACAATTCGCGTAAAAGAAAACAGAAATTCCTTTTCTGTAACTTCTGGGATAATTTTTCTTTCATGTTGTTCATTGTTCGTACAATGATATCGAAGGAAGGCAATGTGAACATACCAGGTGAGCCGACGCTGTCATGCTCTGCCTGGATCTCTTTGGACCCTTTGTACTCTGTGCTCCCCGCTCCACCTTTCTGTGTTTTCACTTTCAATTTCTGGTACCTGCGTTTCTTCCTCAGAGGACCACCCTGGGGCTATCAGAGTCCCTTTGCCCACAAGCTCAAAGATCTGGAAGGGCCTGGATGGCTATCTCTTTGTGGGCAGCCGTGAGGCAATAGCTGATGGGTGCAGGCTATGAAAGCCCAGCTTCCTTGCCTTGAGTCAGGATGAACTCTGAGGTGTGACCTACCCTCCACAGTTCCTTCGCTGCATCAGGCGGAAGCTACCTTCTCTAAAGACTTGACCTGAGTTCTCCCTCTTGTTTGACTTGTTCTTTCCTGTCCTATTGCCCATCTTCTTACCAGGTTCTTCTGCAGCACACCTTTTTAAAATCACTTGCTCATGAATGCCTATCTCAAGGTCTGTCTGCTTCAGGGGAACCCAGCCTAAGATAGGAGGCATGTCCAGAATACATTTGCCGACTAAACACCGTGGCCCTTTCCAAACCAAAGGGAGAAGGAGCCTCAGACCCTTTTAGGACATCTTATAGTTGGCTCATGTGCTTTAATTGATACTCCCTTTGGGGCGCCTGGGTGGCGCAGTTGTCAAGCGTCTGCCTTTGGCTCAGGGCATGATCCCAGCATTCTGGGATCGAGCCCCACATTGGGCTCCTCCACTGGGAGCCTGCTTCCTCCTCTCCCACTCCCCCTGCCTGTGTTCCCTCTCTTGCTGGCTGTCTCTCTCTCTGTCAAATAAATAAATAAAATCTTAAAAAAATTTGGTACCCCCTTAGAACTATTTCGGTGTATTAGTTAGTACTTCCTATGACCTCTCGACCATGTAAGACAGTTTTAAATTGAGAAATATCTGTTCCAAGTTTATCTCACTCTGTGAGGGATGGTTAGGATTATGGAAAAGGGGAATGAAAATACCTATTGGCCTATTTGCCAGACACTTTATAAATAGGTAGTCTCGCATTTGAGAGCCTACGAGTAATGTGTGTTTGTGTGTGTTTGTGTGTGTGTATTTTGCAGAATCCTGAAGGAGGCCTGTATGTGGCTGTGACCCGGTTGGCTGGCATCACTGGTGTTGTGATCACCCTGTGCCTCATATTAATTATCACTTCCTCCACCAAAACCATCCGGAGGTCTTACTTTGAAGTGTTTTGGTACACACACCATCTTTTTGTGATCTTCTTCATTGGTCTCGCCATCCACGGAGCTGAGTGAGTGTTTAATCTCTGAGGTCAAGTATTTTAAATCCTTTAGTTTCCAGGTGTGATGCTGTGAGAGGCACAGTGACCTCCTCGTCTGTGTGTGGTCAGCCTGTCTGCTGAGGGAATATGAAGAGACATCAGAGGCCAGCTGGATAGAGACCACTCAGCAGCATTTTAGTTTCTTGCACCCGATTCATAGCTATTATTTCTGCAGTAATTTAACAATAGCTATGATTAATGCTGTTAATTCTAGCAAGCTTGAAAAATACTCCAACGTTTGAGCACCTCTGTAAGTGTGTAAACCATGTTAAGGGTGCTGGAGAGGTTACGGTTGTCTGCAGTGGTGTTTCTCTTGGCTTAATCACTAGTAAATTAGACAAACTTCCAAACTAGAGGGTTTAATCAGGTGAAAGGGTTTGCTGTAGTTCAGTGAGCTTTGATTCAAGCTGGATATTTATTGATTTCCTACTGTGTATGAGGATTGATCTCCGGCATGGTGCAGAATCCTGGAAGGAAAAACACATGGTTATTGCCTTCCAGCCTTCTAATACAATAAAGGTAAGAGCTCAATCCTATTGAGCACTCGTTATAGACGTGAAATGTCTCTTTTAGGTAGAGATACTCTTACATTCCCATTTCCTGGGGAAATTGTAGACAAGGAAACAAGCTAACAAAGGTAAACTATGTAGCCCAAGTCACTGAGTTTGTAAGTGGCATAGCTGGGATTGGGGCCCAGGTGATCTAAGCCAGGCTGTGACAAACACTCTCCTAGAGATTCACAGTGCCTGCATAGGTAGTTGGGACAGCTCGTCTTATGGGGAATCCTATTGAATACCAGATTTCCTTTTTATGCTGTTTCACACCAGCTGATTCTCCCACCTGCACACAAAAGGAGTCCTGGGGAAGTTCCCTGGTGGGTTTGGGACTCCACATAACTAAGCTTGAAGAGAGCACATGCTCAAGGCTCAATGAGTCTGCTGGGAGCCAAGTTGGCCTAGAGGTGACTAAGGCCTGGGTGTGAGAAGGGAAGGGTGGGAAGAAGCAGCATTGGGCAACTACTTATATGCATTCTTGATCGACTTGCTGGCTCTGACCCCTGATCAACTCTTCCTAAGCACTGAAAACATCTGTATAGACAAAGAATCTCTTGACTCTTTTAAAGCAATTATCTTTAAATGGGATTTGGTCATAACCCAGGGGTTTCAGAGGATCCTAGAGACAAAAAATGAATCTCTTCCCCCCTCTAGCTTAGTGATCCCACCACTTTATGCTTGTACAGTTTCACAGCTATGCCCCACTCTCCATCTGAAGAGAATCTGCTACTTACTCTGCTTGGCTGATGGCCCACAGTCTCATGGCCAAGGCAGGAGCTGAACTGGAATTAAAATCCAGGTTTCTGACTTCTGGTCCTGGCTGTGAGTAGAGGGGAGAATCCAATTGTGTTTTCTCTCCCTTACTCCCCAAGTGAACTTGGGCCTTAGGAATTTTGACAATTATCATTTGTTGGACTCTTACTTTGTGTTGGCATATTTTATGCATCAGGCCAATTGGTCATGAAAATACACCTTTAATTAGGTATTATTATACTTATTTTACAGCTGAATAAACCAGGGCTTAGAAGAAGTTAAGTAACTTGCCCAAGGCCACCAACCTAGCAAGGGGTGGACCTGGGATTTGAAACCAAGGCTGTCTGACACAGGCTCAAAATTGTTTTCTCCAAATCATTCTGCTTCTAAGTTACTAGTTTCTCTGAGTCTCGGTGTTCTCATATGTCAGATGGGGTTGCCAATACTTAACATTCAGGCTTGTTATGAGGGTCAACCAAGATAATTTGTGTAGAGTAACTTTCCCCAGGCCTGGCACATAAGAGATGCTCAGTATCTGGTAACTCTCTGCCCCAAGACTTAGGGATAGAAAAGGATGGTTAACAGCCATGAATTAAAACATTCACAGAATATGCCAAGTGGCACAAGAAATTTTAGGTCCCCCATACAACTATTACAAAGGGGGCCTTCTGTGTCTCTTTTTAGTATATTTTTTGAAGACCCTGCCATTTATGTTCTTTGAGGTCAGGACCATGACTTACCTGACTTTGTGCCCCGCTTCCTCTGTTCCTACTAAACCCACATTGTCTTGTGTGTGTTAGCAGTTGCTCAATTGAAATGTATAGAATCGAAATGAATGGGCTCTGAGCGCTTCAAAGGACACACCGTTAGTGTTGATATCTGTGAGAATGTCGTAATCTCCACAAAGTCTCCTTAAATTGATTTCAACCCTTTTGGTTTAATTTAGACAATTTTAGAAAAACAAATGAAGCACTTGGACTAAGCCTCGGAGTTACTGTGTGTGATGGTATGGGCTGTCAACCACACAGGGGTGCCTGTCCATAGGGTGTAAAATTAGCCCATACTTTGCTGGCCAAGCTCTTTGCTTCTAGGACTGTCCTCTCAGAGAGAGCAACTTTTTGTAATTTGCACAAAGCCACTGTATGGGTGTGCAGTTGCTCTGTTAGATTTGCAGCTTTCCTGTTTTTGTTTGTTTGTTTGTTTGTTTATAAATGAAAATGATACTCGAAACAGAAACACAAATGCTCCCTTTAAGAAAACATGTATTGGAGGGGCGCCTGGGTGGCTCAGTCATTAAGCGTCTGCCTTCGGCTCAGGGCGTGATCCTGGGGTCCTGGGATTGAGCCCCACATCAGGCTCCTCCGCTGGGAGCCTGCTTCTTCCTCTCCCACTCCCCCTGCTTGTGTTCCCTCTCTCGCTGACTGTCTCTCTCTCTGTCAAATAAATAAATAAAATCTTAAAAAAAAAGAAAGAAAACATGTATTGGTGATCCAAAACTTACATATTCTTTGTGCCATTGTACATATATATATATATATATTTTTTTTTTTTTTTTTTTGCTGAAGAAGACATATCTTCTTTCCCCTTCTCAAATCTACTGAGAGGGGTCAATAAGATATTCCTGTTAAGTGGAAAGTACAGGATCCTTACTAGAATACTTGAAATATGCCCAGAATCTCAAAAAACTAAGAACTTAATATCTTGCTACTAAATGGTCTGGACTTACCTTTCCTCCCTAGGAAAATTGTTCGCGGGCAGACCCCAGAGAGTTTAAAGGAACACAACCCTGAAATATGTGGCAAAGACCCCTTATCTTGGGGAAAGGTAGAAAGATGCCCAATCCCACAGTTCTCTGGGAACCCTCCTATGGTAGGTACAGTTCATTGTTACTATTACAATTTCATTACCAACAATCTTCCAACCGTGTCTAAGAAATATGTACAAATGTCATAGAGCTGTCCATTATGAATGCCATGGAACTGTTAGAATGTTATAAGTATGTACTTTTTTCTGCTATACTTATGGTCTAGAATTATTTCTTGAAAGGTAAGGATTGCATTGGTCTGTTATGAACATCCTGATGTAAAACTTGGAAAAGCATTGTTTTTGGAAGTGCTGTTGGGGTTCAAGAAATCCCATCTCTTCTCTTCTGAATGTGAGGGCCACAATTATATCAGTTAATAATTTCAGAGGGATTCCATTCTGAGCTGAGGTGGATAGCTCAGATAATCACTTCTAAGAAGCTAAGGGCTTCTTCAGATACCAGGAAGTAAGACTTTCTACAGCTTTCAAAGCTGGGGAGGAAATTGATGAAGTAACACATCGGGCTGCCTGTAAGCATCAGGAGGCTGTGTCTACACCACATAAATGATGCTGGACAGCTAGGTTTATACCAACGCAAGAGTATGGCAAGGATGACCACAGGAAAACATGGTAAATATTCACCTTCTGTTGAGAGCTCCTGTTGCATGCTCTGCAAATTCCGTTTTGTGTGTTCTCAGTAACTCTGCTCCATTGAGTGAGATGTGGGCCCTGTGTTCTTCATATCTTTTCCTCCATTGGCAAGCAGTGTACCTTATTGGTTACCATGCTAACCACTGGTATAAAGCTAGGCAAAAATCAACGTTGGTACAGGGCTTCTGAACAGGATTATTATTTTTTTAAGCATGGTATAATGTAAAGGCAAGTGCCCCACCTGATTTTCTCCTTTCTTTTTTCCTACTCTCTTAACATAGGAGTTTTCTTCCTCTAAGATACAGTCTGCTATCCAGGGACTTAACATCTTTAAGCATCCTTGCTCATTAGTGAAAGCAACCAGATGTATCAACGAACTGCCCCCACGACATGCACACATCGATAGAGAAGATAAAGAAGGAACTACATTGTAGGTCCTCTTATGGGTTAGGGGAAGGCACATTTCCTTGAAGACAGCTGGAATCAGGGTACTACTATCTTAACAGGCATCTACCTCAAAGCTTCTGGATTTCTGGGATTAGAGACGATGTCCAACACCTCACTCCATTCAATGGAGCCCCATTGCGGCACCCAGGAAAGAGATGGATGCTGCCAGGCTATTTTAAAAACCTGCCCCGTGAAAACAATGGCCAGCAGCAGAATATTTCTGACTTTTGGGGCAGATAGCCTTCAACTTTGGCTGGAGGTGGGGACATTCAGGTGCTCTCAACTTCTAATCAGAAGTTTCTTCAGAACATTTAATAGAAAAGATCATACGTGAGACTGTAGGAAGCCCTTTGTGGTTTCTTTTTCTTTCTTGGACTCTATTCTGAAATGCCATCTTTTAAACGGTATCACTTCCTAAAGCTCTTTACTACTTCAGGTATTAAACTAGGGACCTAACTGACTGAGTCCCTGGATGGATCTGTTTAATCCTAAAGGTTTTCATATAGCCAATAATACTACAGGGTAATTCCAGTGTTGTGAAACACTGAAGATTCTGACGAGAGAGAGGAATCTAAAGAAATCTGAAAATCTTTGGGCTTGTCCCTCTTCGGCAGGTGCATTGCATAGGTTCTAGGACTTACCAGGATATTGGAGAAACAGCTAAATTCTTGCACAAAATTTCTTATCTTGCAAAAGATTAAATTTTGACTACATGTTTGAGAGAAAGCAACTGCAATGTTGCATTAAAAAATATGGTGTTGCTGAAATGCTATCCTTAAGAGAAATGTTAATTCTGAAACTAATCTTGCTCTGCTGTGGGGTTACTGCAACTGCTGTTGCAACACCAGGAGGAAATCCCATTCCTGTGGGCAGTTCCTCTTGGGAAAGTTTTAAACTGTAGGTAGAGTTCCCCAATGTGGCCAAGGAGAATGTTCATTGCTATTGGTTCAAAAATTTATTTTAGGGGCTCCTGGGTGGCACAGCGGTTAAGCGTCTGCCTTCAGCTCAGGGCGTGATCCCGGCGTTATGGGATCGAGCCCCACGTCAGGCTCCTCCACTATGAGCCTGCTTCTTCCTCTCCCACTCCCCCTGCTTGTGTTCCCTTTCTCGCTGGCTATCTCTATCTCTGTCAAATAAATAAATAAAATCTTTAAAAAAAATTTATTTTAATTTTCGGGGCACCTGGGTGGCTCAGTTGGTTAAGCATCTGCCTACTGCTCAGATCATGATCTCGGGGTCCTGGGATCGGGTCCCACATTGGGCTCCCTGCTCACAGGGAATCTGCTTCTCCCTCTCGCTCTCTCTCTGTTCTCCCTCTCTCTCAAATAAATAAATAAAATCTTAAAAAAATTTATTTTAATTTTTGATATTTTTCATGCATTCTGTTGTATGAGAAATTTACAAATTGGATATCAAATATTTAAACAAGCCTACAAAGATTAACTTGACTTCTAAAATGTTTTGTTCCCATTAATCTTATATTAGCTATTACCCCTTAATACATCCTGTTTTCACTTTCTGCTCTGATTACAGACGTGGAAATGGATAGTGGCTCCCATGTTTCTATATCTCTGTGAGAGATTGGTACGGTTTTGGCGATCTCAACAGAAAGTGGTCATCACCAAGGTATTGTCTGGTTTAAGAATTACTAATAGTATCTAACTATATCATGGACAAGTTTACCCAAGTTCTCTGTAGCATTGGTCAGAGCTGTTCTTTCACTTGGTTTCTTTTGATTAAACGTAGAGAGAAGCCCTACAATTGAATTCAATCAGTATACTTAGCTTGATAATCAAATGGTTGGACCTTTTAACTGGGGGAAGTACAAATTAACATTTTCTGTTGAAAAATAAAGCTGACTGTTTTGTATGCACGAATCAATCTCTCTCTGTTTCTATCTCTCTGTGTGTGTGTGTGTGTGTGTGCGCGTGTGTGTGAAGAGAGAGAGAGAGGAGGAGGAGGGGAGCATACAGTGATGATGTGAGCAGGTAAGAGTGAAGAAGCAAGACACACGAGTTCAAAAGGGTACACACTGAGCCTTAAATACTCAGATGCGAAAAGAACCGGAGGGCCAAGGGCAGGTCTGATTGAGGCTGAGGTCGTTTTCCAGGTCTCCTTCTACCTCCTTTTCTGTGCTGTGTATGTAATCACAGAATATCAGAGTTGAAGGACCCAAAGTCTCAAGGAGGTCAGTAACTAAAATGCATCTAGAAGTGAGTCTGTTGGCTCCAGGTATATGGCAGCTTCCCCCCCCCCAACCCCCACACTTCTATGCTGCTTCTCATTACTAACTAACTAAATATCCAACTCAATAAAGAGAAATAGAAACTCCTGGTTATAGTTTCAGGAAGCAAGAGACAAAACTAGTTTTATGAAATAAAATTGAATTCAACTCAATACAGTTCAGAAAGTGTTTACTAGAAGCCTACTACGGGCTGTTCTTGCAAAACACAGGAATTGTTCCTGCCAGCCGCCCTAGCTTTTCTGTCTTGGCATCCGTGGAAGGCCAGAGTAAAGTTAGTCCAGCTGGCACTGGAAATCTTGAAATATAGGAAGATACAGCACTTCTCCTTTTATGATGCTTAGACTGTATTAGAAGAAAAAGCCCACAGAAGAGCAAAACAGGCTGCCACAAAATTTCCCTGACTAGGCTAGACCTGAGTAGGCAGGCAAGTATTTCCCTTGAACATATTTTAAAGGCAAATTTGTTTTCCTGTGGAGAAAATAGATACTCGTTTTCTTCTCATAAAAACAGATATTCATTTCCTTCTCAAAAAAAAAAAAAAAAAAAAGAAACAAAGTGTCATCCAAAAGTATGCCAAGGTCAATTCTGCGAGTGCATTTTATTTAGTTTAATCCCAATTTCACCCGTGGCAGCAAAATTACAATAGGGGAAAAAAGTGTTTTCACCATACAAAATTGTGACATGGTGAACATCATTTTCAAAAGCATTTTCGTCAATTTTTATTTTCTGTTTTCAAAATGAAGCTTTAAGGTTCTTTATTTCAGTGATGAAAGGATGTTGGGTACTGCTTTATCATTTAAGACGGAGTGAAATCACAAGTTTTGCAAATGCTTGGCAATATTTATCGAAAGGATTTCCCATCTTACCCCTCCTCACTCGCGGAAAGAAAAGCTTGGCACTATCAATCAACATGGAGAGAGCTGCTATGTTGTTTCTATTGATTTTTCTTTTCCTTGATGTCCATTGGTTTGTTTTTCAGTTGTACATAGGAAGTCCTGGGTATCTCAGAGATCGTCCCAGAAACGCTGTATTGCTCTCTGTATTGTAATGACAGCTTTTCATTGTGCTGCTTTGTTTTTTAAAATTATTTACCACCTCACCAGCTGATGGATGTTTGGACTGTTTCCAACTGTTTGCTGTTATAAACAAAGCTGTCATCAACACTTGTACACATGGAGAGTGAGGATGGCAGTGGGTGGGTGGGGCCTGGCTGTGGGGAGACACGGATGGTGCACTTCCCAGGTGGGTAGAGATGTAAACACAAAGCACGCAACCAGGCAAATTCAAGGTGTGACTCAGGACAAAGATAAACCAGTACATTTGGCTTGGTTTGGGGGATGTTGCTATATACCCAGCCAATGGGTCTCCTTCTATCCAGCTGCCAAGGCTCTCAATCATGCCCTGGGGAGACAGGAAGGCTGAGTAGGCAGCCATCTCTTCTTCCTGTTTCTAGCACATGCCTTGACTTCTTGGAGAAAAAAATATCACAGTTGCTGGTGTCTTAGGCTTGACTCCCTGGCAAAGACTCTGAGACAGAGAATTGCAGACAGAAGGTTGACTGGGGTGTGTTCTCAGGAGATGAACCTGTAAAAGGAAGAACAGTCAGGATCAGGGAGGAAATGAATGACCCTCCATTGGTGGCCCCTGCAGCCTCAGCTGATCCTACAGGGAGTAGGGGGGTTGGGATGACATCTGGGAGTTGTCTCAAGTTGAGGAGAGGGGCCAGGCCTTTGTATCCCTGCTCATCGCAGGCCATGCACTCCAGCTGAGGGCAAGTCGCAATGAGAGAGAAGCGTCTGCTCGAGGAAATGCCACATTGGGCCTGAGGAAGGGATGTGGGTGGGGCATCTTAGCTCAGCCTTTTGTCCATGCGGACACTGAAAAGGCAAGTAAGTATTTGGGGAAATTGTGGTTTCCAGAGACATGTTTTGTTCCATAGGTGGTCACTCACCCTTTCAAAACCATTGAGCTACAGATGAAGAAGAAGGGATTCAAGATGGAGGTGGGACAATACATTTTTGTCAAGTGCCCCAAGGTGTCCAGGCTGGAGTGGCACCCTTTCACACTGACCTCCGCCCCTGAGGAAGACTTCTTTAGCATCCATATTCGGATCGTTGGGGACTGGACGGAAGGACTTTTCAATGCGTGTGGCTGTGATAAGCAGGAGTTTCAGGATGCTTGGAAACTACCTAAGTAAGTGCGGAGCTCATATTTACAGAAGTGTACGAGTGCAGGAAAAATGTCGCCAAATAGCTCCCCTTTCCCATCTCTCACTGCACTGTCTGCTGGGTCTGAGCGAACACACAAGTTCAACGAACATAGGTAGCTATCTCGGTGCTTGCCATTTTATGTATGTGGTGCGTTCAGGCATATACTTATAAATCTTGTGTGAAATATAAAATACTTGAATCAAATATTAATAATGAATATTTCCAAAATCCTTTAAATATGTAAGGGTCAAGGCCAAGGTACATTAACTTTTCTAACAAACAAAGTTATAGTGTATCAAAGATATTCTTAAAATTTAATTGATATATGTTATTTGAGGGTAAATGCCGTATATTACTCGCTTCGCCCCCTTCTTCCCACATGCCTGAGATGGTGCCAGGCACTTAGTCGATGCTAAAGAAAAGCTTGTTGGTTGATTCAATGAATAGACAAATGAAAAGTGGAGATATTAAATTTACAAGATGCCATGACAGAAGATTCTCGCTTTACTTCAGTGTGCAATGTAAGCAGGAATTTTAACTGTGGGATGCCCTGGCAACGGGTACAGGTCTGTGTGTGTGTGTGTGTGTGTGTGTGGTAGGTGAAAGCGTGGAGAGATGAAAAAAATACCGCTGAGAGTTACCAACTGTTTTCAGTTAGCTAAAACTTCCCCTTCTTACTTCCAACCACAATGTTGACACCAAGTTGGTTACTTGAAAGCCATTTCGTAGAAGATATGTCCCAGTTTGATGTGACATATTGCACACCCCCAGTAAGAAGCTGCACCCCATCCCAGTCCAAAGCACAAGGCAGCTCTGTAACCGCCTCCTCACACGCTTCCCCCCAGGATAGCTGTGGATGGGCCCTTTGGCACAGCCAGTGAAGACGTGTTCAGTTACGAGGTGGTGATGTTAGTGGGAGCAGGGATCGGGGTCACACCCTTTGCATCCATTCTCAAGTCCGTCTGGTACAAATATTGCAATAACGCCACCAATCTGAAGCTCAAAAAGGTAAGTCCCTTCATTTTTTCAGAGGGCTTGGGGCAGTCCACACACTCTGCCGAGTGAGGCGAGAGAGAGCCTTCCGGGCAGAGCCTGGCGGAGACCAAAGGAAGTGAAGACAAGTTCCGGGTGGTTCCAGAGAGACAGACTTCTCATAAAAGGGCTCTTGGACAAGTCAAATGTGCTTGGAGATAAGCAAGTCTATTATTACAAGGAATATACTGCACTTATATAGCGTTAGGAGAAATTGGGAAGAAAGGAAGTGGGGACAGAAAGTGTTCCCAACCCCAGTGCAATAGCTACTCTTTTTGTGGATTCTCTTCCAGTATTTTCCCACGTGTTTACATACTCTTAGAAAGTTGTAAATATTGAGTATGTATGCAAAACATAGTGTTTTTGCAGTGTTGTCACAGGCTTTATAATGATCCTTTTTAATGATTCCTTTATGTCTCATTGAGAGGATACAGCATAATTTTTCCATCATCCTGTATTAGATATTGAGATTGATTCCTTATCCAGTCCCTCCTATACCTTTTTTTTTTTTTTTTTTTTTGCAAGGGGAGGGCAGGAGACACGTCCTTTCATGAAACTTTTACTTACTTTCTTACGGGCATCTCCTCAGCATAAATTCCCAGGACATTTTTTTGTCACAGGTAAATTTGGTTTCATTGCCCGATAAAGAACATCTTGAATAAAGCATGAGTCGTCCGAATAACTTTAGAGATAACCTCGAATAGGGACATTGAGCATACGTTGACTTTTTATTCTCCCCTTTCTCTCTTTACTATATGGAGGAGGTATGGGGAGAGCGGCTTTTTTTTCCTAGGAACTCAGCGATGTCTGGCATTAGCAGGCTAGCCTGCATCTCATTGGTTTTTCTGACAGGAGGTACAGAGGAAGCCAGGGATTTGAGGTGGGCAAGAGCAGACCCCGAGCTGATGCTGTTTTCCTCAGCCACGCATTTCTGAGACCAAGCTCTTTGTTGACTGCCCACAGGGTGAGGGCTTGTGCAGGTTCATGTGAGCTAGCTTGTGAAATGTCCAGAGCTTTCTAAAAACCTGTGTTCCTGTGTTTCTAGGTGTTCTGAGCAGCGGGAAAAAGCTGGGGGGGGGAGGGTAGAAATCCATATGTCAATTCTGATGAGGCCTCATGATCTCTTGCTCTTACAGATATACTTCTACTGGCTGTGCCGGGACACACACGCCTTTGAGTGGTTTGCGGACTTGCTGCAGCTTCTAGAAACCCAGATGCAGGAGAGGAACAATGCCGGCTTCCTCAGCTATAACATCTATCTCACGGGCTGGGATGAGTCTCAGGTGAGGGCGAGATCCCAGCTCTCGGGTCCTTCCCACAGTGCCCGGAGCTGACTGATTTCCCTTTGGTTATTGGAGTGTTTTGTGTACTGTTTTTACCAAGAACCGTTGATGGAGGTGGGTGACCCGGCCCGTTCACTCTCAGTCAGTATCCCCACATGTTCAGACTCCTGAAACTAGATTCAAAGCTGGTATCTGTGGAACCTAAGGAGTCACAAGGGAATAAGAGCCATGCCTTTGACCTTATCAGAGTCATGTTCGTACCAGGGGTCTCAAACCAGCTGGGCAAGACAATCCACGGGGTAATGGGAAGAAAATATTAGTAGTCATTCTCCCCCTCTTTATGCCTCTCTATCTCTACCTCTTATCTTTACATCTTTACACACACACATATTCATTTAATTTTATGTTTATGTGTATTTAACAATATGCATGATACTTTTAGTGAGTAGTAATAATAACTGCTCATAGTTATTAAGCATATACCATGTGCTGGGTATTTTTATTAGTGTTCACATAGATTGTCTAATTCAATCCTTACAACAGCCCTATGAAGTAGCTACTATTATTATCCACACTTTACTGATGAGGAAACCAAAGCCCAGAACAGGTTAGGTCATTTGTCCAAGGGCACCCAAGTAGTAAGTGGCAGAGGCAGAGTATTCCAGAGCCTACACTCTTAAGAATTCCCATTAGTTCATGATTATCATTTATAAATAAATCAAAATGTATTTAATGAAGATGATATATGTGTGCATATGTGCATATGTATATATGTAGATAGCATATATGTATGTGTATATATGTGTGCGTGATATAACATATAATGCATAATACATAACACATTATATATGTATGTGTGTGTGTGTGTGTGTGTCACCCCCTTCCCTCCAGGGACATTGAACAATGAAAACATTCTACAATTTATAAGACAGCCCCCCCAACAAAGAATTATCTGGCTTCAAATGTCAAAAGTGCTGGGATTGAGAAACTCTGAAACAAGTTAATGATTCCCAGGGGGTAAAATCTTTCTTTTCTGTTTTTAAAAGATTTTATTTATTTATTTGAGAGAGAGAGAGAGAGAAAGCACAAGCCCAGGGGAGAGGCAGAGGGAGAAGCAGGGTCCCTGCCAAGCAGGGAGCCTGATGTGGTGCGGTTCGATCCCAGGACCCTGGGATCATGACCTGAGCCAAAGGCAGCCGCTTAACCAACTGAGCCACCCAGGAGCCCCTAAATCTTTTTAAATAAGCAAACATCAGTGACTTGGCTTGGAAGCAGCAGACACAGCATGAGCTCCCCCTGCGTGAGGAGCTAAGGCGAGAGTCTCTGCCTATCCCTGGCCCGTGTCTCAGCTGGTCATGGCCACACATTGCCTCCTCCATCCTCGGCATCTTTCACACACACCTTGGATTGTGAAAACTGACTCTTCATTTGGGTTTTGGTGTATTGTTCATCATAGATCCTCCGAGTCTTAGAATGAGTCTTGTTGCAAATGTAGATCCAGGAACACATGACCGTGAACGTTGCTGCTCCAAGAAAAGGGATTTCAAGATTCCATTTCTGCAATTTAAAAACTAAACAACAACAAATATTTGATTAAAACAGAAACCCAGGGGGGAAAATCTATTACATATAAATTACTTGGCAGTTTTATTATTTAAGAAGCCAGACACAGTTTTTTAAGTGGGAAATTTACTTGCATTGAAGAATAACTATTTTGCTTTGCCAAACTGGTTCCTACAGGATTATTAAACCAGCGTGGTCACCCTTCTTAACGTCCTCCATGATCCATCCCCTGTCCGGTGAATTTAAAATCTGTTTCAAGTTTTAAATAAATTTGATTAACCGCTTTTATGAAAAATATCTGTTGTTGGAACTGAGGCCCCCTAGAATGGTAGCAGAAAACAACGTGTGATTATGTATACACACACATGCACACACACACACACACACACACACACAGAGACTAGCTTTAGGCTTGATTTGTTGTCTCATTATGTTGCCAAAATATGAGTGCATTTTAATCTGTGGTTGTTTTAGTTCTTAGCGATTCTCCTAAGGAGTGGGAGTCTATTAAGGCAAAGGGAGAAAGTCACATGTAGAACAGAGAGAAAAACAGTGAGAGAGAATTAAATCCTACCCACACCTTCAACGCCCAATGCCAAGTGCTGCCAACCTTCAATCTTCCCATACCCTTGCATCCCACCTTCCTGCTTTGCTCTCAGTGAGATATTTGTGCCTCTCCACTGGCACTCATGATACCCTCTTCTACAACTAGGATTTTTCACGTTGGCACTTCAAGGTCTGCCCTTCTAGATTGTAAATTGCCTGAGGAGATCCAGTTTGTCCATCTTTGCGTACCTTCTAGCCTTCAAATATATATATGGTTAGAATGGGTAGTGAGAGCTTGGCTTGTGAGATGCAGAAATATAGCTGTGTTTTTCTTAGAAGATGTCTCTTTTTTGTGAATTCATGTCCTTTCCGACAGGCCGATCACTTTGCCGTGCACCACGACGAGGAGAAGGACGTGATCACGGGTCTGAAACAGAAGACCTTGTATGGACGGCCCAACTGGGATAATGAATTCAAGACAATTGCAGGTCAACACCCAAAGTAAGGAGTCCCCCATCCCCCACCAAGGGGTTCTTGAGGCTCGCAGTCTGCTGAAAGCAACAGCTCCCAAGCACAGCTAGATTTGTATATTCTGAAAACTAAAAATACCCAGATTACTATATTCACCCCCAATAAAAGCTTCTAGATACGTATCACTTTACGAGGGAGGCTTTAGATCACACCAAAATTACCTGGACAGTGATTCTACAGAAAGATGCTCAGGGTGGGGGGGCCTCATCCCCCATCTGCCTTTCTGAACCTTGTTCCTCCCAAGTGGGGCCGTAACTCAGTTCTTTTCTTTCAGCTCCTAAGTCTCACTGGCATAGCTACTACTTTTAATTCAATACGATTTAGACTTTTATCATTAAGGAGATACAGTCCCCACTTACAGTTTTAGTTTTTGGGTCTAAAATCGTTAAGTTGCCAGACATCCTAGGGTCCTCTCTGCCTTCATTAAAGCTCTACCCATTCTGGAAGGTTGAGGGGTCCCTCTAACTTGCTAGAACACATGATAAACTTAAGAAATCACCACAAATATACCCTTCACGCCTCTGCTTTTTATCCTTTAGCAAGCATATGAATCACTCGGGGGTCCTTTCACAATGCAGATGCTGACTTAGCAGGTTTGGAGTGGGACCTGGAATCTACATTCTCTTTTTTTAAAGATTTTATTTATTTATTTGAGAAGGAGAGAGAGAGAGCACATGAGCAGGGGGAGAGCAGAGGGAGAGGGAGAAGCAGGCTCCCCGATGAGCAGGGCTCGATCCCAGGACTCTGAGATCATGACCTGAGCAGAAGGCAGACGCTTCACTGACTGAGCCACCCAGGCGCCCTGAGAATCTACTTCTTAAAAAGCTGACTAGGAGGCCACTGGTCTGGGACCACACCTTGAGGAACTAGGCTTTAGAGTCTAAAACAGAAAGGGATGAAGCCCCACCCAGCTGTTGGCAGAGTCTGCGAACCGAAAGCAGGTTTGTTCCTGATTTCTAGACGCTGGAGAGGGTTTGGGGATATAGAGCCCTGAAAGGAACTGGTCCACAGACTCACCACTTCACCACCATTTTCTGTGTGGCAGAGGTTTCTAGAAACTCTCCTCGAGGGCTATTTCCAAGGGAAGTCAACTGCCTTTTGCAACTGTCCCCACAAACAGGGTTGAACCACTCTCCCACAGGGTAATCTGAACAGGGCCCATAGTGGAAAAGACAAAGGAACAGGGGGACGCTGCCCTAGAGCCTAAAATCAAGAGGAAATACCCTCACGTGCTTTGTAGTCTGTCTCATCCAAAAGCCTGAAACTGTTTTATTTTTCCTTTCCTCCCCCCAAAGTACCAGAATAGGAGTCTTCCTCTGCGGACCTGAAGCCTTGGCTGAAACCCTCAGTAAACAGTGCATCTCCAACTCTGAGTCTGGCCCCCGGGGAGTGCATTTCATTTTCAACAAGGAAAACTTCTAACTGGTCTCTTCCCATGAGATCAATGCAGGTTATGCCGCCAAATACCTAACCCAATAATGTTAGTTGATCGTGTAAGTTCCCCGCCTTAAAAAAAAAAAAAAAGAGAGAGAGAAAATGAAACTATAAGGGGAAGGTTTCCCTGAAAGAAATGTTAAAAGATTGTTTGATAGTGATAATTTGCATTTGTATGGGCTTTATGGTTTTCAGAGCACTTTTACAAACGTGGTTTCATGTTTCACTCACAATAATGCCAGAGGAAGGTAGGACAAGGGTTCCTGGACTCAGCATTTAGGATAAAAAAAGAAAAAAATAGGGACTCAAAATGGTGAAGTAACTTCCCGAAGATTATGAAGCGTGGACCAGATCTAGTCCATGTGGCCCCAGGTTTGGTGGTCTTTCTGTGACACCAGGCCACCGGAAATAGGGTTTATATACTCCCAATAAGAAGCAACAGTCCAGGGAGTGGCCATTCATTTTCCGTTTTGTGTTGTCTTTGTATCATTACTGTCATAGTGAATGAAATCTTCCAAATACTTAGGAGATAATACATGCTGAGAAGAGCAAACACTTAAGAGTGACAGGATGGCCATGGGGCAGACTCCAGCTTAGCTTTGCTAATTCATGTATTAGTCAGCATTTACAATGATGCTTGGTAGAGTGGATACTCAGTGAAAGTTTGTTGAATGAATGAATGAAAAGACATTTAGAACCATACAAGACCCGGATAGAAATAATTTAAAGCCTTAAACTAAGAATTGTGACAAATATGTATCTAATATGCCCAGCTGCTTTAAATAGCATCTACCCCTTGTTTTATTTAAATACACACACAAAATAGCTCTTATTTGTGTGACTACTGGTTTATTGTTACATCATCATCATCATCAAATTGATGTCCTAGAAACCAAAATCCCCAGCTTACTGTGTAGGTATTGAATTCACACCCAGTAGAATGAGCTAGATACCCATGAGTTCAAGAGATAGTCTCTAAATCACTGTTAGTGTGGCCAGAAACAGGGTTTGGGTTTTTTTTTTCTTAGAACCACACTTATTTCTGGAAACTAAAAATAGCTTTATTTGCCCCACCCCGTGGAGCCACAGATATTTAGAACTACTTAACTTTCGTAATGGTTAAGAAAGAGAAGAAAGCCAGAGGCAGGGCACAAGACTGGGTTAGGAGAAAAGGGAAGAGCAGGGGGAAATAGAACAGGAGGAGAGTGAGAGAAAGCAAAAAAGGCAAAAGGGAAGGGGAGAGGTGGGGGTCTCACCCTGGTCACTTTCCACCCCAGATCCCTTAGTCTTGTATGTACTGAATGTCATTGAAGTGGGCTCACACCTATTCATTTTCTGTTGATTCCATGTGGCAATGAATCTCAGATTCTGGCTGCAAATTTTGATGCTGGGTGGGCACATTCAGAGGACCGAGATGCAGCAGTAAGAACTCGGTTGTTCCTTTGGGCTGCCGGGATTTGCAGGTCACTGCAGGTCCGTCCTGACAAGCCAGGCTTGCCGTGGGCATGTTGTGTCCCCAAAATGTCCCAGCAAGGCTTTTTCTCAGAGAAACTTGGGTCTGGCCTGTTCACGCTGCTCCCTAGGTATCTGTTCATTCATTCACCAAATTTTTATTGTGCTATTACTCTGACTTCAGGCTCTGCTGCTCACAGTCTCAGTTCTTCCCACCAGAGTGTGAGCGGGAGGCGGAACCACAGTTCTAAGGAGTCTGAGAACCTTGGCCCTCTCTAACCTCCGTGGCACAAGTAAAACCAACTCCATTTGTTACTCTGAACATGTGTCTCCAGGATTTTTTTTTTACCTTGATACCAACATAGTTACCAGGACAGAGAGCCCTGCCCTGTGTTACCCTGGTTCTGAGATGAAAAATGAGTGTAAGAGTGCTCGTCATTACTCGATTCTTCTCCCAAGCCCCGGGCTGCCAGCTGCCAGCACAGCTCTTCTGGCTTCTAGTACTTAGCGCTTAGTATCAGGTACTGAGAGCATGATTAAGCATTGTTTTTAATCTCAAGGCTATGAAGGCTTTTCTTAGTTCCCCTGCTTTTGCAATATCGCATTTATGAAATTTGAGTACTTGTAGCTGTTGTATTTGAATAGTTTGTGGGGACGGCGGGACCCTGGGAGATAATTCCTAGGAAGAATTAATAAAACTGTGCTTGACTATTAAAATAAATGAGCTCTCTTGGCGTCTGTGTTATCGATCTTCTTCGTATTAAAGGGTGGATTCACACAGCAAAGGTGTGCTCTGCCCCAATGGGGGGGGGGCGGAGATTCTCTGTGTTTTTGCATGTGACGGGCCAAACCCGTCACGATTTATGGGTTGGGAAGGGAAAACGGAGTACCGAGTCCGGTGCCCACATCCTGGTGACCCTCACGGCATTGGTAGGAGACAAGAGTGTCACCTCACGGTGTGGACACAATCTCAGAGGCAAAGAAGCCCTAGTATGAGACCTCTTTTTTTCGCTTCCACTCATTTTGTAGGCTCTAACTTAGCAGTGAGGTGTCGTCAAGTCAGATTGTGAATATATACACATGCTCACGGTTCTGTCTTGGCTGCTGTTCTGAATGAGTCCCTCAGTTATGATCTGCACGGTCTAGAAAATGGGTAGACGTGTGGGCATGTGTTCTTCTGGGGGGTTGGCAAGAGCTCCCCAAGGGGAGAGGACAGCACCTGAAACTAATGTCAGTAGGAAAAACAGCTAACATTTAGCAAAACACCTTCGAGTAAGCCAAACATTTTCCATACACTTCATCTAATCCCTTACGACACTGCAAGGTAGCCATTTTATCCCAATTTTGTTGATAAAAATGAGGCTGAGGAACGGAGGACAAACAATAGGCACAAGCCACCTCACAACTACTGTGTAACTGTGTCAACGTTAATGCGCGCCTTTCCGGTGAAAAAGTCCATGTTCTTTATACTACATTAGCAGATGAGTCAAGGTCTAAGTGACCAAGGATATAACCAAAGCTATCGCGCTAGGTACAGATTATGCGCTAAGAACAGATGGGTAACAGTGGCGGTATAAACCTCTAGTTTATGCCATCTAAATATCTTGGTATCTTAGTTTAGAAGCACTGGCTAACCCAATTTATGCTCATTTTTACTTTTATTGATTTATATTTATTTATAATGTTTCTTCAGCTTTATTGAGGTGGAATTGACCAATAAAATTGTAAGATATTTAAAGCATTACAAAGTGATGATTCCTCAAATGATTTTCCAAAGAACAACTTTTACCTATATAACCACAAGACAATGAACAAATCCAAGAAATTTAACACTGATACAGAACTATCATTTATTCTAGCGTCTATGGACAGGAGAATTTGTATCCTCCGTGCACCGCATTAGAGTATAGGTACTGTCAGTTTGTCCTGGTATTGGTGGTATTAAGTTCGATCACCAGATTTCTCTGTTACAAATGTAAAGGTTTCATTTTACTTTTGTAACTAGGAAGTCACATTTGGGTAATACTCTGTGACCATATGAATCTCATTTTCTCCGATAGCTTTTTGCCCAGTCATTTTAGCATAAATTAATGACATTTCACTGAATCAATTTTTCTAATGATGGTTACAAAATGATTACCACCATATCCTTAGCTAACTGTCCCGTTACTTAATTACCATTGATTTTTGGGGATGAGAACATATAAGAGTTAGTCTCTTAGCAACATTCAAGTATATAATACAGTATTATTAGCCATAATCCCATTCTGTACCTTAGATCCCCAGAACTTGTTCATCTCGTAACTGTAAATTTGTATACTTTGACAAATATCTCTCAATGTCCCCCACACCCCAGCACCTGGTAACCACCACATTACTCTGTTTCTCTGAGTTCAGCTTTTATAGATTCCACATATATGTGGGATCATACGGTATTTGTCTTTCTTTGTCTGACTTATTTCAGTTAGCATTATGCCCTCAAGTGTTATCCAGGTTGTTGCAAATGGCAGAATTTCCTTCTTTCTCATGGCTGAACAATATTCCATTGTGTATTTATAAGTCGTCTTCTTTATCCATTCCCCTGTTGCTGGGCACTTAGGTTGTTCCACTTCTTGGCTCTTGTGAAATAATGCTGCAGTAAACATGGGCATGCAGATATTTCCATGAGGTACTAATTTCAATTCTTTTGGATATATACCCAGAAGTGGGATTGCTGGATCATAGGGTAGTTCTATTTTTAATTTTTAATTTTTTGAGGAATCTGCATATTGTTTTCCATAGTGGCTGCACCAATTTACATTTCCACCAACACTACACAAGGAGTCCCTTTTCTCCACATTCTCGCCAACACTTGCGATCTCTCATCTTTTTGATACTAGCCATTCTAACAGGTGTGAGATGATAGCTCATTGTGGTTTTAATTTGCATTTCCCTGATGATGAGTGATGTTGAACACCTTTTCATGTACCTGTTGGCCACCTCTATGTCTCCTTTGGAAAGCTGTCTATGTAATTCCTCTGCCCAATTTTTAATGGGATTGCTTGATTTTGCTTTTGAATTATAGGAGTTCTTTATGTGTTTTGTATATTAACCCCTTACCCAATGTATGATTTGCAAACATTTTACCCCATTCAATAGGTTGCCCTTTCATTTTGTTTGTTGTTTCCTTCACTGTGCAGAAGCTTTTTGGTTTGTAATTCTACTTAATTTTTGCTTTTGTTGTTTGTGGTTTTGGTATCATATCCAGGAAATCACTTCCAAGACCAATATCCAGGAGTTTTCTTCTTATGTTTTCCTGTGGGAGTTTTATGGTTTCAGATCTTATGTTTAAGTCTTTAATCCATTTCAAGTTCGTCTTTGTGAGTAATGTAATATAGAAGAATTTCATTCTTTTCATGTGGTTATCCAGTTTTTCTAGCACCACTTATTGAAGAGACCATCCTTTCCCCCCATTGAGTATTCTCGGCTCCCTTGTCAAATATTAGTTGACCACATATGTGGGGATTTTTCTCTGGGCTCTCAATTCTGTTCCATTGGTCCACGTGTCCGTTTTTATGCCAGCACCATACTGTTTTGACTACTATAACTTGGTAGTATAGTTTGCCTCTGGCTTTGTTCTTTCTTAGGATCGCTTTGGCTATTCGGGGTCTTTTGTGCCTCCATACAAATTTTAGAATTGTTTATTCTATTTCTATGAGAACTGTCATCTGCATTTTGATAGGGATTGCATTGGACATATAGATGGCTTTGGGTAATATGGACATTTTAACAATATTAATTCTCTTGATGCATAACATGAGATATCTTTCCATTTGTTTTTATCTTTTTCAACTTCTTTCATCCAATTCTTGTAGTTGTCAGTGTACAGATATTTCACTACCTTGGTTAAATTTATTCCTAAGTATTTTATTATTTTTGATGCTATCGTGAATGGGATTGTTTTATTTCTTTTTTAGATGTTTTTTTTAAGGTATAAGAAGTAAAAAGGACCACAAACTTTACTAAAAGTAAGTAAAGGTAACATATAATATGTACAGATGGCACATGGTGCCAATTTTATTTGCAGTTACTATAATACTCCAACTCATGTTTACAAGTTGTGCCTTTGCCACGGCCTTGGCTTAATCTTCAACTAGTGCAGAATTTAGCTGTGCTGGAGTGCTGATCTTAGCATGCGTAGATGTGACATACTTGTTCTTATAGTCATGGGCTTCGTAAGCCCGCAATTCACCATGACTATATTCTTAGCCAGGTGTTGCATAACATTTAGGAGGGATTCTTCAGTGTATGACAGATAATGCTGTCGAGTTGGTGTCCATTCACCATTATCGAGAATTTTCAATGCTAGGCACAAAACTCCTGCTGCAATCTGAGAAGGAGGAAAGTGCACCATATCGTAGTCCAATATAGTTAGTTCCATCAGGTATTTGGCCAAAGTATGTTTCTCATCATCAACCTTCTCCAATCTTAGATGCTCTCTGAAGGAAATGCAGGGGTACAGGGCCAGCCTGTACAGACCAACATTTAAAGATCTTAGAATCTTCATTTCCATCTGTCTGATTTGGTGTTTAGCGTAAGTGTTGTCAGTCACAAAGGCAAAGTCACCAATTTCTGGAGGGTACATTTCTTCATATTGGCTTGCAATAAACATGGCAGTGACACCAACCAGCTGCGGCATCTTCTTGGGCACACAATTATTCTGCATGAACCGATCAATAACGGAAACAGTCATGTACACGGTCTCCTGCAGCAACCTGAATTTCATTTGAACCTGTTCTAGCCAGTCAATAAGGATGACTCTCATGTGTCCAGTGACTTCACGACCCAGTAGGTATTTTGGTCTGACTGCTTGCTCTTCCTCAAGTTGTCTCAGATCAGCATAAATATCTTTCACATATTCACTACAAAGGTTTGGATCAGCTCCATCTTCTGCATCCACATCATTCACTGCAAGAACACATCAGAGAATGCCTGACAGATATTCTTCCGCAGGGGCACATCCAGATGTTTCCACTGGGCTTGGAGAGGGAGTATCAACCAAAATCGGCTCAGGCAAAAGGTTTGCTTCTGGCTCTGGTTCTAGCACAGGCTCGGGGGCCTTTTCCAGAGGTTTAGGGATTTTTTCTAAGCAATAAATTTTCCAGGAACCAAAGTTTTTGCTTCCTTTTTCAGAGGCAGTTTGGCCTGTGGTTGTTCACTGACTTTGTTACCCATGTCTCCGAGAGCTGTTCTAGGCCTCAGCCTGGACTTGGAGGCCACTACTGTGGCACATGCTTTGCTCCTGCCATACCGATCTTCACCTTATTTTCAACATTAACTTTCGTGTTCCTGGTGACCTGAGCACCATGGCTTCCTCTTCACCAGGCAGCAGCTCAGTGGGGAGAAGAGGAGCGCAGGAGCCACCAACGAGCCGGGGGCCTGAACCCACTGCAGAGCAACAGCTGTTCCTCTGCAGCACACCGGGCTCTTTTTTAGATGTTTTGTTGTTAGTGTATAGAAACACCACTGCTTCCTGGAGGTTGATTTTTGTATCCTGCAACTTTACTGAATTCATTGATTAGTTCTGGCAGTAGTTTGGTGGAGTCTTGACAATTCTTTCTATGCAAGATCATATCATCTACGAACAAAGACAACTTTACTTTTCCTTTTACTATTTGGATGTCTTTTATTTACTTTTCTTGCCTGATTGCTCTGGCCAGGACTTCCAGTACTTTGTTGAATAGAAGTGAAGAGAGTAGGCACCCTTGTCCTGTTCCTAATGTTAGAGAAAAAGCTTTCAACCTTTCACCATTGAGTATGATGTTAGCTGTGGGCTTGTCATGTATGTCCTTACTGTGTTGAGGTATCTTCATTCTATAGCCAATTTGTGAGAATTTCTATCATGAAAGGATTGTGTATTTTGTCAAATGCTTTTTCTACATCTGTTGAGATGGTCATATGATTTTTATTTTTCTATTAATGTGGTATATTACATTTATTGATTTGTGTATGTTGAATAATCTTTGAATCTCAGGGACAAATCCCACTTGATCAGGGTGTATGATCCTTTTAATGTGCTGTCAAATTTGGTCTGTTAATATTTTGTTGAGAATTTTTGCATCTGTGTTCTTTAGGGTTATTAGCCTATAATTTTATTTTTCTTGTGATGTCCTTATCTGGCCTTGGTATCAGGGTAATGCTGGCTTTGTAAAATGACTTTGGGAGTATTCCCTCCTTCCCACTTTTTTGGAAGAATTTGGGAAGGATTGAGGTTAATTATTCTTCTTTTTTTTTTTAAGATTTATTTATTTATTAGAGAGGGAGAGCGTGCATGCACGAGTGGAGGGAGGGGCAGAGGAAGAGAATCATTAAGCAGGCTCCCCGCTGAGCCAGGAGCCCAACACAGGGCTTGATCTCAAGACCCTCATATCATGATCTGAGCCGAAACCAAGAGTCAGACTCTCAACAGACGAGCCACTCAGGCACCCCAGGGTTAATTCTTCTTTAAATGTTTGGTCCTAGAGTTTTCTTTTTTTTTAAATTTTTTTATTTTAATGTTTTTTTATTATATTATGTTAGTCACTGTACAGTACATCCCTGGTTTCTGATGTAAAGTTCAATGATTCATTAGTTGCGTATAACACCCAGTGCATCATGCAATACGTGCCTTCCTTACTACCCATCACCAGTCTATCCCATTCCCCCACCCCCCTCCCCTCTGAAGCCCTCAGTTTGGTCCTAGAGTTTTCTGTGTTAGGAGGTCTTTGATTACTGATTCAATCTCCTTACTCTTTATTGGTTTCTTCAGATTTGTATTTCTTCATAATTCACTCTTGGTAGATTGTGTATTTCTAGGAATGTGTCCATTTCTTCTAGGTTGTCCCGTTTGTTGGTGTATAATTATTCATGGTGTTCTCTCATGATCCTTTGTATTTCTGTGGTATCAGTTGTAATGTCTGTTTCATTTATGATTTCATTTATTTGAGTCCTATCTCTTTTATTCTGAGTTAGTCTAGCTAAACTTTTGTCAATTTTGTTTATCTTTACAAAAACACCAGCTCTTAGTTTCATTGATCTTTTGTTATTTCTCTGGTATTTGTTTTATTTATTTTTGCTCTGGTCTTCATTTCCTTCCTTCCGCTAACTTTGGGTCTAGTTTTTTCTATTTCTAGTTCCTTGAGAATTAAAGTGAGGTTGTTTATTTGAGTTGTTTCTGTAGGCATTTACTGCTGTAAACCTCCCTCTTAGAACTGATTTTGCAGCATCCCATAGATTTTAACATGTTGGGCTTCCATTTTTGTCTTTTTAGTGATATTTCCTAGATTACCTTTGATTTCTTCTTTGACCCATTGATTACTTAGGAATATTTGCTTAATGTCCACATATTTGTAAATTTCCCAGTTTCCTCATGTTATTGATTTCCAGTTTTGTACCATTACGGTCAGAAAAGACACTTAGGATTTCAATCTTCTTAAATTTGCTAAGACTTGTTTTATGACCTACTTGTTTTATGACCTACCATTTGATCTATCCTGGAGAATGTTTTGTGTGCATTTGAGAAGAATATTTATTCTGCTGCTTTTGGATGGAGTGTTCTGTATGTGTCTGTTATTTCCATTTGGTCTAAAGTATGGTTCAAATCCAACGTTTCCTTGATTTTCTTTCTAGATGGTCTATCCATTGTTGAGAGTGGGGTATTGAAGTCCCCTACTATTATTGTATTTTCTATTTCTCCTTTCAGATCTGTTAGCGTTTGCTTAATAAATTTAGAGACTCTAATGTTGTATGCATATATATTTATGATTATTATATCTTCTTGACTAATTGATCCCTTTATTGTTATATGACCATCTTTGTCTCTTATTACCATTTTTGGCTTTAAGTCTTTCTTCTGATGTAACTATAGTTACCTGTTTTCTTTTGGTTTCCACTTGTGTGGAATATATTTTGCCATCTCTTTCAGCCCATGTGTGTTCTTAAACCTGAAGAGTCGCTTGTAGGCAGCATACAGTTGGATCTTATTTTTTATCTATCCAGCCACTCTGCCTTTTGATTGGAGAATTCAGTCCTCTAACATTTAGCATAATTATCGATAGTCAAGGATGTACTAATGCCACCTCTGAAATTGTTTTCCAGACATTTTGTAGTTCCATTTTTCTTTGCCTCCTTTCTTACTGCCTTCCTTTGTAAATTAATGATTTTCCATAGTGCTATGCTTTGATTCCCTTCTCTTTATCTTTTGTGAATGTATTATAAATTTTTGCTTTGTGAATCCCATGAGGTTTACATAAACGTGATATATATACATACATATCAGTCTATTTTATACTGATAAGAATTTAATTTTGATCACATACAAAAACTATATGCTTTTACTCCTTTTGTTTTCGATGTCATCATTTACATCTTTTTATATTGTGTAGTCATTAATAAATTGTTGAAGCTATAGCTTTTTTTAATACTTTTTTCTTTAACCTTTACTCTAGCGTTAAGTAGTTAACATATCACTATACCACAGTATTAGAAGATTCTATATGTGACTCTGTGCTTACCTTGTGTGTTGTATATCTTCACATGTTTTCATGTTGTTAATCAGCATCCTTTTGTTTCAGCTTGAAGAATTCTTTTCAGCATTTCTTGTAGGGTAGATTTATTGGTGATGAATTCCTTTGGCTTTGTTTATTAGGGAAAGTCCTTATTTTGCCTTCAGCTCTAAAAAGGAGTGTTGCTGGGTGGAGTATTCTTGGTTTACACTTTCTTTCAGCACTTTGAATATATCATTCCGTTCTCTGCTGGCCTGTAAGTTCTCTGCTGAGAAATCAGTTAATAGCCTTATGTGGGTTTCCTAGTATGAGATAGTTTTCCTTCTCTTGCTGCTTTTAAAATCGTCTTATTGTTTGTTTGGTTTTTTTAGACAGTTTTGTTATTATGTGTCTTGAAGAAAGTTGTTTTGGATTAAAATTTTTAGGTGACCTATTAGCTTTATGAACTTGGATGTTCAAATCTCTTCCCAGAGTTGAGAAGTTCTCAGCCCTTATTTCTTTAAATAAGCTTTCTACCCCTTTCCCCATCTCTTCCCCTTCTGAGCCTCCAATGACATATACATTATTTCTTTTTATGGTGTCCTATAACTTACCTAGGTTTTCTTCATTCGTTTTCACTTTTTTTTTCCTTTTTTGCTCCTTGACTAGAGAATTTCCATTGGTTTTTCTTCTAGCTTACTGATGCTTCTGCTTGCTCAAGTCTGCTGTTGAAGCTCTCAATTGGATTCTTTGATTCAGTCATTGTATTCTTTAGCTCCAGAATTTGTTTGGTTCTTTTTAATTTTTTTAATCTCTTTGTAGCACTCTTCATTTTGTTCTTGTATTGTTTTCCTGATATTAAATTGTTTATCCGAGTTCTCTTGTAGTGATCTGAGCATCTGCAGAATAGTTTGTCAGGCAATTCCTGGATCTCCATATCTTTGGGGCCAGCTGCTGGGGTTTTACTGTATTCCTTTGTGGTATCATGTTGCCCTGATTCTTTGTGATCCCTGTAGCTTTGCATTGGTGTCTGCACATTTGAAGAAGCAGTCACCTCTCTTAGACTTTATGGACTGAGTTCAGTAAAGGAAACCTTTTGCCTGTGGGAGGGGGCACATTGGATCATGTAATCCACTAGGTCTGGTGGGGCAAGGTGCCAAGTGTGGGGGTGTGTGGCAGCACCAGGTCTGAGGAAGTGTGCTGTCTCTTTGGCTCAGGCCACGGGGACCCACAGTATCAATAACTATGTGGTCTTTGTGGGCACTATGAGCCTGCAGTGGCTGCAAGTGCTGTTGGGGTCTTAAATGGCACCTCCAGTTCTAGTAGTTATGGATCAGGGCAGGCAGTGGTGGTACAGAGCTGGTGGCATACACCCACTGAACTATGGGTGCCAGCTGCAGATGCTTTGCCATGGTTGGGGCCAGTGGCAGACACACTCGTAGTGATGGGCACCGGGGCAAGTAGCAAGGGCTGGGGCTAACTATGGGCTCACTAGCAGCTGCAGAGGACCTGACTGTCGCCGTGCTGTCCTGTGGCTGCATGCTCTCCCCGCAGGAGTGCACGCTGGTGACAGGTTCAGGCTGGGGTGTACGTCTACAAAGCTGGTGGGGCTAGCTGTAGGTAGGCATGGGAGTGCCGGCCAGTGATGGGATACAGGGCTTGATCTGGGCCCGTAAGCAGCTGCAAAGTCCCCAGTTGTTGGTGCACTCACCCATGGCTGGATACACTCCCCCCTGTGCTCTACAGTAGAGGCCGATGACTGGCGTCAGGCCAGTGGTGGGCAGGTACACAGCTGAAGGGGCTAGCCCTCAGAGCAGGCATGGTAGGGAGGTCAGCTAGGGGGACCTAGACTGATGTGTTGCATTTGTGCAGCTGCAGAAGCTAGAGCTGGCTGTGAGCATGGCTCCTGGGCTCTGGCGGGGGTGGGCAGGGACTCTAATGGGTGGTGTCTTACAGTTGCCCAGCCACAGAGACTTCAATGGCTGCGGGTGCTGGTCCCGGGCCCCCGTGGGGAGGCGAGGGGCAGGAGAGACTCAAGCAGCTGGCATCAGCAAGTGAATACCCGTGGGGTAGAAGCTGCGGAGACGTGCAGGGGGTCCGTGGCAGCTGTGCTGACCCTCGGCTTCATCAGTGGCAAAATCTGCTGAGTTTTTCTGCACAGCAGGTCTCTATGAACACTGATTGCTGCTGCTACATGTTTGCTAATAACAGCCTCTGCTTTTCTTCCTTATTCTTAGCTGGCTCAACACATCTGCCCTTTGCAGGTCTGGGTGGGGTGAAACTGAAGCGGAACCTTCGTGCAGTGTCCCAAGAGGCTGGGGAAACTGGTCAGTCAGCCCGCTCTTTTCGGGTGAGAGGAACTCTTTCTAGCTGGGAAGTTCCCTCTTGGTGTTAAACAACGCTGGCCGGGGAAATGGGATGATGTAGGCAAAAAGAATCTGTTTTCCTTCTCTTTTTGTGTGACTACTCTCAGTGTTTGTTCCACTGTGTTTCTAAATTGTCCCGCATGGACTCTCGAGCCCTCCCAGAGCTGTTTTGGTTCAGGTATCCATGTGTCTAATTATCAATCTTTGTGGGGAGGGAGACTGGGCAGCTGGGTTCTCCTAGGTCACCGTTTGTTCCATGTAACCTAATTTTTACTTTAAATTAAGATCGCACCTATCAAGCAATGAAATTATTTTGCTTGGAGAAAAGAAGTTTCAATAACATTTATGAAATTTACTTTTTGATATGTATTTTATCATGTATTTCTATCTGGCAGAGAATGGCCAGTTATTGTCCGTATCATGTGGCGTGTGCGTGCGGGTATTATGAAATAAAATTGCATGAGGAAGAGGCTAAGTTATAAAAGGACAGAATTTCACAGCTGTGTGTGTTGTTGGGTAAAAAACAAATTGCTGATGAAGGCTAGGATGTCGGGCCCCTAGAGATTTCTAAAAATTCGACGAAAGAGCAACCAGCTGGCCTGAGATTCTCTTAAAACTGTCGTCTTTATCATCATGATGAGGAATGAGGTGGTGTCAGCAATTGGATATTGCAGTTAATCCTAATTCTTGCTAACAGAGTATCAGTTTTCAAGAAATTGGGATACCATAGTTTAAGAAGAAACTAAATTTTGATGTATACTGCGTTGTGGTAAAAGGAAGTACTAAGAAAGACTGGACAGGAAAAGCAGTCACTGTGAGTTTATTTTCACATCTTACTCTGAGAACTAAATGATCCCGGAGACTGTGCCTCTCTGACTTTTGCAAGCAGCCCAAAGGATTCTATCCTGAAATGTATCCTTCAGAGAAGACTACTGCAAATACAGTAAACCTGATTTATATTTTAAAAAATCGGGCTCGAAAGTTCTTCATAAATTTTAGAATTGTATTAACAGATTAAGTAATCACTGTTTACCATTATGTTAGATCACTCGATTGCTAAACATTGCTTCCTCTTTTCAGTCATGCATTTCCCAATTAAGTAACAATAAATTCTCTAAGCTCCCACTCACATGGAAACAGCTAAACATCACTCTTTCGGGTCAAATGGGGGAAAAATCTGGGCATAAGAAATGAGTCACCTTTGTCCTTCCTGAGGGATTTTAGAGCAAATTTCAGAGCTCCTTGCCTTGGTTGATAAGAAAAAACCCCACCATGCTATCTAAACAGCTCCCGAGGTTAATTACTGCACCTGGCATGCAGGGCGCACCATTCACATGGTGGCTGTTCCAGATCCAGCTACTGAAGGTCCGCAGAGCCCTCTGACCGTATCCTATTTCCCAACTGGAGGTGCATCGCCCACAACTAAAACATTAGACTCAGATATCCGTGTTGTCAACTTCGCGCTGCCTCTATCACCTGGTGTTTTATTCTGCTAGGGCAGAGGTGCCTGGGCCTTTACTGAGATCAAAGGCAACAGCAAGTTTGGCTACGTCCAACGCACAGTGGATGTGGGCTGTACAACACCCTTTAAGAATAGGAGTTTTTGCACTTTTCTCTTTTGTAGCGAATGTTCAGCAGACTTTACTTTCCATTTGGTGCATATAAAAATGCATTTTGAGACATCTTCTTTAAGGTATTACATACCAGAAGGTATGGAGATGGGAACAGGGAAAAAAATCAAACATAAGTATGGTATCAGCATTAACTACAGGGAGTGACACAAAGTAGGGAATATTAAAATAAAATGGAGCGGTTATTTTTCCTTGCTTTTAAAAAAGTAAATAATGCTTAAACTGATTTCAGTTTGGCCCCAGTTTTCTACTTCCGTCTGTATCCATGTCCTCTGTAATGTGACTTTGCAGTTCCTTCCATCAGGAGGAGCAGACTGTTTGCTCACCCCTTGAAGCTGGCCTATTCTTGTGACTCGCACTGACCAGTGGGATGCAGCAGAATTGATATGTGAGTTCCAGAGGCTAGGCCTCAAGAAACCTGGCATGCTTCTGCTCTATCTTTTGCTCTTTTACCTTTTCCATGATAGTGTGTCTGAGCTAGCTTGCTTGGGGGTGAAATGTGTAGGGCAGAGCATTTTCAGCCTAGTAGCGCCCACCAAGACACCAGACATCTGAGAGAGAGCCCAAGATTAAGAGAATTTTCTAGGCAACCTACAGCTGACTGCAGATGCATAAGTAAGCCCAGCTCACATCACCAGAACCACCCAGATGACCTGCAGACGCATAGAAAATGTAAATAAGTGTTGTTTAAAACCTCTAACTTTAGGGTAATTTGTCATGCAACAAAGCTACTGATATAAATGGCATCAATAATTGATGAAAGAGATCGACAGGTCCAGTATGAGAGTTTTAGGTGATTATATCCATGCTTACATTGCGCGGCACACTTCTCTGGGGATTACTGTAAGCAACATATTGACTTTATTTTGAGAAAAACACTATATCCTCTAAATTGTCATGACTTACATGGAGTTATGCTTGCTTTGAAAATCCCAGTGCTCATAGAGCCTAAGGGCTTTGCCATCTAAAAATAGAGGTAATTTTTACTGGACAATTCTATCCCCATAATTAGCACATTGTTTCATCCATGTAGAAATAACCTAGCTGGCAATCTTACTATCTGAAATAGAAGTAAAAACTGGGGATGAGGACAGGAGGAAGTGTCTGGGCAACCAAAATGGAACTAAAATCCACAAACAGTACCTTAAACTCTGGCAAAACCAGTCAGAAGCTCACTCAGAGCTTTTTCAACTTGCCATAACGAGCTTAGTGATCTTGGTCCCAAATCCGTGCTTAATGAGAAGTGGTGAGTTAAAAGAAGAGAGAAGGGGTTTTAGAGGAAGGTATACACGCAATGATAACAAGAGACACAGAGACAAGAGAACCTAAAGGAAGGGCAAAGAAGGAACACTACAAGCAGACTCAAAAACTCAGAAGCACAGCAGTCTGGGGTCATTATAACGGGAAAGAGTCTCCTACCTCAACAGAACCGAAGAGCATCATCACACTGCATTTCTTTCTTTCTTCACTCATTCATTCATTCATACATTTATTCATACATTTATTCAACAAATGCTATGTATACTGAGGTTTTTCTCTGGTCAGTGTACTGTCCAGGACCTAAAGGACTGAGAATATTAATTAGAACTTACAATTTGGTACAAGAATACGTGTAATGGCAATCATGTTTTGAACAGTCCACTGACAAAGCATGGTAAATCAGTTAAAATATTCATACATAGGGGCGCCTGGGTGGCACAGCGGTTAAGCGTCTGCCTTCAGCTCAGGGCGTGATCCCAGCGTTATGGGATCGAGCCCCACATCAGGCTCCTCTGCTATGAGCCTGCTTCTTCCTCTCCCACTCCCCCTGCTTGTGTTCCCTCTCTCGATGTCTGTCTCTATCTCTGTCGAATAAATAAATAAAATCTTAAAAAAAATATTCATACATAATGGTTAAGATTTTTGCCCATGCCCATGTTTAAAAGGTAAATCTTTAGTCATCCGGAAAGTGCACACATTGAGAATGACTTGTGTCAGGTGTTCCCAGATGGCTTAAGTTTTGTATCATTAGTATGTTCATTTCCAGTACAGTAATGTGGGGAAGAGGAAAAGAGAACTTGTGTAGATTCTGCCTAAATAAGTAAAATTTGTTGGGTGCCTGGGTGGCCCAGTGGCTTAAGCGTCTGCCTTCGGCTCAGGTCATGATCCCAGGGTTCTGGGATCCAGCCGCACATTGGGGTCTCTGCTCAGCAGGGAGCCTGCTTCTCCCTCTGCCTCTGCCTCCCTCTCTCTATCTGTCTCTCATGAATAAATACAGAAAATCTTTTTAAAAAATAAGTAACATTTGTTTATAAATTAAAGGTAAAAATAAAGAACTAGGTTGCTTTAAAATCAGGGAGGGAAAATAAAAATTATGTGATGTTTAAGGCATTAAAAGAAGAAAAATAGGGGCGCCTGGGTGGCACAGCGGTTAAGCGTCTGCCTTCGGCTCAGGGAGTGATCCCGGCGTTGTGGGATCAAGCCCCACATTAGGCTCCTCCGCTATGAGCCTGCTTCTTCCTCTGCCACTCCCCCTGCTTGTGTTCCCTCTCTCGCTGGCTGTCTCTATCTCTGTTGAATAAAGAAATTTAAAAAAAAAATTAAAAAAAAAAAGAAAAATAAAACTCTATTTTTCTTCTTTTTTTTTTTTTTAAAGATTTTATTTATTTATTCAACAGAGATAGAGACAGCCAGCGAGAGAGGGAACACAAGCAGGGGGAGTGGGAGAGGAAGAAGCAGGCTCATAGCAGAGGAGCCTGATGTGGGGCTCGATCCCATAACGCCGGGATCACGCCCTGAGCCGAAGGCAGACGCTTAACCGCTGTGCCACCCAGGCGCCCCAGAGTTTTATTTTTCTAAAAGTAAGTCCTTAAATCTGCTGGAAGTGAAAAATACAGAATATATTAACAACTTTTTCACTTGCCCTTTTCTTTATGGTATTTTAAAAACACAATTAGTTATTTTCATAAATGGAGATGTATTGACCTGCTGGATAAAGTTTGGCTGCAGGTGGTGCTGACTGCTTTGAGATGGCAGATAACTATTAACTTGACTCTAGAAGTTTACACTGGCCAAATGAATCAAAAACATGCTTAACATTTAGAAAAAGATAGTCCTGTTAAGCAGTCATGAAACACACAAGTCACATGGCAAACACAGATTCAACTACGTAATAAACATTTAGAGGCTTCCAGTTCAAGGTGGCGAACTGACCCTAAGCAATTTTCCTTCTATCTCCCCCAAGGTTCTTAAAGTGCATTTTAAAAAGAGATAATAGTATAACTACCCATGCAAGAGACTAGGTGAGGACCTCAAGGGTTAAAAGGTTTCAACATATTCCTAGAAGCTGAATAATTGGTAGAGAAATGATAATTCATGAATTAGGAGGAAGGAAACCAAACCCAGAAGTATCTGAAGAGGAGGCCAAAACTTAGAAAGATGCCCTACTTATCCTGAAGAATGCCAGGGAGTTTAGGGACATGGGAATGCCAGATATAAAGGAGGAGAAGAGTGACATGGAACTGAAAAGAGTGGAGTTCGTTAATCAACCAACAGAAGTTCCAGAAAGACAGTACAGAGATAGCAGGTGCAAGAAAAGTAACAAAGAAAATAAAAGATAATTTATCTGAGCTAAATAACACACATCATCATGTTGATAGGGTCCATTGAGTAACTAGTAGACATGACATATATGTACATATATATATTAATAATATGTTACTATTTTTAATTTGGGGGCTGAGTTGTGTGCTAGGATTATTTTTCCTTCTTTATGGATCTAATGTCATGACTATAACTCTGAAAAGGGAATATTCCTAGAGTGATATTTAAATAGATTCCCTTTTTTTTAATCTTCCCATTGTATTCCTGTCTGTTTTCCATTGGTCAAGTTCACTTCAAGGGAATATAACCCTTTGTGATATTGGGATATAATAAGAAATATACATACTTTGGTTTTTGTTCCAGGCTTCTGGCCAGAGCTCTTAAAACCTTTGTAATTTCCTAAGCAATGAAGGTGCTAGAAGCATCTTTGGTTCTAACATTGGTCTTTGACCCAATTCCTGACAGAGAACTCCCAAATCTTTTGGAATTTCCTGAGTGATAAGAACATGGTTGGTTCTAATGACACGACTCTTGATGGGCTCCTGGGTGGCTTCAGGATGAAGGCTGGTCACCTGAAAGACCATGCCATGATTAGAAACTTGGAACTTTCAGTCCTACTCCCCATTCTCCAGGGAGGGGAGAGGGGCTGGAGACTAAGTTAATAATTGATCCAGGGTATGTGATGAAGCCTCTATAAAAATCTCTGAGCTACAGAGTTTGGAGAGCTTCCAGGTTGTTGGACTCATCAAGGTGCTCAGAGGGTGACACAGCCCCAGAGGGCAGAAAAACTCAGCCCCTCCCACATGCCTGGCCTTCTGTGCTTCTTCCACCTGGCTGTTCCTGCCTTGTATTCTTTTGTAGTGAGCTGGGGATCTGATAGGTAAATGGTTTTCCTGAGTTCTGTGAGCCCCTCTAACAAATGACCAAACCTGAAGAGGGGGTCATGGGAACTCTGACTCACAACCGATCAGTCCGAAGTACAGATGACAACCGGAGCAGTGTTGTGGGACTGAGCTCTGAACTTGTGAGATCTGAGTTAACTCCGGGTAGATGGTGTCGGAACTGAAGTGAATTGTAGGACACCCAGCTGATGTTGGAAATTTGGTCAGTATGGGAAAATGTCTACACATTTGGTGACCAGAAGTGAAGCAGTGCTGAGAGGAAAAACAGTTCTTCCTTTTCATCACTCCCCCCACCAACACACACACACACACACACACACACACACACACACTTTTGGGTTGTCTCATCCAGCCTCAGTGGCAGGTCGGAAACTAGACCTCCTGTGCTGTGTTGGGACATTTCATTGAGGTCTGAAAGAAAAGGAGCGATCCCATACAGATGGGGCTCTGCCCAAGAGGGCCATTAAGGAGGCATTTGAGGGAACCGGAGAGGAAGCACAGTTTGTGTCCTTTAACCCAGCTAAACACTCAACTATGAGGCAGAACGAAAATATTTTCAGACTTCCATTTCCTTTTTTAAATTTATTGAGATATGACATTATGTAAAGTGAAGTGTATAATGAACACTGATCTTAAATGTATAACTCAAGAAATTTGTGCATACATAGGTACCTGTGTAACACCACCCAGATCAATATATAGAGCATTTCTGGAACCCAATTTTCATCATGCCCCTTGACAGTCAATACCCTGCCCCCTAGAGGTAACCACTGTTCTTGCCTTCTAATATCATATGTTTGGTTTTGCAAACTCTTGAATTTCATAGAAATAGAATCTTGTAGGATATGCAGTTTTGTGTCTTTTGCCCAAAAAGATTCCCGAGATTCATCCATGTCATGGGAAGCAGGAATTTATTCTTTTTTATTGTGGCATAATCTTCAATTGTATGACTCCACTAAAATTTATTTATCCGTTCTCCATTAATAACATTTGGTTTATTCTCAATTTTTGGCAATCATGAATAAAGCTGTACAAACATTCTTCTATGTCTTTTGGTAAACATATGCATTTGTTTCTCTTGGGCAAATATGTAGGAGTCAAATTCCTAGATCATAGATAGGGTAAGTGTATATTTAGCTTTACTAGACACTGCCAGACTTTTCCAAAGTGGTTGTCCCAATTTATATTCCTGCTAGCACTATGAAGGTATAGCAATTAAGATAGTGTGGTATTGGGGCAAAAATAGAAAAGTCGGCAAATATATATATATCTATATATAGATATATATATAGATATATATATATCTAAATTTACATATATTCAAGTTAATATATTATAAGCATATATTAATGTGCCATTACAAGTAAGTCAAGGGAAAGGATGGTCTTTTTTTATAAATGGTCCTGGAGCAATTACATATCCATATAGAATAATATAGACCTTGATCTCTATTTCATACCACACCCCAAAATTAGAGAAGTAATAGACCTAAGTGACCTAAATTGAAAAGGTAACAAACAAAACTTCTAGAATAGATCAGAGGAGACTACATTTATGATCTTGGGGATAGGCAAAGATTTAATAAACAGTATACAATGGTCACTAACCATAAAGAAAAAAATTAAAATCAGACTTAATAAAATTAGGAACTACTGTTCATCAAAAAATATTGAAAATGAAAAGACAAGTCACAGACTGGGAGAAGATGTTTATAATAAATATGTCCATAAAGGATTCATAGTCTGAATATATGAAGAACTTGTACAGATCTATAACAAAAAGACAAAAAAAAAAACTAAAAATGGACAAACCACTTGGGCAGCCACTTCACAAAAAGACATATCCAAATAAGCAATAAACATGAAAAATTCTCAGTACCATTAGCCATCAGGAAAATGCACATTAAGATCACAAGGCAATACCACCTCATATGCACTAATATCACTTAAATTGAAAAGTTTTGGTGTCGATGAGGATGTGGAGCCGTTGGAACTCTCAGATGTTTTCAGATTTTTAGGTTTACTAAAATTAACCTCCCATATCTCTTTCATGAGAAGTCACTTGAGGCTGTATTTTTGAAAAATGAGGAAGTAATCTAAAACAAATGAGGAAATAAGATCTAGAGCGAAATGTCTCTAACCCAGGAAAGCAGGGAAAGAATGCCTCAGGATTACGGCTATGCAGTTTTTCAGGCTGAGCAGCTATTTCAGATAGAAGCAGGAGAAAAGAACACTCCAACGTGATCTCCAGGAAATAAAGAAAAGTGATGGAATAAGCAGGGTTGGAGAGTTGGGCTTCTTGAGCAGATGGTAGAGCATTTGAAAGGAGTTTCAAAAAAGGAATGCATTCAAACATCAGTCTAGGAATATGCCCTTTTGCAACATGGACGGCACTGGAGGAGGTAATGCTAAGTGACATAAGTCAAGCAGAGAAAGACAATTATCATATGGTTTCACTCATTTGTGGAACATAAGAACTAGGAAGATCGGTAGGGGAAGAAAGGGATAAAGAAAGGGGGGTAATCAGAAGGGGGAATGAAGCATGAGAGACTATGGACTCTGAGAAACAAACTGAGGGCCTCAGAGGGAAGGGGGTGGGGGAATGGGATAGGCTGGTGATGGGTAGTAAGGAGGGCACGTACTGCATGGTGCACTGGGTGTTATACGCAACTAATGAATCATGGAACTTTACATCAGAAACCAGGGATGTACTGTATGGTGACAAATATTTAAAAAAAAGGAATATGCCCTTTTTTGTGGTATAATTATGAGCTTAGATCCATAGAGAAGGAAAGATAATCCTAGCACACAACTCAGCTCATAGTTAAAAAATATACATATTATTATTGTTACATAATATGTGTCATAATGATGTAAATATTGTCTAATTGTTTTTAAATTTTAGAATTAATAGACAAAGCACAGAAGAATTAACTGTGCTTAAAAAAGGGAAAGAAAAGTTGTCAACCTTGACAATATAAAATTACAGGTACAACAGAAGGTGTGGAGTATTGGCAAGACCTGAAAGAGAAAAGGGATATGCCATCCAGATATGTGGATATGCCCATGGAAAATCTCCTGGAAAGTATTTCATGTGCCCAGATGTGGGACAGGAATAGCTCAGAGATACCAGATCTGATGGGAGAAATGGACAGATGATGGGGGAAAATGTCCAAATGCTGCAGGCCTCTTAGCTTGTGTAAGGTTCTGGAACCCAAATTCCATAGGTGGCAGTAAAGTCATAACCCTGAAAAGACTGGTTAATCTTACTTCTACATAATAGAAGGGGCTTAAAAGAGAAATTAAGTTTTGTTAAGGGGAGTCATACATTCTTTAAAGTAAAGGGAGTCATACATGGCGTACACTTTGGTTTGGAGTCAGACTTTACAACTACACCAGATGTATAGAAGGGTATTTATGCAGTATTGGAAACATCATAATTGGACAACGATAATAAATTATAGTGTATCCACACACTGGAATACCTATAATACAGTCATCTAGTTAGATCTATATGTATGATTCCATTAAGGTAAAAAAAAAAAAAGCACGTGTGTGTGTGTTTAGGTGCATGGCAAAGGTCTGGAGAGGTGCACACCAAAATATTGATATAATAGTGTGGAGAAGAGAGGGATTTGGGGTTAGGTGAAAGGGAATTCTCACTTTTACTCTATATTATGTTTTGTTATATTTGTTATGTTATATTATGTTACATTATGTTGTGTTAGGTTTTGAGTATTTTAATGCTTTTTCACATGATCAGATTTGTGCATATTTATTGTTGACAAAACGTTGCCTATTCTAAATTTTGGTGGGGAATGCAATTCTGGCCAGCCCATCTTCTGTCTTCTCTCTTTTAAAAACCCTTCAAAGTTTCCTACTGCTTCAGGATAGAACCCCAATTTTTTTTAAAGATTTTATTTATTTGAGAGAGAGAGAGCAAGTAGATGGAGGGGCAGAGGGAGAAGGAGAAGCAGGCTCCCCACTGAGCGGGGAGCCTGATGCGGGGCTCAATCCCAGGACCCTGGGATCATGACCTGAGCTGAAGGCAGATGCTTCACTGACTGAGCCACCCAGGCGTCCCTAGAGCCCCAAGTTTTAAACAAGACTTAAAAGGGACTGTGTCTACTTCTGTGCCTTCCCTATACCTAATATTAAGGGTCCTAGAAAGTGCCATCCTGCCATGTGCCTATAAGTAATACTGGACAGTTTTAGAAAACAGCACTAGTTCACCATCCTTTTTGTATGCGAAATACACTCAGTCCTTGCCCAAGGTTGACAACCCCAAAGACCTCCCATCCTGTCACAGCATTAAGCTCAAAGTCCAGGAACGTTAGCTGAAACTCAGGAATTACTGTAATTTCTACTTGCAAGCCAGTCAATTCTCAGCTAAGAGCCAACACCACACTATTAGCGTTAAGCTTTCCATCTTTCCCACCTGGACAGGATTCATAGATACATGAATTTCTTCCCAAGTGACTACAGGCAACATTCTTAACCCATGTTTTGCCTCTGCACAACAGAGATCGTCACTTTTTCAACCTTTGATATCTCTTTCTTTGCCACCCACACTATGCAGAAAGTCACTAATTTTAGGTTTTGGTACAGTATGCCCTACTTCCAATCTCACTTCTGTCAGTCAGTCAGGATTGGGTTATGCTGCAGTAACAATTCCCAATCTCAGTGTCTTGAAGCAATAAAAGTTCACCTCTTGCTGTGCTACATGACCATTGTACGTTGGTTGGGTGTAAGAAGAGGTTCTGTTCAACATTTTCCTTCTTTACAGACCCAGGCTGGGGCAGGCTCCAGCTCTCTGCTTCCACTCTGTGCAGAGGACTTTATATGCTTCATCTCCTTTAATCCTCATAGTTATTATTCCTGCTTCTCAGAGGAGAGATCTGAGGCATAGAGGTAATAAGCAATTTTCCCAGTGTTACACATCTAGGAAACAAAGGAATGAGGATTTGAGTCTGGATGGTGTGTTTCCCACAAAACTGAAGTACGACCCTATATCTTCATAGAACAGTGATGATCAAGGTGAATGGACAGAGATACTGAAATTCACTGGGATGCAAGGTAGGAGTTTACCTCAAAAGATTATCTTGCAAGAGAATTCCACTTTCAAACCTAGAATTTTAATTAGTGACAGTATATAAAGTCAAAATTAGGTTATGACATTAAATAGTTAATAACTGAGAATAATGTACATCTATTTCAGTAAGTCCATTTACTTCAACAAATTAAAGCATAATCATTAAATTAAGTACAGTATGGTTTCCAGAACTAGGGCCACTGTGAGTCCTGGAGTGCTTGAGATTCTCTAGGAAGACTGGCCATGAGGGTGTCACGGCCATGGAGGGGGAGCTGAGGTAGATGGTCAAGCTGAAGCAGCATTCTAGGTGGGAAAAAACCACTCTGAATGGAGAGAGCTGGATTCTTCTTATTAGACTTGCTCCAAGAGCTGAACAGGGTGTGCTGGGGAGGAGCCTTTTGAATGTAACTCTTCATGGTGTGTCCCTTTGTCTCCTGATGCAAGATGAGAGTTCCATTGTCCATCTCTAGTGGAGCTCCAAGAGACTAGGAACTGAGAACGAAACACAGAGGACCATCATCTTTTGAGGTCAAGTATGAGAATTGTCTCCAACTCTCAGGAAAGGAGGACCATCTTCCAACCCAGCAAGCACTGGACGCGGTAGAAATGTCCATTGATGTCAGGGAGACCGTGAGTCAGGCAACAATTGTAGCCACAGCTGCAAAAGAAATGTCACCCCCCCATTCATGTGTGACATGGTTGATCACACTTTCCTCCTTACAAAACTTTGTTTCCTTGACTTTTCAGGAGCCTGCATTCTTGTAGTGTTTTTCTTACTTCGATGCCTATCTCATAGTCTTTCCCGTTGCAGTAAACGGAAAACTTTTGCTTTGTCCAAAACCATAACCTACCCCTAGTCCTCTTTCTTCAAAGTGCCACAGGCAATTTATTATCAAATCCTGACAACCCTACCTTTAAAACGTTTCCAGAGTCTGACCACTTCTCATCCCCTCCGCTGCTACCACCTTCCTCTGAGCCACCGTCTCTCACCAGACCTATGGCAATGGCCTCCTCACTGGGCTCGTTGGTTCTGTCTTTGTCCACTCACAGTGTCCTCTCAGCGCAGCAGCCACAGAGACCACATCACATCAGGGCTGTATCATCTCACGCAGAAATGGTCCTGTTTGATCGAGTCCTCTATTATCTATTTGGTCTTATTTCCCATTGCTCTCTCCCTTTCTCACTCAGCTCCAACCACACTGGCCATTTTGCTGTCCCGCAAACATACCGAGATTGGTTTCACTTCAAGATCTTTACACTTGTGTTTCCCTCTGCCTGGAATGCATCTTGTCTCACAAATCTTTATGACTCACCCACTCACCTACAGATCTCAGCTCAAATATTCCCTCTAGTAGAGAGGTCTGCTCTGACCACCCCATCAAAAATAGCAGCCCTGCCACCGTCCCCCCCTTGAATCCCTCCCTATCCCTTTCCCCTGTGTGAGGTAAGCTTATGCACTCCTTGCATGCTGGCCTAAACTCCGGTAGTTTGTAGCAAAACAAGCCTACTTCCCTTGGGGTCCTGCTGGCCGCTGGCCTTGAGAAATAGAGGACCAGACTTTCTGGAAGATAAGACCTGACTGCCCTCAAAAACAGCTGTCGCTGACCATGGTATCCTCAATAAGAGATACCTGGGAGCCTCGATCACTGGCGGAGTGGAAGAATCTGGAAGCCTCGCAAAGACAAATGATTAACTGCTGAGCACCAGCTTCTCCTGCGCGCAGCACCGTCCCCATTTCCCGCGCCTTCCCCTTTAAACAAACGCCTCCTGCTGTTCCGGACAAGCTCTCGGGGCATCAGTCCGCCATCTTTCTAGGCTGCCCCCTTCCTGAGTAAAGCAACCTTTCCTTTCCGAGCATCACTCTTCTCTCCAGTGTTGACTTTCGGGCGGCGAGCCGCAGAATCTGCGTGTGGAACCAGTCTTCTGGTAAGACCTGCATTACTTCTTATTTATTATGACTTCTGTGTAGCACTTTTTACTGTCCGAATCCGTTGTTTATTGTTTGCCTCTCCCCTGGAATGTCAGCTCCACGAGGGAAGAGTTGTGGTCGTTTGTTTCCCCCAGAGCCTGGAACAGTGTCTGGCACGTAGGGAACGCTAAGTAAACACTTACCGCAGGATTTACTGACCTCTCCCCGTGATGCATTGGGGGAAGAGAAGGGGAAGGAGAACAGGCGTTGGGAGGCTGGCAAGAGGAGGCCTGGAAGGGCCGCTGAGGAAAACAAACGAGACACGGTCGAGAAACCTCGAATGGAACAGCAGGATTTGGAATTCCAGTGACTTCTCTGAGGAAGAGTTGTTACAAACAGACTGCCACTATTTCTCCTGCTTATATACTCGGAGGCCTGGAAAATGTGAGTTCCAGGGTGAAGCGTTTAAAACTAGACAGACTTTAATCATTTTAACGAAGGGATACGTTTTCCAGGCAAAGCTGGAGCTCTATGGCTAGACATCTTGGGTGAGAGAGCAAAGCTAGCAGAGCCATTGTTTGAATCTCAGGGAGAGCACAAACTTTTCATGTTCATAATCAGGACAGAAACCGTGGCATCCTTCTGTCCCCTGGTGGCAGCACCGCTAACCTGCACAGGGAGCTAAATTCCTCCAAGAAGAAAAGGCAAAACAAGAATTTATTTCAGTGTTACATCTGCCAAAGCCTGTACCAACCCTAAGTGTGTGCATGGGTGTATTTGCTCAGGAGAAAGACCTCCCAGGGTTTTTCCTCCATGAAGTCCAACCAACTCTTCCTTACTCGTGTGACTTCAGTTTCAAAGGGGACATCCCCTAATCCAGGTCCTACACAGCGTCCCTCATAAGCCATCTGCCAAATGTGTTTGTAGAAAGATTTTTTTTTAAGATTTTATTTATTTATTCGACAGAGATAGAGACAGCCAGCGAGAGAGGGAACACAAGCAGGGGGAGTGGGAAGGAAGAAGCAGGCTCATAGCGGAGGAGCCTGATGTGGGGCTCGATCCCATAACGCCGGGATTACGCCCTGAGCCAAAGGCAGACGCCCAACAGCTGTGCCACCCAGGCGCCCCATGTAGAAAGAATTTCTGTTGTGGCCGGGAGGTTAGTACAGGCAACCTCAAAGTCCCCTCCAATTCTAGGATTCTAAGACTTTATGATGAACCCTTCTCACCCCATTCCCTTCTAGTCCATGAGTCTGGGTGTTCCTAACTTCTCCACTGCCAGCTTCCCCTTGCTGGAGCCATCTACATCCCCTGGATGGATTCTTCACCATGTGCTTCTTACTTCTGCCTAATAACACACTTTTTTTTCCTTTTTTGCTACTGAGTTTCTTTTAAGAGCTGGCCCAGGATCTATTTATTTGTGTACATTGTATGCATGTCCAGGGGAGGGAAAGTTTCCTCCCATGTGCAAATATATTTGCTTGCTATTTTCAAGAGTCTGAATTGTTTTCTGTCTTAAAACAGATTTTTAAATTACAGAAGAAATGCAATATATTAATATTTAAAAGGTGTACATGTTAAAACCCAATAACTATTTCTAAGATATTTTTAGAGAAATATTTGCACACAGACACAAGGCGGTTTGGGCAAAGATATTCAGGTCAGTATTGTTTGTAAGAGCGAGACATTGGAAATTAGCCAGTTGTCCACCAGGAGGGAAAGGAATAAACTATGGCCTACCCATACCATATGATGCAGTATACCAGCTAAACTTAACAAGGTGGCTGTGTGTGTGTTAACATGAAAAAAATCCCCACAATATACTGTTGCCTAAAAGGAGCAGTCTGCAGAATCATATCTATTATATACAATTTTCCAGTGGTACGTGCACATATGTATATAAATGTGGAAAAAAGCCTGGAGTTATATACATCAAAATTACAGCAATTATTACCTCTTATTAGCCTTGAGAGTGGATGACAAGGTGGGGAATCGAAAGGGGACAAGATGGAGGGCAAGGGGCTTGTTAAGCTTTTGTTATATTGCAAGGGCTTCACATAAAAATGTATTCATGTGTGATTTAAATTAAGTTTTATAAATTAATATGTAACTGTTTAACTGTTTTTAACCTATAATCCAAAAAGTCCAACGTGATACCTCCTCTTTCCTTCTCCATAACTTATTTCTAGTCCTCGTGGTGAACGTTTTAGTTGTTTTCTTTTTGTAAATTTACTTGTACGAACAGTATGGCAAGGAAAATTCTTGGGTTTTTTTCTTAATCCATTAATGTTATTATTTCTGTTGTATAGATTCTAAGAAATGTACTCACGGGATGTAACACTTAGACATTGGATAGATGCTGCCGAACCGCCCTCCGAAGAGAGCATACTAACAATTCCTAGAACAATGGCTCTGCAGTAACTCTGCAGCTCACGTCATCAATGTTTCAGTAATAGCAGCTGCTTCCAGACATACCGACTTGGCCTTAAGTCTAGACAATGGCTGACTTAATTTTCTCCCCTTGCCTGTTGACCGTTGTGGAGCAAGTGCAGAGTCTGGCCATTAGCCAAACAGTGGAAGAGACTGGGAGAGTATGGAAGGGGAAGGTAGGGCCTGGGTAGGCCATGAAACAGAGACAAACTAATGACCCATGGGCCATATTGACCTACAGACATGCTTTCTTCGGCCTGGACAATGTCAGGCTACACAGTGTTTAAAAACCTCAGAATCCGGGCACGTGGGTGGCTCAGTCAGTTGAGCGCCCCACTCTTGGTTTCCACTCAGGTCATGATCTCAGGGTTGTGGGATCGAGCCCCTTGTTGGGCTCTGTGCTGAGCAGGGAGCCTGCTTGAGATTCTCTCTACCTCTCCCTCTGCTCCCCCCTAAAATAAATGAATAAATCTTTAAAAACCTAAGAATCAGTGCCAAGTGTTAAGGGAGCGGTGCTGAATTTCCACTCATGATGTTTCCTTTCATATGGTTCCCCATGTGTGGAATTATCAGTTCGTATAACATTACTGATTTTTCTTTGCTCCCTTACTCATTGCTGCCTTGGGAAGTGGAGTAGCTGCTTCTTACCTTCCTCTTTGTAGCCGATTCACAGGAGAGAGTATGTTTCTGCTTGGGACTCGGGGGTAATTCAAATTCTGAGGTTAAATATTAAAAAGACCAGTTGTCCTCAGGTAAGTCCTATTCTCCAACAGAAAGGTGATGTTTTGATTGTATCCTTTTTTTCTTGTCTCTTAATTTGTTCCAAACTCAAGTAGGAAAGAGATATACAATTTATTGGGCCCCATAACTCCAAAATCCAATGTGGAAAAATACTGAGATTTTGAAATTGAGAGATCAATTATGCTGTGAAATATTTCTGAATTTCTTGCAAAACTGGAGGATTAAGGAAGCCTGAGACCTTGTTTCTAAATGTTGGTGATGGCTGGAGCTGAGACGTAGCTTCCCTCTTTGAAGGGGCATGTGCTATCCAATACATTACAGTTCCCATTGTTCCCTATTGCTTTTCTGATACTTAGATCAAGTCCGTTGACATTCAACATGTGATAATCGAGTTGTACTCAACAAAATAATGACTTCCCCAACATATCCACATGCTAATCTCTAGAACCTGTAAAAATGTTACACGACAAAACGGATTTTGCAGGTGTGATTAAGTTAAAGAATTTGGGAGGATGAGATTATCCTGAGTGGGCCTGATGTAATCACAAGGGTTCTAGGGAGGGAAAGGTGGAGGCTGGAGGCTCAGAGTCAGGGGAGGAGAGGACAGAAGCAGGGGTCAGAGAGGAGAGAAATTTGAAAATGCTACACTTCTGGCTTTGATGATGGAACCACTAACCAAGAAATGTATGTAGCCTCTGGAAGCTAGAAGGGGCAAGAAAACAGATGCTTTCCCAGAGCCTCTAGAAGGAATGCAGCCCTGCTTAAACCTTGATTTTTATCCCAGTAAGACCATGTTGGACTTAAGACCTCCAGGACTCTAAGAGACTTCATTCGTTTTGTTTGGGGCCACCAAGTATAAGCAGCAATAGGAAACTAATATAAGAGTTAAGGAGAAAGTAAACCATTTTTTACATGCGTATCTATCCCTAGAGGGAAAACAGAAACTATATCAAGATGGCTATATATTTCAAAATAACGTGGGAGTGCGTTTCTTTGTGGAAAGGTAGTGGGCATTGCTGATTTCTTAGTGGCATCCCATTCAATACTCACTGCACCTTTCACACTATATGACCCAGCAATTACACTCTTAAGCATGTACCCAAGAGAAATTGAAAATGTATGTCCACAAAGAAACTTGTTCTCTAATGTTCAGGATGACAATTTCATAATATCAAAAACTAAGAAACAATCCAAATTTCCATCGACTGATGGATGGATAAATAAAATATAGTATGCAAAAAAAGTACCCCGATCTTTTTGGAAATAATTCAGCCCTCTTCCACACTTGTGATAGACTTTATGGAAAGCTAACACTTGTCTGGTCTAAGTGTAATTATATCCCTGTTACAACAAATCATTCGGGAGGCCAAATTTAAGGGAGTCAACACAGAATTTTCCAGATTGAGAGACTGGCTTATGACAGAGCAGCTTGGCTGTTCTGGCATCTCACTTTTTCTTTTAGTATGTCTTTATCTAGCGGTATATCCTGGGGAGTAGTGGGAGTGGTCTTCCCTGGGAGTAAGCAATAAGGGGGCACGTTGTTGGTAGAGAATTTGCAGTCATGAAAACCAACCAAAAGTCGACCTGCCTTTTTAAATGTTTTTTGTATGAAATTATGTTTCATCTTCATTTTTAATTGAAATTTTTATTGATGTAATTAAAATTCATATGCAGTTATAAGAAATAATATGGATAGATCCCCTGTGTCCTTTTCCCAGTTTCCTCCAGTGGTAGCAGTTTGCAAACCTATACTACAATATCACAACTAGGATATTGCCATTGATAAGTCCATCAACCTTATTCAGATTTCCCCAATTTTACTTGTACTCATCTGTGTATATTCAGTTCTACACAATTTTATGACACGTAGATCTGTGTGTCCACAACCACAGCCAGGATATTAAACAGTTCCAACCCCACAAGGATTCCTCATGCTGGCCTTTTACAGCTACACCTTCCTCCCTCCTGCCTATTATCTCTACATTCGGGCACCCTCTAATCTGTTCTCCAGTTTTTAAAGTGTTGATTCAAGGGAAGCCTGGGTGGCTCAGTTGGTTAAGCATCCGACTCTTGGTTTCAGCTCGGGTCATGTTCTCAGGGTCAGGAGGTTGAGCCCTGCATCAGGCACTGTGCTCAGTGGGAAATCTGCTTGAGTTTCTCTCTCTCCCTCTGCCCCTCCTCCCACTCATGTGCTTTCTCTCTCTCTCTAAAATAATCTTTAAAACAATAAGATGTTTCAAAAATGTTGTATAGATGGAATCATATATTATGTATTCTTTTAGGATTGACATTTTTACTCAGCCCACTTCTCTTGAGATTCATGCAAGTTCTTATACCAATAATGTATTCCTTTTTTCTGAGTATTATTCCATGTAGGTACCATAGTTGGTACCTACTTAAACCATTCACCCACTGAAGGACATCTAAGTGATTTCTAGGGGGTTTTTTGCTATTAATATTAAACCTGTCAGGAACATTTGTGTACAGGGTTTTTTTTTTTCTTTTTATCACCCTATGTTAGTGATTCTAAGCCAGACCATCCCATCGACCTGCTCCTGGCCTAATACACCACTCTGTCTGCCAATTGCTGCTGGTACTGGAGTTTGGTCTGTCTTCCAAGGACTGAAGGATGGTAGACAGAGGAGAGGGCAAGCTGTGGTGATTTTTCTGCCACCAGTCTTTGACAAGACTTTTGCTTCTCTCTCTGCTCCCTTTTCCTCCTGTTGACTAACTAATGCTCCTTATTTTCTGATCCACAGAGGGAACTACTTTGCTTGACTTAATGTACCCCAGCAATCCTGTGGATTAAGAATCAATCTATAGATAAGCCATCATTGGGTCAGGTGTTCATGCCAATGCAATACATAGCCATTCCTGGGTAAAGAACATCCCCTTTCCCAAATTATGAGGCAGGGTTATTTCATCTGTGGGCTCTGCACTTTCTCGTGTGTGATTTCTGCTAACAGGAGGCATTGAATGGGTCATGACTGCCATGTCTGGTATGCGTGGAAGATTCTCTACAATCTTCACCACAAAAAAAGCAAAAATCGATAAAATACAAAATGTTGACTTTTTACAATAATGTTCTTTAAAGTAAGGCGGTAAAATGAACTCCCATAAGCTATAAAACGATCTGTCAACTAGTGAAAAGTTAGATGATATATATCAAAAAGGAATACTTTAGTTTTGGAAACGTTTTGTAGCCCTTCTTTCTTTTTGTGAAGAGTACAGGTTTGGCTTACTGATAAGGTCCCTCTGAGTCCAAGATAACAAAAACATCATATAAAAATGCTTTGAGTCCCTTTGTTTGTAACTGAGAACAATAAAAGGGAAAAAAAAGTTCTCAGATCCATTAACATCTAACTTTTTAAGTGGCCAGGAAACACTTCTTCCTCTAACACAGGGGTTGGTAAACTCTGCTAGCCTGGCACCTGTTTTTGTAGTTTCCCTGGAACACGGTCACACCCATTCACTTATTCATCATCTGTGACTGCTTTCATACTCCGATGGCATACCTGAAGAGCTGCAAAGGCCTGCAAAGGCTCAAGTATTTTCTAGATGACCCTTTACAGAAGAAATTTGTTTTAATTTGATGAAGAAACCATTACTCTAACCCTGATCATTTTGGGTGGTTATCTGTATGAGCATTAACTGTGGAAGGCTATGTTCGCTCATGCAGCTTAACTCAAATTCCTGGCCTACAAAACGAAAGGTCGGTACATGCCAAAATCTAATACTTTTCATGCAGATTTTCTCTGTAAGGTATTAAAGGGGATGAAAATGAGTTGACAGAACTTTTATTACTGGCTCATGTAAAACTCTGCCCTGAGAAACCCAGACTGAACTATCTCGTTAAAAGCTGGCGTTCACATTAAAAAAAAAAAGTACCTAAAAAGATGAAGCATTCAGTAAAATAAAAAGGTACGTATTTTGGCATGAAGAAAGTCAAACATACATTACTGGATAAGCCCAGGCATCAAATTCCCTGACCTGGTGAAGCAGAGCTACAAAGAAACTTCCCGATATAGTCTACACCTTTAAGGGATCCCAGAGTTGGGGGGTGGGGGTGGAGGTGGGGGGGGGGTTGCCCATTTCGAGTCCTGTAGGGAAGATATGTTATCACACCAGTGGTGCTGCAAGTGTCTATTCAAATTCCCAGCTTCATCCCTGAGATCCTTAGAAGCCATTTTGGAAAGAGACACTTTTCATGAAGCAGTGCAGTGCAGGTCATTTCTAAGTAGTCCTGGATTGTCCCTATATCTTACATACCCAAGGATGTTATAGAGGGACATTAAGTGGAACCTCAGTGAGAATTACAGGGTTTGCAACTAGACATGGTGGACTGGAATCTCCTGGACCACTTAATGTATATGGTTGATGGCCACCTAAATCTTGTACGAGCTGAGTGTTTAAGATCCTCTTATAGAGGGCTTCAGAGGGGAGGGGGGTGGGGGATTGGGATAGCCCGGTGATGGGTATTTCCTTAATTTCCTTAACGGGCACATATTGCATGGTGCACCGGGTGTTATATGCAAATAATGAATCATGGAACATTGCATCAAAAACTGGGGATGTACTGTATGGTGACTAATATAACAAAATAAAAATTATAAAAAAAAGCACAAGGTAATAAACACTACCTGCTTTTAGAGTACAGGGATCCTGAAAAAATAAAAATAGAAAAAATTTTAAAAAAAGATCCTTTTATAGAGAATGTCACAAAGACACAAAAGTCAATTTTACTGAATCTTTCTAGCCACAAATATAGCTCCATCTTCTGGATTTTAAAACAAATTCCCACTGGGTAGATTCTAACACATGGGCTGCAATTTTCAGTTCATCTCTCAAACTTTGCTTTGGCGTCTGCTATATAAAAGAACTACTTCCTTTGTCATATAAAGTCAGAGTTTTCTCCCACTTTTAAGAGACCAGGAACAGATGAGTTCTTAAAAATTTTTTACTCAAAATTTGAAAATAAAATCTACAGTATTTTAAGATTACTTTAAAAATGTGATGATGACTGTAGGTGGTGAAATGCTTTCAGTGACTCATAATTAGATAACATCCAGCTTGGGGAGAAGAGCAAAGTACTTTTTACTAGAGAAAATGTAATGAGATGTTGCCATCAACTTAAGGCAGCTCACTAGCACTTTACAAACATAAAATTGCAGTTTTACAAAAATCCAAGTTAGTACTTACATTTGAATACACTAATTTTACATACTTAAAGTCTTTAATTAAAAAAAAACAGCAACAACTCAATTGAAAGTTGACAAACAGGACAAATTGCTTGCCAAAAATAGTCATTAAAAGCTAATAAATAGTTACAGAATGTATTTTACATGGACTTTTTAAAAGTAAAATTTTGTGTTAAGATCACAGAGTAAAAGGCGTAAAATGGAAGCTATTAATTACGTTGTAATGTTGAATACTGGGTTTGGGTTGCTATTTTAATGGTATTTATTCTGTTCACTGTATCTATGTGGTCTGACATTCCTTTCCCTTATTTCTATTTAGAATTTTTTAAAGCAAGCACAATGCCATTTCTTTAACTATTCAATGATCACGCAAGAAGCGACAGCACAGGAAGATAATCTTTATTGTATTTTAAATAAAAACAGAGCAGATAGCAAGTTCACGAGGTATATTTGATTATTATTCCTTTAAAACCAGGCTTCAATAACAATAATCAAAAGCAAGCCTTAACCGAACAGATATTTTGGTCACTATGATAATATTCAAGGGCACAAAAGCCAGCAGCGCAAAGTAAAAGAAAGGTAATGGCTATGAGAATTTTTGATGTGCCAAAAATGTAGATCACCGCATGACTCTATCCTTGTATTTTCTTAATATTCTTCTTAAACACTGAACAATTATTCAGCAATATATCACACATGCACATTTCATTCCTACAAGAATACTATCTACTATCTTAATATTGTCAGTACTAATATTAAACCTTTCTTTCCCCTCAAAATGCAAGGAATTGTGGTTCCACTCCCTATGTATATTAGTGTTAGTGGTAATATGCAAAATTAATTTTGTTTTCCAGGTTAAATAACCAGATTGACTTCGCATTTGGTGACCAAATGTGTACCTTAATTTTTCATCTTTTATTTTCTTAATAAATTTAACTACATTTTATTAAGCCCTGAGATATTCATTAACCTGCTAATGATTGTATACTTTTAATTTATACTTCACTCAATTTGAACCCCATGTAATAAGTATTTAAATTATTTACAGATGGTTATAACTAAACCAATGACAAAACTGACTATCTGTATAGTTACACTGCTAGTAAGGCCTTTAACTAAGAGTTGCATATTTTATGCATTTTTTTACTTGCTAGGAGCAATGCTTAAAATGGTATTGATAATTCTCTGTCAGCAATAAGTGCTTTTCATTTTGCTTATTTTCTACATGGATAACCAGATTCATTTTCTTCTTGTAAAACAATTCTTTATTTCTTCCCCAAACATGTTAGCTGTTCAACTGAACAGGTGCCAAAAGTAACTTAGAATTTGCACAGTACGTTGATAATTATAATGCTAAGAGAGAAATATGCATACAATAGGGATTCCATAAATGTTAGCTAACTATGTGAACCGATTCAGTTGTAAGGCAGCTGTCAGTGTCATGTACTTTTCAGCACACACTGTCACGAATTTTGTTGAACTAGGGAATTCAGGTTACCAGATTTATTTGGCCCTCAAATGTAAATCCAAGAATTTAAAATTTAAAAAACTGTTTGGACAATTGTCAGAAAAATTAAACAAGTCAATGATGGTTGCTACCGTAATAATAGTTGGTAGGGAAAAAAAAACGAACAGAATTATTTTCCACTAAATGATATGTACAACTAAGTGAGGAGAAGAAATGAAAAACTAAGAAGTGTTAGCTAGTTAGTATTGTCTCCAGATTTACTTTTGCAGCTTTTTTTTGGTCATATATTTATCCCTGTTAACTTCTCTGGAGGAAAAAGAATTTTATTATCAGAACGGATTGCCCCATCTTCTTAGGTACATGGTAGTGAAAAGCCGGTGTAAATATAATATTGTATTTTCATGTCATGCCATATTTTTGTTTTTTGCCAACAATAAATTTTTTCTATTTAAATGATGCTGGATAGAATATGAGATAATCTTCCAACTTACTATGAGATTGCTTGCTTATAATATTCAGTCTTCATTGGTAGCTTCTGAAGCATATTGCACACTTGTCATCTAACACATTAATAAGTAACTACTACTCTTTTTAGAAAGAATACACTGACAAATTCTCATGTTAATGGCTTTGGCCGAACATTTTTAGTCTGTCACAGAACAATAGCAATGGCGAAAACATTGACAATACAGTTCATGGTTCGGTTCTCCCATCTTACGGTACAGGTTCCTGAAACACACAAAAAAAGGACTTTGAACTATCAGCAAAATATCAAAATGGCCAGGGAATACACACACACACACACACACACACACATTTTTCATCGGTTTTAATATCTTATTTCCTGCAATCTGTTATATCTTCACATTTCACATTTCTCTGAAGGCATACTTGTTGCTAGGTACAAAGCGATCCTGTTGATAGCCTTTTCGAAATTTAATTAGCGATAAACAAGCGTTTGATAATAAGTGTACTGTTTTACCCTGCCAGAAGTTGGATTTTGTATGAATCAGCTTAAGGTCCCTTACCATCAGATGTAGTATCCCAAAAACACGAGCTGGCTGTGTGAAAGCCATAGGCACTCCTCTGGACCACTGCACAGGTCACTAAAAATAAAGTTGCAGCGTGAGAACACTGACAAAGGCAAAGATATCTAAGATATCTAAGTGTTTGAGTTCAGAGCTCTACAAGCTGTAAAAAGAACAGAAAACAAAGCATTCAGCAAAGAGATTTAAAAAATAAGTCCTCTTGGTTATCTACCACCATAATTTTGACCCCACTGGATCCAGTCAGTTGCCCGCTGCCATAACCCCTGGTGATTATGCTGCAGGAAAAATCTGGGCCAAATCACGTGCCTCATTCCATGGGCATAACCCAGACACAAAAATGAAGAAAAGATTACACTTTGCAAACAACTACTACGTGGCGCTTCACCGTTCTGAGGCACGGAGCTCAGACGGTAGGGCTGAGTGGGTTTCGGTGGAAGGCGGTAGCTGATACCAATGTAAAAGGTGCTGCTACCAAGGACAGGTAGGTGGCTGGCAGGAGCTTCAACGGCTTCTGAGTAGCCAAAGAGCTCCATCTTTTAGGTATTACCAAATATTATCTTTGGATGCATAAGCCTGAAATCCTTCATATCCTATTAGAATCCAACTTGTCTATCACTCATCTACATCCTCTAAGTTCAGAGAAGACTGTGAGGACAGAGGGGAGTAAACTAGTGAGGAAGGACACTGCTACTTACCAATATATTTATAAGCTTTTCCCAACTTAACCAAATGGGTCAGGGATTGTTCCACTATGCTTGCAGTCCATTGGTTGATGTTGTTCTGGTTATAATCTTCACCACCCAGGACCCCATCTATACACTAAAAGGGCAGAGGACAGTTAAAGACATATAAAAATCACAGCAAAAATTTATTCAAAACAAAAAATAACCCCAAAAAGCATCTTAGAAAATATGCATCTGGTAAATATTTATTATGCCCTATCTCTAGCTGTTTTAGAATTTTCAGAGCCTTCCTTCATGTATTATCTCACTCTATGAGATACTATGGGCCATATAATGATAAACAGGACAGGGCCTCTGTTGTAAAGAACTAGCAGAGAAGCTAACAAAAGAAATCTGCAACACAAGAAACACTAATCGAGGATGATAAACTATGTCATAAAAGGATTATGGAAGGGAGTGGAGATTAAGAAAGGGTGATAGTAATTGATTAAAGGCTGGCTTTGAAACAGCTGGGATTTGAACTAGGTTTCAGACGCTAGAAATAAAGAAGGAGTCCAATTTAAAAACAGAATTCTCACGTGTAAGAATTACATTTTTGTTTATATTAGGTAATTACTTAGCTAGAAAGCTACCACCTCCTGCCACTAAAAGTAGATCAACAAACACCACTTTTCAGGTGCTCTAGCACAAGACAGTTGAATAATTTTCCAGTGCTTGCTCACGTCCACTTCTGATGCCTGATTAAGAGCACTGGTTTAGTATCACAAACTTAGGCTGTAAGGTCACTTCTGGCACCTACTCACCATGACCTTTTGCAAGTGACTTAACCTGTCGGAGCCCCTATTCTCCTAATCCCTAGACATAAGAGCCTCACCTTATCAGGTTGTAGTGAGGATGGAGTGAGATCATGAATGTCAAGCGCTCAAGTACAGTGACTGAGACAGAGTAAGCACAAACACAGAGTTACAGATCATCATCATCCTTATTGCTGCTGTTATTTTATTTTTTCCGGCTTTACTGAGATGTAACTGATATATAATAATGTGTAAGTTCAAGGTATACAATGTGATGATTTGATACATAGATACATTGTGAAATGATCACAATAAGGGTAGTTGACATATCCATCCCTCCATGCAATTACCACTCTTTGCCTTTGTGGTGGAAACATTTAAAATCTATTCTCAGCAGCTTTCGAGCATACAATACAATACTGTTAATTAGAGTCATCACGCTGTACTACTTAGTTCTAATACGTGAGTCTGAACTATTCAAATAAGCAGGATTTTCAGGTGCCTGTCTAGCTTTCTCAGACCTCGGGTTGATCTAGTTGTACTAGGCCAGTCCTGGATGAGTTCTGGGTGAGCCTGTGCCCTAGAACATTCAGACAGGTGAGGCACTGTCTCAGGATGGGCTGAGGAGGTGCTCGATGCCCAGAGGGCAAGCCAATCCACCCCAGACTAAAGGCAGATAGGGCTTGCTAGGACACAGACCCAGCCACCATACCTACAATACAAGGTTGCCTTCTAGGCCAGCTCATTTTTTCCCTAGGATTTGGCACAGTGAAAAATGACTCAGGACTATTAAAAGCGTTCTTAAACACCTTACCCACCGTGTAGTCTGTATGTGATACCACTAGAGTAATTCAAGTTCCTCTGCCAGAATTGATTCCCAAATAGAACTTGTCTATTTGCCTACTAGGAGGACCAGATTTGATGTCTTAAATACTTTTCTTAAGGTTTTGATTTAGCATCATATCAGTGTCTATAAGATGTTAAGTGGTTATTTTTCCAATTGGGCTAAACAAGCTTATTTCTAGTGTCTTTTGACATATATCTGAGATATAATTTACCTATATAAAAGTATGTGTGTGTGTATCTCTCACACACATTAACATTTAAAATAATATTTGGCCTACTGGAATAAAAGTTCTTTTATTCAAAAGACAGAAAATCAATTTTACAAAACAGCAAACCAGTTTTCTAGACTAATACTCCAATATCACTTTCAGAGTAAGCTCCAGGATGCCTGATAGCATACAACAAAACACCTTAACACCTTTCTAAGGCCCGTCTCTATGAAGCACCCCTATAAAAAGTGAGTAAATATTAAAAATCTTGTTTTAATAGTAAGGTTTCTAACTTTTACTGGAAGTCAAAACAGAGCTTTTTAAAATTTCAGTCAGTGCAGCAAGCTTCAAGATGAACGTGATGCATAACTCACCTCTTTAACGATATTGTGCGCTTCATCAGCATTGAAGCCAACCTAAAGCGGGGAAACAAAAGATACAGCTGCTTTCAACAGACGGTCTTTTATTTATAGTTGTGACAAACACACAGAATACCCTAGGCTGGTCTGGGCAGGTATTAGTGACAGCAGACCATAGTGATACAGGGAGTCAATTCTACCGAGGCTGATAATCCCACCGAGAACACTTCTAAAATTGCAGAATGCTTTCCCTCCCTCCCTCGAGATTTTGATTCATTAGGTCTGGGGCACAGCCTGGGCAACCACATTTTTTTAAAGGTGCTTTACTGGTGAATTTGATGAATGTCCTAGATTGAGAAGCTCTGTATTGTAAAGCTCAGGAAATAGCAGGAGAAGGATATAAAGATGTATACACATACATCAGTATATAGGAAAAGGCCACACCAAGTACGAATGAGGTGGTCCATGAGAAGAGACTAATAGACTCTTCAATTTTGTTTTTTAACTTATGCGGGGCAAAAATGTGTCTTTCCTGAGTTAAAGATTATGAAAATGCTTGATCTAAATTAATGTCACTTTAATACTATAATAGGCCTGGCAACTTAATCTTTGCTGTGGAGTGGCTTGACAGAATTCTGAGTTAAAAGCAATTATTAATGACATCCAAGTGTCCTAGAGTAGAAAACGAGGCTATGTGATAAGATTGCAATCTAAACCCAAACTCTTCAGGTAATACATGATTTGTTTCCATGGAGACGTTTTAGGTGCTTTATGACATCACCATTTTTGTAAATCCCACTGTGCAACTTAAAATTAGTTCAAAAAACAATCCTGGAACTAAGTATCATCTTGAGTATAGATTTAAAATATTTTCAACTCATTTAATTACACCAGAGAATTCCCCAACAGCAAAGGAATAAAATCCTAAACAATTAGGATTATGAAAACAGGTCTCACATTTTGACCCTCCCAAAACTATCATTTTACCTTAAATTAAGGTCATTATCTATTTTCAAAAATGGCCTACAAATTAAATGATGTCCATTTCACTTCTATTTGGAAGGTCACCAAATAATCAGGTAGTACTGGCTGGCCATGGTAACACGTGTAATTTTATTTATTTTAAAATATATTTAGGAAGTACTGCAGTGCAGAACCCTCTTAGGAGTTAAGAGACTACCACTTGTCGGGGGATAGTCTGAGAGTGAAACTGCTTGTGCCTCAATTTCTAAAATAAGAATACTTTCCCACTAACCTACAAGTGTGTGTGCTACCTGCATCACAGAACTAATGAATTTATGTGTGGTTATAGCTTCAGCAGAATCCCACGTAAAGATGGATGGAGCAGAAGCCCTTTCTAGGGGTCTAATAACACACCATTTTCTGTGGCACCTCCTCCACGTGCCTACTTTCATTTCACTGCATCATTCACCTGTGGCTACCACTGGACAGAAAATGTCTTTGTTTTTCTGCCCTTCAGGCCTGTCACAGGTTACGCTGGGATCCAAAAGGCCTTATCCTCCTTGAGGTTAAGCGGAGCCGGAGTTGTAGGTGTGTAGTGAGAGGCCTGGGTTCAAAAGGAGCATCTGTCATTCCTGGCAGTTTTAACTTTGGGCAAATCACTTAGTCGCCATGAAAGTCAGAGTCCCCATCAGTAACAGGAAGATAACAACCGACATCATGGGGTTCTGGTGAGGTGCCGGGAAGCCTAAGTCAGTAAGCAAGGGCTCGTAATCCATGAAGCACCTCCTTCCAGCCCACCCAGGCGAGAGTGCCGGGGAGCGGCTTGCCATCAGGGCCTCGCTCGCGAGGCTGCGGCACCTGCTTCGGGGACGCCAAGGGGCGGAGGAAGCCGCCGGGCAGACAGGTTCCTAAGGCCCGTCTCTCAGACGGGCGGCGCCCGACACCCCATCCCCACCCTACGCACCCCGAGTCCGGCCTTCCATCTCTCGGCCCCGATTCCCCGCCCGCCCCCAGCCGCCCGGACTCTCAGCCCACCCTCAGGGCCTCGGGGTGGGGGGCCGGGGCCGGGCGGGGCGGGTCCCGGCCCCAAGGGGAGGGGAGGACCAGGGCTCGGAGGGAGCCGCACCCCGGCTCTCGGGGCCGCCGGGAGACCACCCGGCCGAGACGCTTCGCCGAGGCGGGGAGGGCGGGGGTCGCTCGCAGGCGGCCGAGGGGCGGTACCTCGTCGCAGTGGCGGTGGTACTCCTCCATGGTGGCGCCGATTCTCCCGCGGGGCGGAGCGACGGGCGGGTCGAACTCCGCAGCCGCGCAATGGCCTCCGGGGAGGCCCCACCTCCACTCATGTACCGGGGCGGTCCCCACGAAGGCCCCGCTTTTGTGTTGTAGCGGCGCCACGTTGTCGGGAGCGTGGACACCGTTCTGCGTGGTGGGAGGCGTCTGCCCTTTGCCTCCGACCTTTCTGGAAACAAGTGTTGGGTGGTGAAGCGCTGGGGATTGTGACAGTGTGGGTCAGATGGGGTGACCTAGTGTTAGTCTAGACTCCGCAGTATTGGTTGAGTACCCACTGCTATGTTTATGTGCACGTATTCTTTCATCATCACCTAGCCAATAAGTGCAGTTAAATGTAATAATGAACAAGCCGCTTTGATTTTCTCACTTACTAGCTACATTACTTGGGTGAATTGACCTCCCACAGCCTCGTATGAAAACCTAAAACTATACCTATTTCATGATTGATTGTAAGGATCAAATGAAATGTTATAAACACAACTCTTAAAAGTAAATGCTCCTACACCCGTCCTCCTCAATGACTACATAGAAAGAAATAATTGACTTATAGGACACGAGGTGCAAATATCCTAAATTAAATTATAAAATTAGGAGAAAAATGCTTACATTTATCTAAAGATAACTAAGTTCCAGATGATCCTAAGGATTTCCTCATGTAAACTCAAAATAACCCAGCAGGTTTGGTGCTGGTACTATCGTCCCATTTTTCAAGGTGAAACTGAGGTACAGAGAGTCGAAGTCATTTGTGGAAGCTCACCTATCCAGTGAATAATAGAGAAGGATTTAAACTCAAGTAGTCTGATAGTAGCACCCATGTTCTTAACCTAAATTAGTTTCTTATTGCTGCTGTAACCAATTATCATAAATTTCGCGGCTCGAAGCGGCACAAACTTATTTTACAGTGCCGGAGGTCAGAAATCTAAAATGGGTCTGCAGGACTTCGTTCCTTCTGGAGGCTCTAGGGGAGAATCCATTTACTTGCCTTTTGCAACTTCTAGAAACTGCCTGCATTCCTTGGCTCATGACCCCTTCCTCCATCTTCAAAGCTGGCAATTTACTATCTTTTCTCCTCTCTGACCTCTGCTTCCATCCTCATGTCTTTTGTCTCCAAATGGCTCAAGACCCTTAACTTAATCATCCCTGCAAAATGCCTTTCACTACATGAGATAACATACTCACAGGTTCTAGGGATTCGGAGGTGGACGTCTTTTGTGGAGGAGAAGTGGGGGCGGGCAGGGGATGCATTACTCAACTTATCACAGCCACTATTCTGTTTTACTGTCCAAAATCAAGGTTGGAAGGTTCATTAGTATTCTAGTCCAACTCTCTTATTTTTCAAGTAAAACTGGAGCTCAGAGAGGTGGCATAATTTGGGCAAGGGCATGTAGTTATTAACTGGACCCAGGGCTTCTGAATCTCAGGCCTTTCCATTCTCTGCTCTCATTTTATGAGCTAGGCTGAATCAAACTGGCCTGTTTACTTGATAATGTGCACTTTGTTACCAGGTTCTCCTAAATTGTGTGGCACGTCCAAGTCACTGCAGAAAAGCTGCATTTGTAATTCATACAGGAAGACTGTTTCTCCCTTTTGGGGATTTTTTGCATACCCAAATTACAGCAATATGGTGACATATTATGCCTACTTGTTTTATAATCACAGGGAAACAGGTAACTTCTATAAGAAACCTTTTCTAGAATTAGAAAGCATTTAGTTCACTCAGAACTATTCATCTTTGAGAACCAGAGTTCGTTTTCAAAGTTATGAGGTACCACTTTGGGAATGAAAAATTCTGTGTACTAGAATAAGACACTTAAAATCACAGTATTAATGTTCTCACTAGTAGACCATCATATGTTGTATAGATATTGGTGGACCTCTCTAATTTGTAGTGCTAACCCTGCTTCATTATGGGTTCTGTTTCGGGCATCTGCATCTATAATCCTTTTGTTTCTAGTATGCGAACTCCTAATAAATCAAGACTTTCACACAGTACTGGTCTTTTAAGGCCTTTATAATATCTGGTCCCAATATGACAACATTATTACAAAAGAAAATTACAAGGTAATACAATTTTCCTAATTAACAGAACTAATTACCAAGAGTAGAACACTAATTTTTAAATTGCTTTATTTAGGATGAACATGGATCAACAATAGGGCAGGGAATAGAAGATATAAATGGAGCAAGAAGCTACTATGCTCATATACACTTTTTTTCCTTTCAAAAGCACTGATTGCCAGTATAGACATGTGAGGAGAAATGTCCAATCTGTGACGATCGCTATAATATGGAATGAGTCTTTGGAGGATTGAAAAGTACAGGAAGTGAACCTTGGCTGCAAGTCAGAATCATAAGAGGAGGTTTTAAAAATTAGGCTAGACCCCACCTCCTGAGATTCTGATTTAATTGCTCTGGAGAGGAGCCTGGCATCAGTAGTTTTTCAAAAGCCTCCCCCAGTGATCATAACATGCAGTCAGGGTTGAGGACATTTGGTGAAAAATCCTTTCTTTCCCCCTAAAACAAGGTCAGTTCGTTTTTTCTGGTTAAGACTTAAACATAGTTCTGCTGGAAGTTAGAACGATAAATTATATTAATTCTTGGGGCTTCTTTGTGACCTATGATTTGGCCCTTCATTCATTCATCAAATGTTCATTTAGCACCCACTATATGCCAGGCATTTTGTTAGAGCAGCGGTTCTCAATCAGGTCGATTTTTCCCCTTCAGGCTCCTACAAACATTTGATAACGTCTGGAGACATTTTGGACCATCATAGCTAGCGTGGATGCCGCTGGCATACAATGAGTAGTGGCCCCGGACGCAGCTAAACATCCCACAATGCACAGGGCAGTGCCCCACAACAAAACTTATTTTACACCAAATAATAGTGTTGAAGGTGAGAGACAGGAAAAACTCCCTGACTCTATGGCATTTATCTATATTTGTATGTATATATGTATACACGTGTATGGGACATCAGGTAGTGAGAAGTGTTACAAAGATGATTTAAGCAAAGTAAGGGAATGAAGTGTGATGGGGGAGAGGCTATTTTGGTTGAGGTGATAAGGGAAGGCTCCTCTGAAAAAATGTTTAAGCGATCATTTGAATGACGTAAAGAAGTGAGAAGGAACTTGAAAGTTAGATTAGAAGTTGGATTCAAAATTGGAAGTTACATGAGAGAGAACATTGTGTTTTCTCAGAGCAGAACAGAGTGGTCCTAATTTCAAAGCGGAACCAGTTATGGAGGCCTCGGGCTCCAGTCACATTCAGCTCTTGGAAGTGGGAGAATAGTAGGATTAACCAGGGTTGGGATGCTTCCAGGTGATTTTAACTGAGGAAGAGGGGATCATGGGATTTGAAGGCATTTTCAGAGGGGGAGTGTGCTGATAGATCACGGATTCCAAGCCAAACAAGTAGCAATGAACAGTGAAAAAGCAATAGGATCGTGGCATCCAAGGTCCAAATGGGGTCAAAGAATTACTGTGGTGAGGGTTTTAGGAGAAGTGAGATGGGAAGAAACAGAGTGAGGGTAAGAAAGTCAGATGACTGAAAAGAAAAACAGATCTAAGGAGCAAGGAGGATTCTCTCTTACTTGGTGCTTTCATTATATCATTATATCATCATGCTGTGGGCCTAGAAGCCGGGGAGGCGTGCATTCCTAGGAGTATAAGAAGCTTGGTATTGGTATCGCAGCTGGTGGACAGTGTTTTTATCAGCTTCTGGGGCTTTTATCTGATGTCCTTTTCTGGCTTTTTGGTATTTGGGGTGGTCAGGGGGACGTGAGTGAAAAGGGATATCTGAGTACAAAGCCTAGCTTGCTGTACCATGATTAGCACCCTGGCTAGGGGGAAGAACGTAGGCACCAGGGAAGAAAAGGAAAGACTTACCTATACAGGTTGATGCCTTTCCTGCAGACTCATAGATTCTATATGAGATATCTAGCTTATGTTCTTTCCTCTCTTTCCTGTCATAGTCTCTGCCATGAATTTTTATCAGGTACTTGTTCATGCAGCAAAAGATGAAATTACATTTAGGTCTGTGGTATGCTCTGCCTACTCACACAGTTGCAGGAAAACCATGAGAACGTTTTTGGCTAAGGTTTAGGGGATTCATTTATTTGTGTGTTTTGGTCCCTCCTCTTGCCATCTCTAGCGAAGGCGGCAATTTTTGAACCATTCGTTAAACAAAAAATTTTACTCACGTTATGGGTAATCCACGTCCCAGCTCATGCACAAATTACAAACCTGAAACAAATCTCAGCAGTCAGAATAAATCCTTACATCACAGAGAAAATAAAATCTTATTTAGTGTCTCTCTTTTAGTGGAAAGAAATGCTGACCTTTTGATTCAGGGTATAGAATGTGACCCTGTTGTCTACTATAGTGCTTTATTGCCCTGAAGGGAACCATAAACTGGTTAAAAAATAAATGTGCTTCATGAGTCAGTTCTGTACTGATTCAGAGAAAGAACAGGTGCAAGGAAACTATTAAGTCTCACCCAGCTCTTAATTTCTGTGATTCTTCTAAACCATGTCTCATAAAGGACATATCTTGATGATTTTTGAAGGACCGGATAAGGTATTTACAAGCATAAAATGCCTCCATTAAGTTTAGTCATTTTTGCTCTTCACAAATCTGAGTCCTTATCAGAGGAAATAATTCATTGTCCAAGTTTATATGCTAATGACCCTCTTCATAGTCAAAGCACATTATAAATATTTATTCATAGGCCAGATGAGAACCTTTAAAGTGGTTAATTTTAAAACAAAGCAACTTTTGTGCAGGGAGAAAATAACACTGAATATGAACAAAATGGGCATTTTGTGCCCTGGTTTCCACATAACAAAGCATTTGCTAAGCGCTAACGCTAATCATGTACGCTTATTCAACACATGATCCATCCCTAGTTTTCAATGCATAATCAAATATAAACATAAATGGATTGACCTCAGTTGACGTGAAGGGATCGTGCGTATTTTTCTCATCGTAACGATTGTCGTTATATATCCTCCTCCTTAGGTCAAGATGTGGAAGATACAGATGTTGAACCAGGTGCCAGGACAACACGATTAAACACATTTCCCATTCCTCTATTCCAAGCTATAAAACTTAGGGATCAGCACTGATGGAAATATTCGAGGCCCAACTGTCTCTTTCCAGACACAGACAAGGGCATGGAGAACAATAAAGATTGTTCAGAAAGAGGTTTCTGTCCCCCCAGGTCTCACCTCTGTTTCACCCCTACTTAATGTTTGATGGAATGAGGGGGGGAGTTCAGAGCTGGGAGAGTGCCAGTCATTATGGTGAGGACTTCGAGTCCATGTGGCCCGAATTTGTTCAGGTGGGAAGAAAGCCCTCACTGGGGGGTTTGCACGGGGCAGTGGCGACATCTCTCCCAGAGTCATTATAGAATTTGGTTTTTGACTGTTTCTTTTAGGAACCATCACGAAGTGAAAAAAGCTATGATTTTCTTCGATTCTTTGTTGGCTAGACATTAAACATTTGAATGGATCCAACTCACTTGCCTTTTCTCTTCTGCCTACATCAGGCTGGTAGAAAACGCCCCTCAGTGAACCGACTGGGGGCCTCTGTAACTCTGCGGTCTCCACCCGCAGCGCAGAGTTCAGAGCAGCAGGGGAAACCTCTGATAATTCTCCGGTCTGCTCAACGCTGCTTCTCCACCACGGCTCTTACACACATTTCTCTCACTCTCCAACCCTGTGACTCCAGAACTTTCGTGTCACTATCTGCATATTGCTTCCCACTTGACCAAGAAATGGAATCCATCATATGAGGCCTCCTTTCACTCCTTGCCACCTGCCATGAGAACACACTTGCATGCCTTGCTGCAAAAAATACTTTTCTTCCTCTTTCTCCTTTGTTTTTCATCTCACTCCTAGGGTTTATTGTAACTGCCCACCTGTTTGTCTTGTATCTGTCACACAAGTGTAAACCTCCCAGGGGACCTGGTCTATTCTGCTTCTTGTATTACTAGAGCAGAGAATGCCTGATTCATAAATGTTTTTGTTTTTTTAATGAATGAGAGCTAAGAGGGACGTGTGGTGGGGTCGAATGGTGTTACAAAACCCAGAATGTTTTATGGTTCCACTTCATTTATTTTATTCCTTTTAAACTCTCCTATGTGAGTTTTTACTCACATAGTTGTCTTTCATCCACAAAGCAGTGGTGCTTTGGGAATAACTACCTGTAGTTGCTTGTTTACTTCTAGGCCAACGCAGTCTCTGTCCTTGACCAGTTGTCAAGTTTATGGCATCATACTGTGCCGTGCTACCAAGGGACTACGAACGTGTAAATTTCTCAGTGAATTATTTATCAGAAAGTTTAGTAATAAAACTCCACTTGAGAAGAGGATGCTGCAAGAGAAAATGTTTTGATAGAAATATACTTACTTATTCCTTCATACTTACTAGAACATTACATAGTACATGTTAGATACCAATGACATGGTTGGACACAGTGTGCGTTTACCAAAGAAAAGCATTCAGCCATTTATATAAACAAGGAAGGTGAAGGTCAACTTCAGAAAATAGTATGTCATCCACTAGGGGGAAAAAAACTGTTTAAGGCCTATCATTTGGAGGTTATATTTGAGGTCAAAATAAAATGAATCATTCACTTCCAGCTATCACATATCACATTGTGATTTTTTTTAAAGACAAGTAGGAGGAAAAAGCAGTATCAAATCTGTTTCTGTGTCACCTTTCATCTCCGTAGGCTAAAACAAATTTTGGTGGTTTGTCTTTGCCCAGCAGACTTTGATTTTTTTAATTTGGAATAAAATTAAATACATATTTTTATTTCAAATAGCTATCTCAACAAATGTTTGTTGATGGCTTGGTATGTTGGACCATTAGCCTGGACATTGAGGGATGGGGGATGCAGGGCAGGTGATGCTTTAGCTGAGCTGACTCGTGGAAGAGGGCAGATGATAACCAGGCTAAGGGCAGTGAAACCGCCAGGAAGAAGTAACAGAATGTTCAAAAGCATGAGGTATGAAAAAGTACAATGCATGCGGAAGACTACAAATGCTTCCATTTGGCTAGAGAAAGGGTACATGTGGAGATATAAAAGTAGGACTCCTGAATATGGTGGGGAGGGGATATGCAGAGTGAGGAGAAAAAGGAGCACCAAGGTTGAAATACTGGGAAACACTCACATCCAAGGGGTGGGCATCAGAAGAGCCCCTGAAAAAGAAAGAGAAAAAGCAATTATAGAAGAAGTCATATCACACACTGAGAAAAATACACAGAGTGATAGAGTAGCTAAATTACACTAATGACTAATTTTTCACCCTCCTTATATCTACTCCTGGTATTATGTAAATTTTCAGTGCCCTCCCACTCTAGACTTGACCACATGACATACCTTACCCAATGGAGTGTTAGCAGATGTGACACAAACAGATTTGAAAAGCAGTTTGCACAACTGGGCTTGTGCTCTCACATCTCTGCAAGGAGAAGGACTAGCCTGGGTAGCTCACTGGACACAGCAGAAGGATAAGCCACCACCAGCTAAGCCTAGCCTATATAAACCAACCTCCATCTGACCTGCACACCTATGTTGAAACAGTCAGTGATTATTGTTTTAAGCCACTAGCTTCCAGAGTGGTTTGTGATTCAGCAATAGCTGACTGATACACAGTTTCGAAGAGAGAGTGATTAGTGGTGTGGAATGTCAGGGAAAGAATTATTAATTGAATTATGCAATTAGAAGGATTCTGCTGACTTTAATCAGAGCTGTTGCAATGAAGTGTCGGGGGGGTCAGAAGAACAACTGCAGAGCTTTTGAAAAATATAAGGATAACACAATCTATCATTGTGTGGTGACAGACTGGCAATGCAGTGTGGAGATATAGAGGGCAACAGCTAGAGGAATATGGATAAAGGGAAAGGGTGCTATCTGAAAATAGTGGAGATATGAGTACTTTTATATGCTCAGGAGACAGGACCAGCAAAGAGGGAGTGATTGAAAACACAGGGGAAAGAGGGAATGACCTATGCAGAGTGATCCCTGAACAAGTAGGAGATGACCACTAAGGCAACGAGGAAATTGCTTTGGTTAGAAAAAGGGGTACTTAGGGGTGCCTGGGTAGCTCAATCAGTTAAGCATCTGACTCTTGGTCTCAGCTCAGGTCTTGATCTCAGGGTTGTGAGTTCAAGCCCCGCATTGGGCTCCACATGAGGCGTGGGGCCAACTTAAAACAAAAAAATAGTGTACTTCTCCACTGAGCTGGGAAGAAAGAAATTAGAGTGGGAATAAAGATAAGTTTCCAGGAAAGAATGGAGAAGAGGAAGAAAAGTGAAACAAGGAGTTCCCATATTATGGCTTCTATACAAATACAAAAGGGTATTGTCCAGGCACTTTTGCAAAGTCATGTTACAAACAGTAAGAAGAGTGAGAAAACTTAATTGCTGCTATTAGGTGAAGAGAGGGAGGAGTTACTCCAGTGTGGAGTAAAACTCAGGATATTTTACCAACTAAAGCTGAAGATAAGTTTATATTGGTAAGAAAACATACTTTTATGATTTCTCTAGATAGGCTTTGTAATTCAGGTCTAGGGGTAGGTGGGCAGTCGGAGGGATTCTAGTTTGGAATGCTGTAGGGCAGTGTGATAGAAGGCAAGATATATTGAATATATAAGGACCAAATAGGAAAGGAAGTTGTATCAGTACAACTGTGTGATACAGCCATGAGCAACAGAAAACCTGACCATATGTAATAGCTCAAGTAAGGAAGAGAGTGTTTTTCTCATACAACAAAAATCCTGAAGAATGGATCTAAGGTCATGGTGTAACTCCATGTCATATATAACATCAATATATCATTCTTTTTCGTCATCCTTGTCACATGGCTTTGACCTTTGTGGGTGCAGTATAGTTGCTGAACAATTGTGTCATCACATCTGAGTTCGAGGCAGGAAGGAGGAGGGAGTCAAGGGCTTTCTCTTAATGAAGATTTCTTCAAGAAGGGAAGCCTTCCACTGTGACTTCCCCTAACCTCTTTGGACAGAACTGTGTCACATTGCACCCCTCCTTGTGAAGGCAACCAGAAATTCAAGGTCTCAATTTTCCAGCATCTATGGTACATCCCTATGTATTGCTCGGGGAGGAGGGGTTTGATGCTGAAGTGAACCAGTGTATAGTATCTGTTACAGACGTGCTATAGATCAAGAAGTAGCTGACACAATGCAGGAACACGGAGGAACCAAGGATAGAAACTTCCAACAAACTTGAATATCAGACATGGTGAAAAATGTGAGAAGGCTAATGCTATTGGAGGTTAAAAATTCTGGCGTGAAGGAATTTAGGAAATGAGAGATGGCCACTGAAGAGCCCACAAGGGTAAAGTTTCTTTAAATCGAGAAGGTTAAAGAAAAATCATACTAGAAAGAATCTTCCATATGGATATTGACATTTCTCAGAATGATGGAGGGACTTGGGGCTTGAGTAAAGTAAAAAGTTAGCATTGTTCATAAGGAAAATAATACCCCTTTCTGTATATTATATCAGTAAAGAAAACAAGTACTGTGGCACATGTTTAAAACCTGTAAGAAATCAGGATGAGTCCAAAGAAAATCAGACAGCAGGTCCAAGAGAAGGTTAATATTCACTGATCATGTCAGTTAGCTACTGCTAAATGTCATCCCTCAGACGATAACCATCAATAATGTTTTGGAAGTCTATTGATTGGCTTGGCAACCTTGCTGATGTGGGCTGGGCTCAGTTTATTTCAGCTTGCCTCATTCATACATCTCTGGTCAGCTGTCTGGTCTAGGGTAGACTCAGGTGGGATGACGAGGCCCTGCTCCTTGTGCCCTCTCACCTTCCATCAGATGAGCTAGGACTTATGTAAGGGAATGGGTCCAAGAGAGAAAGCAGAAGTGCAAGGTTTCTTGCCACCCAGGCTCAGAATTGGAATGATATCACTTCTTCTGTACTGTGTTGGCTAAAGCAAGTCACAAGTTGGCCCACATTCAAAAGGTAAAGGAAAGGACTCCATCTCTTCGAGGGCGGAGCTGAAATATCACAACCTGAGGGGCGTAGATACAGGAGGGTGAGGACTGGAGCCATTTTTGCGATCAGTCAACCACGTTGTTTATTTTCTTGAGTCATTTATTGAAATTCATGACCACAGTAAGTCTGGCTGTATCTACTTCATGAAAATGAGCATAAATGCCTACAGCTTGACTGGCTTCTCTTAGATTACTGAGACGGGATGATTTGAAATGGCCGTAGGTGGTAGTCATAAATATGAATGTACATAAGCCACTTAGAAGTTCGAAGAGTTCTCTGTTTCTAGGTTGAATTGCCAGCTCTAGTAGCTACTGTGCATACTGAGCTCTGTTGCCATTTCTTTAACAATAACTTTACTCTCATCTCGCCAGCAACGTAATACGTACAGACTAGCCATTGAGTTGCTTGGCTCCCATGTGCCCGATTTATTAAGCCACTTGTTAGAACGCTGGTGAAGCTCAGGCAGACAGTTAGAGCTTTCTGCTATTTCCACAAGAGCGCTGAGAGAGGGGAGAGAACTTTTTGTAAACCCGGTGATCCTTCACACATCTGACACAAACAATATCAAACCTGGCATTCTCAAAGCTGTGACTACCAAATGTTCTCCTGACTGTTCTCCCGTCAGAGCACACACACATCCATCTGGGTCAGCGTGGTTCCCTCTCCCTTCCTCTTCCCCTCTCCTCTCACCCCCTTTCCAAGTTAGCTCTGTGTGAACGCAGGTTTCAGTAAGAGTGTAAGAACACTCGGCCTGCTTTCCCTGGATGAGTGAGTTTCTCTAACAATGACGCTCCCAAATGCCACAAAGAAGCTGTTGTCAGGTTGTGGAACCAGAGTGGGAACCCAACTCCCTCACTGATTGTTCTTCCATGGATTCCTTCAGGAGCCATGAAACAGAGGAGATTTAAGACCAATAATAGCTCTTCACAGAGTTCAATGAAACATTTTTTCCCTTGAAAGTCATTTTATTTCCAGTGGTACTTTCCATGCCAGTGTGTTAAAAAATGTCACTGAATCAAGCTTTTTATTAACTTGTCAGTGTATCCGAAGTGTTCTACAGAACCTCCATGGGGGATTTTCTTGTCTTTTAAACCTACACATTGCCACATAGGCTTTCCTCCCTAATTAGCACTGACAGGTTCTCTTTAGAGGAACTATCCCACTCTCGAGAGTACACGAGGGAACATGTGGGTGGAAATAGATTTGGATCATTTGCTAGACACGGAAAGAGAAACCAACAGTGCTAATGGCATATGGCTGTGAAGGGAATATTGAACAAATAAGTCCAGGGCAGTGAAGTCATACAAGTCAATGGTGGATTGAGGTAATAACACAAGCTGCTTATTCCAAGAGAACTGGGACATCTTGGACCCTCTGGGGACTAAGATTTTCCCCAGCTCAGGGCCACATTACTGAGTCCACAACCTTAGTCCACATCGTGGGATCTGAGATTGTTCTGTGGCTACCATTACTCACTTTATGGAAGTCTCGGCCAGTTACTTGGTGTCTGAGTGTTTTCCAGAGTTCACCTTCCTTGATTCCACTGACTTTTATGGCTCTACACTCTGGATGCCCATTTGGTTTCCTGCCTTTTTCCCCATTCCAATGTACTCAGATTTTGAAGAGATTATGAATACACCTTCAGATCACTAGAAATTCATTTGCTTAGCCTCAGGTAAAATCCAAATTCATTTGATATCTACAGAAATAGGCCAGGAAACTGTTGGCTAGTTTTGGTAGAGTCAGCCCTATTCTTTAGCCCAGAAGATTCCCATCTCTGTAGCATGATTCCGAGGTGTTAGACCCTGTCTACCACTCAGACATTTATAAAAACAGCTTCCCAGCAGATCCCAGGTTCCTACTATTAAAGAATCATTTTTACCAGATCGAAGTTTGAAATAAAATCATTTGCAACTTCCATTCAAATTCTATATTTTATCCAAACATATTATTAAAAGTTAAGATAGTATACTGTCAGATCTCTGGTTTCAGCTTCAACATGTAAAGAGTTTTGGACATTGTCAAAAAGCTGAAATAAAAAACCAGTGATTTTTCTTGGACCCCTTATGAGAACTGAGGTTGCAGGGCAAACCACCACCCCCAAATCCAGAGAGAGGCAAATCCAGAGCCATGATCTGTTTACCTAGAGTAGAAGTGGCTAGAGCCATAAACTGGTAGGAACACTAACATGGTAATTTTGAGGAATTCCTGGAGGCTGAGTGTGGACCAGGATGAAAAGGAAAAACCCCTGGGTGATGCAATCTTGTGGGGACCCATACTTTTCGGGGATTTACCTCTAAGAACCTCACCAGGTTCTCATGATGAAGAACTGGAAAGATCCCCTGGTAGCTCTGACAATGGGAAAGAGTAGCCACTGTGAAATAGGTCCAGAGTATTCTCTAAAATAAAAGCCTGCTCTTCTGGGGGTAATGACTTACCAGAGCCTTATTCCACTTTGAGGAAGGGCATTTCTCCAACTCCATTCCAATCTAGCCTTCCTTTCTTACCTAAGAGGCAAAAAATAAAGCTAAGAAATGCTTGTGAAGGTTGCAGCCCAGGGATATGGGCCCATTAAAAGACTGGGATTTCATCATAAGCTTGCATGATGCTTTCACTCACCAACACCTTACTACCACACCATCAGGGCTCCAGTATAATAATGGTGGATTTCAGCCAAAAGAGCAGGAAGAAGGAGACTCTCTCTGAGGAGGAGTACCTAGGAAAGCCCAAAGTCAATAGGGGAGGCAAAAACAGGGACAGTGAAGGCATTTGAAACCTCTGGCCTCTACAGCTATAGGAAAGCATTAAACAGAGCCAGATTAACTCCTAGCCAGATTGACATGAAACCTCGTGCAAGATGCCTATTTACCACAGTTTCCATTATCTATACAGTGTGTCTGGCTTTCAAGAAAAACATTCAAGCTATGTTAAAAGACAGTAAAAATCACAGTCTGAAAAGACAAAACAAACATCAGAACCCTACTTGGTTCTGACACAGACTTGTGAATGATCAGACAGTGGATTTAAAATAACTACGATTAATATGTTAAGGGCTAGGATGGATAAAATAGACAACATACAAGAGCAGATGAGTAATTTGAGAGGTGGCAAGTCTAAGAAACTGTAAAAAGAATGCTAGAAATCAAAAACATTGTAATAGAAATGAAAAATTCCTTTGATGGGCTTGTGAGTAGACTGGATGTAGCCAAGGAAGGAATCAGTGAGCTGGGACGCAGATCAGTAGAAACTTCCCAAACTGAAATGCAGAGATAGCATAGTGTCTGAAAACCTTTAGCAACATATAAAACAGTAATTTTCCCCATAATTACATTTACCAAGCAATTAAAACCAATTTTGAGAAGAAATATGAGATTGCATAAGGATCATGCCTCTCAATTAAAAAACCATATTAGTCCATAAAATGTCTCAATAAGCTGATTACTTATAATCAACTAATTTTGAAAGAGGAGGAGGCTTTCTAGCAAAGGCATTAATTAGTGTCTTATTTGAGACAACTGGAATTCTTATGGAAGCACCCTATTCATATTGGTTCAGCTGTTTTAGCAAAGACTAAATAGCAATGGCTTTAACAAGAAGGAAGGTTTATTTCTCTTCCATATGAAAGTCCAAGCTGATAGATAGAACAGAAGGGTAAAGAGGCCCTGGTGAACAGGGTTAGCGAGAGACTCACATAGCTTTCTTCCTGTTCCTGTTATCAACCGCTTAGTTGTTTCTCATCCTCAGAGTCAAAGGAGATGACTCATCACCACATCTGTATTAACCTGTGGATGAAAAAAGGGAATATGAAGTAAGGGCTAGACATCTTCTTTTTAAAGATAAGACCCTAGAGTTGCACACCAGTACACTGTTACCACAACTAGCTGCAAGGGGGTCTGGGAAATGTCATCTTTAGCTAAGTGGCTACCTAGTTTCGAAGGGGAGGTTTCTAGTACTAAAAATAAAAAAGAAAGAATGAATATTGGATACATTTAGCAGTCCAGGCCACGGTCTGCTCTCTGGCCACCCAAGTATCCATGAATACCACTTTCCCCAGGAAACAGCACAAAGAGCCATGTAGTTACTTCATCTAACTCAAAACCCAGCATCTCTGCGTGATGCATATTTTTGTTTTGTTTTGTTTAGTTTAGTTTTTATTTAAATTCCAGTTAGTTAACCTACAGTGTAATATTAGTTCAAGGTGTACATAATACAGTGATTCAATACTTCGAGGTGGTACATGGTTCTGACGTTGAAGTTTGGATGTGACTTCTCATGGTCTGGCAACCTGTAAACGTACAGGCAAATGACCAGCCTTCTCACCATCTCATATACCATGGTGAGAAGGGATAGGATAACCACAGTTAAAGCTCCCGTTCTGGGAAGAGGAGGAATGGAAACACATGACACTCATTATCCAGGACGGGTAGCAAATTCTGCTGCAGAGCAATAGTGACAAGTTCATGCCCTGGTGGTGGAGTGCCACCAGGTTCTACTCTGGGCCTAACTCCCTTGTCTCTTATTCTGGAGGGCTACATTTGAAGTGGGCATTGGAGAGTATACCCTTCTGGGGGCTTGCATAGCTCTTTATAGCTCAATTGCTACTAGTACAGATCTGAGGGAGTAGGGGTTGTTTTAGGGTTAAAACAGGTTTTGTCATTACAATTCCACCAAGAAAATGCGCAAAGTACTAGTGTGTTTCCAGTCAATTCCATGCGAAAGTAACCAGGGCTAAGTGGTTCTACTACTCTGTGCTCAACCCTCGTCATCTTCCTCAAGCATCTTTCTTCTTCCTCAATATAATGGTGGCTACCTTGAAGGTGCTTGAAGCAGTGAGCTGGGGAGACAAGACAGAACCCTCAATCTGAACTTTCCCTCTGGTCTAGCTCCTATTGCCTGGCAGAGAACAATCATGGGAGATGCTCTTGAGAGAAAGAGGCTGAGAGCCACAGTCTGATCTCCATGGTGTTGGGAATGCAGTAGCAGTTGTTCCTCAAAAAGTGCCAAACCTCAAACGATCCGGTTCTCAATTCAGATTGTAGGCTACGGGCTGAAAGCATCCCTGAGTGGAACTCTATTTCCTTCCATCTTTGTTTGCAGATTGGCTAACTCTTGACTGTGTTGAGTTCTTGACCGTAGTACTTGGCTCAAAGAAGCCAAGATATACCAACAAAGTGATTTTTGTTAACTCCCTTCCCAGAAGCTACAAGCTCAGCAGGCAAATGGCCTGCTTTTTGATGCACAGATGACAGTTTTACCAAATGTTGGCTAAGACACAGTAGGGGTCACCATCCTTCCAGCCGGAATTATCTGTTTACTCACTGCCTGCTACCCAAAGTGCTAAGCAAATAGCACATACGTCATATTCTGTTAAGTCAGCCCTGTTTCCGGTAGCAAATTCAGTGTTAGTGTGTTTGGCCACCTTAACAGAGGTCAGATAACAATGATCTTTTAAAAGATAGGCAACTTATTGTCCCCTCACAGAAAAGTCTGACCTGGGACATAGACTGAGGAATAGGGAAACTCCTTTAAAAAGTCACCCAGAGGGGTGCCTGGGTGGCTCAGTCATTAAGCGTCTGCCTTCGGCTCAGGGCCTGATCCCAGGGTCCTGGGATCGAGCCCCACATTGGGCTCCCTGCTGGGAGCCTGCTTCTTCCTCCCCCACTCCCCCTGCTTGTGTTCCCTCTCTCGCTGGGTCTCTCTCTCTCTCTCTCTCTCTGTCAAATAAATAAATAAATCTTTAAAAAAAAGTCATCCAGGGACTTGGGTTCCTTCTTCCTTTTTGTTTTTCCAACCCCTTGGATGTCATCTTCATCTGTTTGGTTAAAAGTGGCTCACCACCACTTTGCATCCTGGACCGCAGAAGCAGGGAAAGGGGAAGTGGAAGGCAAGAAGCTTCCTTTTAAGAATGTGACAAAAGTGTCACACATTTCTTCCATTCAATGGTGTATCAGTGCTGTCTCACACAGCTTGTACCAGCTCCCAAGAGGCAACTGTTAAACTTTCAAGAATTTTGTGTTAAACACAGCTGTTATTAAAAACTAAATTATATAAATTTACCATTAAACAAAATGTATTTTAAAAAGGTAAATATTCTAAGCTCATCTTAGCTACTTTACTACATTTTACTGTTATCTATGCTATTGATGCTATTTGAATCTATGCTATCCATATGACAGGAATATTCTATGATGGTGTTACTGCCAATCTCTTCCCAGTTCTGTTTTTGGTGACATTGTGTCTTGAAATCAGATGTGGTGGGAGTATTTACACCATAGAAATCAGCAAATGCTACAAATCGAGGCTCTTCTTCCCACCCTCCCACCCCAGGGAGCTGGTGGTTAAACATTTACTGACACATAATTGCTTCCACTATATCTCTTTAGCCAGAATTTACTCACATGGCCTTATCTAGCTGCAAGGGAGGCTAGGACATGTAGTCTCCAGCTGCGTGGCCATATGCCTAGCTATAACACAGGGATTCTATTTCAAGGAAGAAGAAGAGAAAGCATATTGGAGGACAGTAAGCACTCTCATGTTTTGGTGTAAAAGAGTTAGCTCTGGACAGGTTTCTAGAACTGAGATCCACTCTGTCACTCGTTCCTTAATAGAGATGGTAATAAACTCAAAATAGAGATTTTAGTACTTGCCTAGTTCACCATCACAGGCTTAGTGAAAATTAGCAATTTCAATTTATTATTGTAGATCAAGCACATAAAACAAGCCTCTACCCTGTGTCCAGCTCCTAGAAAATGCAAAAAAAAAATAGAAAAATAGAAATAGATCTATAAGTGTTCTGGTAAACAAGAAAGTGAGCCCTTTGTACCTCCAGAAACTATGAGGAGTCACAGAGGGCAAGAGCAATGATACAGGATTTAAGAATGTACCTAAAACCCAAAATATGCCCAGATAAGAACTTTATACCCAGCTCCACTTTTAAGGAAATCCAAAATAAAACAGTGAGTATACTCAGATATAAAAACAAGTCTGTGCTTTTGATTTGCTAAGGAATTAGAAATTGGAGGTAGCTAGCCTCTGACTCCTCCTTCCTTCCTCAAAGCAGTTCTTATAAAAGGTGAGTTTTGTTTCAAAATTTTAAGTCTGTAGGTATTTTTTTCTGCTGATATACCAAACTCTACAATTTAGTGCTCAATAGAGACTCCTAAGGCAAGAAAAGATATGACCAGTGACTAGATGCAATGCTTATCTTGGGTATTTGCTTGCAGAGTATAATGAAGATGTTTGGACTGTGGAATATGGTCAAAGACGTGTCTTATGCATATATAACTTCTATTAAATAAGCATTCTTTCCAAACATTTTATCTTTTAAATCATGTTAGAACCAAGAACAAAAAAGCCAGAAGTAAAAAATATTCGCAGGGTGATGGATGTTAAACTGTTCACTTCCTCCCACAAAAAAATAAAAATGGCAGGTGTCTGTTTTTAGCAGCATTTTCCACAGGAGATCAGAAAAGCCATTACAGGGTTATAGATGAATTCTTGGCATTTGATGATAAGAATAAGTAGCACTTCTACGATTGAACACAGCTGGAAAAGGCTGCACAGGTAAACAATACTTTAGGATGTTGGACATTTGGATTCTGGCAGGAAGGAATATAAAATTATAAAATTATTTATATTTTTAAATTTTTTTTATAAAATCACTTTTAAATGGTGTATCTATTTCTCATTTTTTGATCATTGCACACCTTCTTGTAACCATATTGAGTGCCTATTATATGTCATGTGCTGCTAAGCCCTAAAATACGCACATGGCTGCCCTCAAGGAACTTACGAACTAGAGGGGAATAAAAGATATTTGAGCTCAAATTTTTGTAAAAATATTGAGGGCAAATACATATTGACTGTCCCATTTTTAAAACAAGTGCTGCCTTTCTCAACAAGTTGGGAATGCCTGCGTTAGATGTGTGATAGCAGGCAGGAGGTCTGTAATTCCTCAATTTCTTCAGCATTCAAAAAGCACAGCCTGAATGCCCTAGTTTAGAGGGAGAGATAAATCCTTTATAATTAGCCCACTTTTCCCCTAAAGGGGCTGAACTGGGAGAGGAAGGAGAGAGGACAGGACTGAACTAATAGTTTTCCACAAACACCTTGAATCTTGTTTTTAGCTATGACAGGAACCAATTTTAGTGATGTGTATGTAAGAACTGGCTTTACCGATGGGGCCAATTCCTTCATTTTCTGGATGAGGTGATTGAGGTCAGAGAGGTCCAGGGCCTTGCCCAAGCTCCCACAGAGAATAAGTTGGCAGATCTGGACATGGAATTAGGGTTTCCTAGTGTCTCATCCAATGTTTACTCCACTCCATTCCACTTGTCCATCTTTTTTTTTTTCAAGCACAGGACTTAATTGTTATGCCTATAGTAACCGATTACTGTGGGAACATCTGGTGATCTCCCATTTGACAGCTGGCATCCAAAATTCTAAGTATCCATTTGAGCAACTGGAACAGAAGGGACAAAGTGAGGGATTCTCTCACTTTTTTTAGGAGAATATCTGGATGTGATCCATGATCACTACTTTTTAATGTTGTTAAATATAGCCGTATTCAGTAATTCAAACTATACTGTGCAATGATAAACACTTCTCTACCATGAACGTCAAGATAGCAGATGGGAAGGCGGGGTGTGTGGCAGCTGTCTTGCTAGCCTAGGTGATGGAAGAGGCTCGCCCTGCCATGTGCCCTGGGAGTGTTACTGGAAGCTCAGCATAGAGACTTCAACCAACCCTTTCAAAGCTCATTCTGTGTGCTTTTAACATTCATTTAAATTCCCTTCCTGCTTAAGATTCTGAAGACTGACATCTAGAACTTGTCAAACAAACCCACCCAAAGCATCACAGCCAATAAAGGGGGAGATCTGGGCTTGAAGTCAGGTCTGACCCTCTTAAGTTGACACTCTAACTACTTTGATTCTAAGGTCTTAGAAAGAAAAGGGAATGGTCTTCCTTGCCTTTACTCCAGAGTGACTTTCTTTAGTTTTCAGAAGCAATGATACCATAAACTGGGAAGCCTTGGAAAGTGAAAACTCTCCAATCAGACAATTTATTGCAAGGATTGTGGGTTCTGTAAAAGAACTGGAGTTATGAGCAGGACTGAAGAGGATATATGCCTGCTGCTTTTCTCAATGCTGGATCAAGGGAAATTTAGGGGCCCTGGATGTTAAAGGAAAAACATCATGGGGTACCTGGGTGGCTCAGTCAGTTAAGCATCCAACTCTTGGTTTCGACTCAGGTCATGATCTCAGGGTCATGAGATTGAGCCCTGCGTCAGGCTCTGCACTCAGTGCAGAGTCTGCTTGGGATTCTCTGCCTCTCCCTCCCCTCCCTCCGCGTTCTCTCTCTGTCTCTCTCTGTCTCTCTTAAATAAATAAATAAATAAATAAATAAATAAATAAATAAATAATCTTAAAAAATAAATAAAGGAAAAACCTCAGGCTGGTAGTGGATAATTAATCATAGCAGCAAAGAGTACTGAGCAGACCCTGCTAGTAAAGGGGACTGTTTCTGCAGAGGTCATAACAGGAACCCTAAGTGCCCTGAGAATACTTACTGTGGGTCAGTGAGAGATCCTCGGGCCTTGTGGGACTTTAGGCTGCAACATTTGGTTTGTTGCAGATTGTTTAGCAGAATCCTACTTCTGAGTGGCCACAGCTCTTTCGGGTTTGGGAGTTGGTGCCAGGCTACTGAGCAGTGCAATGTAGACAAATCTCCAGGCTCATACAAAACCAAACCCAACCAAACCAAAACAAAAATGAAGCAAAAAAGAAAGAAAAAGTTAAGCTGACTCTTTTACAACAGATACTACTAATCCTAGAGAATTTTTAGATGCCATATACACTTTCTGTTTTCATCATAAGGAAGCCAAGTAACTCCTGGATGTGGAATGTGCTGGTATTGGGGGATAATCAGAAAAGAGTCTTTATTAGAAATATTGAGAAGCAGAGTGCAATTTGCCTAATAATAGCCCACCCAGTGGAATAGAATTGCTTAAACTTCTCTTGGGTGCTTTAATCTCAGTTCTGACAAAATGAACGCCTGTTGGCAATTTAACAGTTCCTTGGTTTTTAGCTGAAAGAAAATCCAATAAATGGAGTGCTGCTAATGTTTGAGGTAAATGTGCAGTCTTGCAGGACTGGAATTGTTTTCCAAATAGATAAAAATATATTGTAATTATACTTTGAATTAACTTGTTTTCCAAATGGATAAAAATATATCATAATTATACTTCATTGAATCTTTTTTCCTGCATTGTTTTATCTTCATGATGTTACACTGTTGCCTGCCTGATTTCCCCAAACCTGTTATTTGTATATTGGCCTTGTCACTCTGAGAGAAAATTAAAGGGGAATCACATGTCTTCTTAAGTTTTGTATTTTGATTTTGCTCCATGTAGAAGAAGCATCCAAACACACTCCAATTAAAAATGGTCAAAGGATTTAAATAGTCATTACTCCAACGAAGATATCGCATGGCCAGTAAGCACCCGAAAGATGCTCATCACTATTCATTAGGGAGATGCAAATCAAAACTACAATGGGATACTACCTCACACTCACTAGGATGGCTGTAATTGAAAAAAAAAAAACCAGATAATAACAAGTGCTGATGTGGATGTGGAGAAATTGGAACCCTCAAAGGATGGTGAAACATACAGTTATCACATGATCCGGTGATTCTACTCCTGGGTGTATACCCAAGAAAAATGAAAACATACGTCTATACAGAGATGTGTACATAAATATTCATAAGAGCATTATTCAGAGCAGCCAAAAAGTGGAAACAACTAAAATGTCCATCAGCTGATAAATAGATAAATAAATTGTGGTATGTTCATACAATGAAATATTATTAGGCAAAGCAAAACACAGCTGACCCTTGAGCAATATGGGTTTGCACACATGGGTGCACTTATATGCACATGTTTCCCTATAAATACAGTGCAGTACTAGAAATGTATTTTCTCTTATAATTTTCTTAATAACATTTTTCTCTTCTCTATTGTCAGAATACAGCATATAATGCATATAACATACAAAACATGTATCGATCATGTTTATATTATCAGTAAGGCTCAACAGTAGGCGGGAGTTTGGGGGGAGTCAAAAGTTCCATACAGATTTTCAACTGTGTAGAGGTTGGTGCCCCTCACCCCCAGGTTGCTCAAGGGTCAACCATAAATGAATAAAGTACTGAGACATGTTACGACGTGTGCTGTAAACCTTGCCAACATGATGCTAAGTGAAAGAAGCCAGTCACAGAAGACCACATATTGTATGATCTCATTTATGAAACATCCCAAATCAGCAATTCTGTAGGGACAGAAAGAGATATTGGTTGCTTAGAACTAAAGGAATGGGGGAAATGGGGAGTGAATGCTAATGTGTAGGGGGTCTCTTTGTGGATTGATGAAGTATTCTAAAATTGATTGTGGTGATGGTTGTGCAACCCTGTGAGTATACTAAATGCCATCAAATTGTATACATTAAATGGGTGAATTGCATGGTATGTAAATATATCTCATATATATCTGAGATTTATATGCATACGTATGTGTGATTGTGTGCACATACTTGAATAATCCAAAGAACTTGCTATGAGTGTATGTTTTAAGGCAAATATCACAGGCTTACTTAGAAGGAAGAATGGCCTGGTTCTCTCTATCCCTTGTGGGCATGCTGGCAAAACTTTGCAGCTGTTAGCATCACCTTACACTTTCTGGGCATCTGGTAGATGTGGGGGAAAGGGACTCTCAGAGCCAGGAATGCTTAGTGGGAACCGTATGCATGCTAAACTCACCCCAAATCGTTCATCTCTTTGGAGAGATAGAAAGTGATTGGAGTATATGAAGCAACTTCTGCTGGGGTTTAATTCAACAGCCCCTCAATGTGCATTGCATTGAGGTGAGAACTGTGGGGAAACACAGACAGATGGAACAGGGAGATTCCTGTCTAACCGGCCAACAGTCTGTGAGTGGATGGAAGTCAACTGCTAATCTGAGAGCTAGGTGTAGTAATACCAGTCCTAGATATACTGGTGATGAACGGGGAGTTTAAGCACAGCCTCAAAGAACAGGTTGCCCTCTGGCTAGATAAATAACAGCAAAAGGGCATAATTCAATTCAGTGGATTTAAAGCATGTGACCTTGGAGCTGGTCACATGTTAAAGCATTTTCTCAGATGTACTGATGATTGTCAGTATGTGTCAAAGGTTTTATTCAAACTTACAGCAAGTAAGGGTGAAGAATCTTTCTGGACTAGGAATCTTGAAATTATTTTTTTGAAGTATAACAGACATACAGTTATGTTTGAACTTTTACTGTTGTGTAACCACAGTCCAGATCGTGGTACAGAACATTCCCACCTCAGGAGAAAGCGCCGTCATGCCTCTTCCCTATCAATGCTGCTTGATCTCATGCAGGTCACCGTGGACGAATCTTGCCTGCTCTTGAACTTCACATAAATGAAATGATAGCGTATGTTCTCTTTTGTCCCAGCCTTCTTTTGCTCCACAAAAAAATGCCCGTGAGCATTATCCATGTTTTTTTGTGCACCAGTAGTTCATTTGTTTTTATTGCTGTGTGGTATTCTACTGTATGAATACACCACAATTTACTTGTCTTTTTACATGTGCGCAGACATTAGAATTGCTTCTGGTGTTTGGTGATTAGAAATAATGCAGTTGTGGGGCTGCCTGGCTGACTCGGTCGGAAGAGCATGAGACTCTTGATCTTGGGGTCGTGAGTTTGAGCCCCACATTGGGTGTGGAGATTAGTTAAAATTAAAAAAAATTATTTAAATTAAGAAAAAAAAGGATGCAATTGTGACCCCTCTTGTATGAGGTTTTTGGTGGAATATGCACTACTTTCTCTTGGGTACATACCCAAGAATAGAATTGGTGCGTCAAAGGGTTTGCATAAGCATGGCTTTTGGAGATATTGCCAAAAAGTTTTCCAAAGTTGTTGTACACATTTACACTCCTCCCAGCAATGTGAGAGTGCCACTGAAAGTGATCTTTGAATAGGATGAGAGCGTGCTTAGACCCTGATGTTAAACTAGGTAACAGAAAGAAGTTCTGGTTCTAGGATACAGACAAGAAAGATGGTTGGCTGTGTGGTTCATGCACTGCAGGTGTAAATATCACTTCCCAGACAGGGCTCTAAATCTCATCAACATTTATCAGAAAAGTGCCCAAACATTTTTATCAGAAATGTAGACACTTTCCAGCAGAGGTTGTTAATGACATCCTCAAAAAGTTCTGCTCCAGTCCACCTTTGCTAAGGTTTGAGAGAAGTTTTGTTCCCACACACCTCAGTTCAACGTCAGGTGTGCCATTTAGTAATTCCGTGACCTTTGGCGAATTTCTTAAACTCTTCATGCCTTTGTTTCCTTAGCTGTAAGATGGGCATAATAATATCTACCACAGAGAACTAGTCTAGGGTTTTCATGCTTGGCACAGAGCAAGGGTTCAATTAATTCTAGCTTTCCCCACTCTCTCATTCCCTCCCTCCCTTTCTCAGGTGAGTTTATAAATAGTAATGACAGCATTGTGTCTTTATAATATCTTAAACAAAAAGTCTAGGGTGATATCGTGGAAAGTGAGAGGGTGGAGGATGGTTGGAGAAGAGAAAGGAATAGAAAAATGTAGAAGGGAAAGACATCACGTCCCCATCCTTAAAATAAAGTGCTCCATGATAAGGCTGGCGTGGGGGTATGGAAGTGGTCAGCAGAATAGAACAACTAATGAGTCGTTGAACACTACATCAAAAACTAATACTGTCCTGGGGCGCCTGGGTGGCTCAGTTGTTAAGCGTCTGCCTTTGTCTCAGGGTGTGATCCCGGTGTTCTGGGATCGAGCCCCACATCAGGCTCCACCACTGGGAGCCTGCTTCTTCCTCTCCCACTCCCCCTGCTTGTGTTCCCTCTCTCGCTGCCTGTCTCTCTCTCTGTCAAATAAATAAATAAAATCTTTAAAAAAAAAACTAATGCTGTCCTCTATGTTGGCTAACTGAACCTAATAAAAAAATTTAAAAATAAAGAATAGAACACCTGATATTTTGAAAACTAAACTTCACAGTCTATAATGGTATTAAGCACACACGTACACACACTAGAAAACAGACTGACTCAGCCTTAATGATATAGTATAAGTAGATTTGAATTGAACTGAAAATATGTCCATGTGAACGTATATCAAAATTAAAATCTCATCTGCATATATAATATCAGTTAGAGCAAATGTTCATTGCATGATAATGGTTTCCAGGAGAGGCCATTAGGTTGATTTGCATTCATTTAAATGTTCATGTGGGATGTTGATTTTGTCTGTGCAATTGCTAGGGTAGTTAGTATATTGTGCTATTAAAACAGTTAAAAGACTGCACAGAAGCTGTAACATACAAATGTGGTAACTGATGAGCAGACTATCATTCTTGTGGCAGGGATTCAGGAATGAGTGGCAAGTCATTTTTACAATCAGCAAAATAAGTAAATGTTTACAATCAGCAAAATAAATAAGTAAATGACATGCTATGCTAGAAGATGTGGTAGATTGCAAGCATGGCCACAAATACCTCCCAGCCCTGTTTGTACACCCTTTCCCCATGTTATTCTGCGGTAGGACTTTGGAGCTCTTCTTACCAAGAACTGGAATCTATTTCTCAATCTCTTAAACTAAGGCTGGCCACGTGACTTGCTTTGGCCAATAGGACATTAGAAAGTCCTAGCTCAATGGGGCCTTACTCCCTTACCGCTCTTCAAACCTGGAGACCCCTCTGTGAACGAATGGAAGGAAAACTGCTGGAAGATGAAAAAGCTACGTGGAGAACAGAGGTTTCTCAGCCCGCCAACCACTAGTGGATCAATGAGCCATCAGCTGACCTGCCGGCTGAGCACAGATGCAGGAGCGAACCCAGAAGAGATCCGCTGAATCGATTAAGGCCAGAAGACCTGCACAGCCAGCCCTCGGTATCCCGAGCTAGATAAAACTGGTTGTTCTCAGCCGCTACTGTGCAAGTGTTTTGTTATGCAGAAGTAGCTAACTGGTACTGAAGTTTATAAATACTTCAGAGAAAAATAGGACGGAGAAGGAGTAGTGGGGGTGGTGGAATGTGTTGTGATGTTAAATAACTTTGTCAGGGAAGGCTTCCCTGAGCAGATAACGTTTTAGTAAACATTTGAAGGTCGTGAGCAATTCCTGGGGTTATATAAGAGAAGAGAATGGCAAGTAGGAAGTTCCTGAGGCATAGTGTGCCTGGCTGTTTTGAAGAAAAGCACCGTCAAGTGTCAGGAGCAATGTAGGACAGGAGGGCGAAGAGGTCACGGGAAGCCAACTATTCTGTGAGTTCCCTTATTCAAATCTCGGAAGAGACTTCCACTAAGAGGAGGTGGTGCCCCAGGGGCTTGCCAGGTCTCAAGTGAGACCATGCTACTCAATCAATCCCAAGGTGGGAACTAACACGGGCTGGACCAATCAGGTTCTTCCTCCTGGAAATTTGAAACGGGGGACATAGAGAACCAGAGACTGGGGGGTGTTGGAGTTCAAGTCACCCTCCTGGCTGAACTTGAGACCGAGGATCCACACCCAGGACCAGCTGTTGAATTTCTGGAGCCTGTGGAATACCCCTCAACGATTGCAGTGCATTTGCTCTTACACTCGGTCTTTTTTCTTCAATAAGGCAAAGTTAATTTCTGTTGCTTGCAAATAAAAGAACCTTAACTAATATAATCATCTTGTGATTTCTTTCTTGTTGCTTAATATATGGCTTCTCCTCTGAAATGGATTATTCATTTCTTAGAGACAGGAATAATCTGTTCAATTTATTTTGTATCCTTCCTCTAGCCGGCTATGCTTATGGGACAAGATAATGACAGCCAAGCATTCATTCGGCATCTACGATGTGTCAAGCACTGTGCTAAGTGCTTATATAGATTATCTTATTTAAACTTCACAGTAACTCTATGAACAATTACTCTGACGATCTCCCTTTTTACACACGAGGAAACAGAGGCCAGAGAGGCGACCTGGCTCGTGAACGGTGGAGTGAGCTCTCAAACCTGGGCGGTTGTACTGTGGAGCCGACAATCCTTCAGGACCCAGCACTTAGCAGGTACTTAAAGATACTCGTGTATGGATTCATTGAAGAGTACTAAGTATCCACAAAGTTGCCTCCTGTGATAATCAACTGGCCTTCACCTTCCAGACAGGGTTTCCCCTGAGTCCCTCCACTGTGGGTAGAGGGGCTTCATTCTAACAACTTACTATCAGTGACAGGGTAGGGGGTGTGATGTACACACTACTGAGAACCATTCCTGCTCAGAAAGTGATTCTTATCCTATCAGGGCCAGACATGACGACAAGGGTCACATTTGGGGTTAAAATTCCTGTTAAGATGTAAATAAGTTATGCAAATATGAGTATGTATAACATGACATGAATTCATTAATGCATATCAGTACATACTCATTTACCAAGGGGGGAAAAACACCTCTGTGAGGGCAGGGCCTGTGGCTACTCTACTTTTCATTGCATCTCGAGTACCTCGTGCAATGCTTGACTTGCAGTAGGTACCCAACAGAAAAAAAATGATCAAATGAATTGGATGAATGAAAAGAGTGAGACATCAGAGAATAAGTGTCCTGCTAGGATGGTTCAGATCCATAGAATGACCTGTTCTTGATGGCTGTATATGAATCTCATTGTATGAGTTTTACAATTCTTCTGATTTATAGGGCTTTCTGTGTTGTAGATTTGCAGTGAACTTAGATGAGGCCACCCCTCTGTGTTTTAGAGGTAGGTCTTCCAGGAGAGATGACATAATAGTTTGAGTTAATAAGCCAGACAAGGCTGTCAAGGAGGAATGCAGTGGGGCAGCCATGATCACATCCTTTGATTCTAGCTTGAGGACAGAATGGACATCTGTTGTCTTAGCCGTAGGGAGCTAGAATGTAGATGAGAAACCCATGTGGAGAAGTTGCCTGGTGCAATGGGGAAGAACCCTGGGGGGCAACACATCAATGACTCCAATTCCTTATCCTTTCTTGTAGAGATGCTCTTAGCCATGTTAACTTTGCAGTGCCTTCCCTGGACAGGTGCACTCTCCTGTCCCTTAACTGTAAGTGCAGCCAGAGGACTTTATTGGGCCAGGGGAATGAGGTGGAAATGATGCCATGCCAGTTCTCAGCCTAACAAGAGACTTTGCCTGTTTCCTCTCGTGTCTTACCCTTCCACTAACCATAAGAAGAGCATGACAGGTTTATTGTCCAAGATCATAACAGACTTAACAGAACAGAGTCACCTCCAACTGAGCTCAGCCTCAATCAGCTGACTCTCATCTAACCCACAGATACATGAGAGTAAATGATTCTGGTTGTAAGCCACTGATTCTTGGGGCAGCAGTCTGTGGCTAAGGCTAATTGATACAAGCACCAGACTTGTGAAGAATAGAACTTGCTGGCTCTTTCACTAACTGGCTATGTGCCCAGGGACAAAACATTTAAACTTTCTGAGTCTCAGTTTCCTCATCAGTCAAGTGGATGTGATAACACCTACCTTATCTTCTAGGGCTGCTAAGAGGAATATCAAAGATATATGTAAAGATCTTAATAAATAATAGAGTAATGCTTGTTATTACTGGAGGTAATTGATTCTCTCTACAATACTCATTTGTTTTCTTCCTTGGAATGTTATAGGGTTCTCATTTAAAATTCCACATTGTCTCAACTGTTCTAGCCCATGAAAAAGTTTTAATGAGGAAACACTGGGCCTCTGGGGGGGCCCTGATGTTGGTGGGAGCAGCTGGCAGATTGAAGGATTTTCAAGAGGAATAATGAAACTCATGTGAACAAAAGCAATACGTCCTCACTTGATGATTCTGCTCTGGTGTTTGGTTTAGTAAGAAACCATTCCCTGATACCTAGAGGGAGGGTATGGAACCACCTTAAGCAACCCAACTGTCTTTAGTCTCCTGGCCATCGCTGGTGTCAAAGGCCTAGAGATGAACCAGAAGATAAAAGGAGGTATAGGAAGAGCAAATCCCACCAGCTATCCTAACGTGATACCTTCCACCCCCCAAGGGTGCTGTAGTCAGTGGGCTGGAAATACAGAATTGCCCAAACCTTAGGCCCAGACAATCCAACCCCCACTTATGGCCCTACCTCTGAGCGTACAACACATTCTCTCTTTCCCCATCTCATTAACATTTAATTATGTGCTGCCCCATGACACCCGTGTGCTAACTCCATAATCATGATTATGTTATTTCATTGGAATTTTACTTTTCAGACCTTTTCTTTTATGTTGGGTACTGATAGGAATAGAATATTTCCATGACAAAACAGATTTATAGATTTACAGTCAGCTTGTGAAAGTTTAACGTCAAGATGTTATAGAACTACCTATCAGGGAAGAAACGGTTCAGTGGAATCAGACTTAATGATGAATCGGGCTTTTCAGATTTAAAAAAAAATCAAGGAACACATCAAGCAGACTTTATATAATTTACAAGTATTAGTAAGTATGTAAGGGAATCCTGATTGCATAATATACATTTTTTCTCTTAAGCGTAACAACGTTGCTTGTCCTTACAGAAAAGAAAAGGATAAAGAAAGGGGGGGGGTAATCAGAAGGGGGAATGAAGCATGAGAGACTATGGACTCTGAGAAACAAACTGAGGGCTTCAGAGGGGAGGGGGGTGGGGGAATGGGATAGACTGGTGATGGGTAGAAAGGAGGGCACGTATTGCATGGTGCACTGGGTGTTATACGCCAACTAATGAATCATCGAACTTTACATCAAAAACCAGCGATGTACTGTATGGTGACTAACATAATATAATAAAAAAACATTAAAAAAAAGAATAGGCTGAATGATATTGAAATAGGTCCTGCTTTCTAGAAGCTAGTAGTTAGGGAGTGGAACACACACACACACACACACACACACACATGCAATGTACACAATGGGGAGGCTTTATCTCTTTTATTTATTGCCATGTTCCTAACGCCTAGAATAGTTCTTGGCACTTAGTAGGCAAATATACAGACAAATATTTCTCGAGCACCTACTATATGCCAGATAGTGTTCTAGGCACTAGGGATACCACGTTGAATAACACAGAAATGGATGTTTGCATAGGACCTATATTGAACAAGTGGGAGACAGAAAATAAATAAATGAGTACAATATCTAGTATGTTAGGACAAGAACTATGCGGGGAAATAAAGCAGGGATGCTGGATAGGGAGTGCTGAGGGTTCAGTCGGAGAGTCACTGTTTTAAATCAGGCAGTCAAGGAAGACCTCAGGAATAGAGGACCTTTGAGGAGAAACATGAAGTTGAGAGAGTGAGCCCTGATGATATTTGGGGGAAGAGAGTTCTAGACAGAGGAAATAGCATACCAGCCTTGTGTGGGGACAGAATGGGAAGACGGCCAGGATGAAGAGTGTAGTGACCAAGGGAGACTGTGGAAGAGTGTGGGTTTAGAATGAGGGCATGGAGTAGATCATGTGGGAACTTGAGGACCACTGTAAAAATCAGGTCCTTACTCAGGGAGACAGACAATGGAAGATTTCGAACAGATGAATGACATTTCTGGAATTGTATTTTTAAAGGATCATTCTAGCTACTGTGGGCAGAAGCAAGGAGATGGGTTGAGCTGTTTGTAATAACACAGCGGAGATTATGGTGACTGTTAGAAGGATAGTAGAAGTGTAGGTTATGAGAAGTGGTTCAATCCTAGATGTGATTTGAAGGTAGAATAGACAGGATTTGCTAATGGCTTGGATGTGGAGCATGAGAAAGAGAGAAGTAAAAAATGATGCAAGGTTTTTTGGTTCAGTATCAATATGAGAGGAGTTGCCATTAAACAAGATAGGGAAGACCTCGGAAGGAGAAGATGTAGGGGAAATATCAAGAGTTGGATTTTGTACAAGTTAAGTTTCAGATTCCTATTAGTCATCCAAGTGAGGGTATGAAGCTGTTTCCTGGATAAGGTCTGGAATTCAGAGGCAATGTTCAGACCAGAGATATAAATCTGGCAGTCATTAGCAAATAAGTGGAATTGAAAAAACAAAAGACTGGATTAGATCATGGGTGCTTGATAAATATTTGAAAATTAATAAGAAATATACACACTCTCTCTCCTGTTAGAACACATTTTCCATAACAACTAGCTTATATGCAATTGCAAATAGGAGAACAATGTGAATGTAATGTGGAAGTTGTGTTGGAGTATAATTATAACCTTCAGCATGAAAAGAAAAAGGACTCAACTTGCCTGCTGCATAGTCAGGAGCTTCTTTTTTTTTTTTAAGATTTTATTTATTTGAGAGGGAAAGAGAGAGAGAACACGCACAGAGGGAGAGGGAGAAGCAGACTCCCTACTGAGCGCAAAGCCTGATGCAGGGCTTGATCCCAGGACCCTGAGATCGTGACCTCAGCCGAAGGCAGACACTTAACTGACTGAGCCACCAAGGCACCCCAGTCAGGAGCCTCTTAACTTTATTTAAAGAAAAAATTAAAGGTGAGCGTCTGCACCCAGGACTTCCTTCCCGAGAAGGTACACCCCCAGCCTTGCATGGTTCTTGCTTTAGACAGATGGCACTTCCTCCTGTGGCCAGCTTAATAGTAGCTTACTGTCTTAGAACACTGCTTCCATCTGCAACACCTCAGGTCTACCAAGCCAGAATTTTCTCTCTTTTGGTTCGTTGCATTTTTAATATTCCCAGAGGCAGCCTCTAACCATACCAAGATGTGTGTCTGAGCTGTTCAAATAATTGCCTGAGATACTCATTTTTTAATTTTATCAATGTTCTGCTAATAAAGTTGTAAAAGTTCTGAGTGATCTACCCCAACTCTTATTTTTTTTTTCTATAAGCCTTGTTAATTTTAATGTGTTATTTTGCAAAATGAGATTTCTTTTTTCAGGGAAATGCTTGTACACATGTACTTGACATGTTACCTTTCCTAGTAGCTTTTCCTTTAGGAACTATACCTTCCTCCTCACGTAAGGCTGTCATTCTATTAATCATAACCCCTCCCCCCAAAACAAACACACACAGTTGAGCGCATGACCCAGAATTGCCAATCAGAATACACTACCTACCTGGCCGTGGTGATTGACACCCAGAACAGCTATTCACAATACAGTACCTACCTGGCCATGATGATTGGTTCAGGGATGAACACATGACTCAGGACAGCCAATCAGAATACACTACCTACCTGGCCATGGTGATTGGTACCAAGAGCAGCCAATCAGAATTCACCACCTACTTGGCCATGGTGATTGGTTCAGGGATGGGCACATGACCCAGGATAGCCAATCAGAATACACTACCCACCTGGCCCTGCAATTGGTTCAGAGATGGGCACATGACCCAGAATTGCCAATCAGGGGGCACCTGGGTGGCACAGCAGTTAAGCGTCTGCCTTTGGCTCAGGGCGTGATCCCGGCGTTGTGGGATCGAGCCCCATCAGGCTCCTCTGCTATGAGCCTGCTTCTTCCTCTCCCACTCCCCCTGCCTGTGTTCCCTCTCTCGCTGGCTGTCTCTATCTCTGTCGAATAAATAAATAAAATCTTTAAAAAATAAAAATTGCCAATCAGAATATGCTACCCACTGGCCATGGTGATTGGTTCAGGGATGGACACGTGACCTAGGGCAGCCAATCAGAATACACTACCTACCCGGCCATGGTGATTGGGTCAGGGATGGGCACATGACCCAGGACAACCAATCATAATATGCTACCCACTGGCCATGGTGATTGGTTCAGGGATGGACACATGACCCAGGACAGCCAATCAGAATACACCACCTACCCAGCCATGGTGATTGGGTCAGGGATGGGCACATGACCCAGGACAACCAATCATAATATGCTACCCACTGGCCATGGTGATTGGTTCAGGGATGGACACATGACCCAGGACAGCCAATCAGAATACACCACCTACCCAGCCATGGTGATTGGGTCAGGGATGGGCACATGACCCAGGACAACCAATCATAATATGCTACCCACTGGCCATGGTGATTGGTTCAGGGATGGACACATGACCCAGGACAGCCAATCAGAATACACCACCTACCCAGCCATGGTGATTGGGTCAGGGATGGGCACATGACCCAGGACAACCAATCATAATATGCTACCCACTGGCCATGGTGATTGGTTCAGGGATGGACACATGACCCAGGACAGCCAATCAGAATACACCACCTACCCAGCCATGGTGATTGGGTCAGGGATGGGCACATGACCCAGGACAACCAATCATAATATGCTACCCACTGGCCATGGTGATTGGTTCAGGGATGGACACATGACCCAGGACAGCCAATCAGAATACACCACCTACCCAGCCATGGTGATTGGGTCAGGGATAGGCACATGACCCAGGACAACCAATCATAATATGCTACCTACTAGCCATGGTGATTGGTTCAGGGATGGACACGTGACCCAGGATAGCCAATTGGAATACGCTACCTACCCGGCCAGTGATTGGGTCAGGGATGGGCACATGACCCAGGACAACCAATCATAATATGCTACCCACTGGCCATGGTGATTGGTTCAGGGATGGACACATGACCCAGGACAGCCAATCAGAATACACTACCTACCCAGCCATGGTGATTGGGTCAGGGATGGGCACATGACCCAGGACAACCAATCATAATATGCTACCCACTGGCCATGGTGATTGGTTCAGGGATGGACACATGACCCAGGACAGCCAATCAGAATACACTACCTACCCGGGCCATGGTGATTGGGTCAGGGATGGGCACATGACCCAGGACAACCAATCATAATATGTTACCCACTGGCCATGGTGATTGGTTCAGGGATGGACACATGACCCAGGATAGCCAATTGCAATACGCTACCTACCTGGCCACGGTGATTGGCACCCAGGACAGCTATTCACAGTACAGTACCTACCTGGCCATGGTGATTGGCTCAGGGATGAGCACATGACCCAGGATAGCCAATGAGAATACACTACCTACCTGGCCATGGTGATTGGCACCCAGCACAGCCAATCACGATACAGTACCTACCTGGCCATGGTGATTGGTTCATGGATGGACACATGACCCAGGAGAGCCAATCAGCATACACTACCTACCTGGCCATGGTGATTGTTTCAGGAATAGGCATATGACCCAGAATAGCCAATCAGAATACACCTGGCCATGGTGATTTTTTTTTTCCCCAGGCACGGGCACATGACCCAGGACAGCCAATCAGAATACAGTACCTACTTGGCCATGGTGATTGGTTCAGGGATGGGCACCTGACCCAAGATAGCCAATCAGCATACACTACCTATCTGGCCATGGTGATTGTTTCAGGAATGGGTACATGACCCAGAACAGCCTATCAGAATACAGTACCTACCAGGCCATGGCGACTGTTTTACTGATGGTCACATGACCCAGGAGAGCCCATCAGAATACACTACCTACCTGGCCCTGGTGATTGGTTCAGGGATGGACACATGATCCAAGGGGAGCCAATCCCTGCACCTTTGCTGGAGCTATCAGGAAAGCCAACTCCTAACTCGAAGCTGTCTTAGACACTATCTGCCTAAAGAATGATGGATCTCAAGATAAAGGAGACACAAATTAAGAATCCATAGTAAATTATTTATCTTGTGTGTATTTCTCCTATTATTATTTCCTAGAAAACTCAGCCTTTTTTATTTATTTTTTATTTTTTTAAAAAGATTTTATTTATTTATGTGACAGAGATAGCCAGCAGAGAGGGAACACAGCAGGGGAGTGGGAGAGGAAGAAGCAGGCTTCCAGCAGAGGAGCCTGATGTGGGGCTCGATCCCATAACGCCGGGATCACACCCTGAGCCGAAGGCAGACGCTCAACAACTGCGCTACCCAGGCGCCCCTCAGTCTTTTTTTAAAGAATCAATTCAATTGTCATTTTCTGGTGAAATGTTTGTTGACCCCTCCCCCCTCGCTCCCGCCTCTCTCAATGAGGTCTGTACGCTTTCTTATTGCCACGGCACCTTGTACACATCCCTATTACAACATTATTGAGTGACTTTGCTTATTGTCTGCTCCTCCCCTTATCCCAGTCCTTGGTGTGTGGCATTCTTGATGGTAGTGCGTTTGCTTTATTCGTCTCTATAAACCCAGGTACTAACACAATGCCCATTACATAGTAAGTGCACAGTAAACATGAGTTGAGTGGATGGGTGAAGATGTTTTAGAAATACTTTTGTTTGATCACCTTGCATGAAAAGACACACTGTTTAGTACACACACACACACACACACACACACACACACACATACATTTTGGGGGAATGTAGGATTTTTGGTAGGTAAGGATTTTGATCCAAGTACCTAACAGTTTAAAGCAAAAAAGCAGCAAAAGCACTTCATTGAGATTACACTTGAACATATGATAGTAAGAGAGAATGCAGAGTAAGGAAGAATTCAGAAAAAGAGAAGAAATAACGTTGGAAAACATGACTTTATAGACTTAGAGAGTAGAGGTAGAGAAATCGAGGGGTGATATTATTCAGAAAAATAGGTGTAGATAAGAAGAAAAACAAAGGAACCAAATGGGAAAAAGATGGAAAGTATAGAGGTAGACATGGAAGGCAGGGGTAGGGTGTTAGACCTGTTGAGCTTTTAATAAAGATTTATTTTCCTCTGTATGTCAGGCCACGTGCTAGGTTATTGGGACATTGAAATGAATGTCATAGTGCCTTCCTAATTGTGGGGAAGATCTAGGTTTATGATAGTGGTAAGAAAGCAATGGGAGGGTGGGAAGGGGTGTGTGTTGGGGGAGATCACCCACTTTCCTGAATAGGCACTAACCTTCCATTCTTGACCAGACTCGTAGGAAGTATGGCTGCTGAAATGCTGTCCTCAGGCTGGGAAAATGCTCCGCTCTCTCCCCATTCTTGTTCCTTTCTCTTTGATTCTGTAATCCTTCGCTCTTGCCAAAACGAACAGGATTCTTATTCTACAGGCTTTTCCTCCCAATTTGGAAATGATGGAGACCATGGTCTCATTACTCCCGTCCCCCCAGCAGAACAGATAACCTCTACCAGAACACTGTCAGGTCCCAAGGCAGATTCCCAATCCATATTTGTTGATGTTACTTCTATAAATCCTGGCACTCTATTCCACCTTGACTGTCCCAGATAAAGCTTGCGTATGGCCTTGGCTACTCTTCCAACCTCAGTTAGAATGGGAGGGTGCCCTCTGGCACCAGGGTCCCATCATTCATACTGCACTCGTTCAGAACCCTTGAGGATCTGAGAGGGGAGAGGCTTATAGCCACCTCCGCGAGGTAGGGGACTCCAAGCAGGTGGGAATAATTTGGGCATTAGCTGTAATGAGCAGTAGGGGGACCCTGGACATAGACCAACTGGGGGAGGGTCTGGGCATTGCGAAATCCGAAATCCGGCTGGCAGGTAGAGAGTGTGTCAGATGAGCAGCCTTGGGTGCACGAGTCCCTGCAAGGTAAGAGTCCGGGGAGAGGGAAGTGCTATGTAAAAGGATGCACCTGGGACCTCAAGGCGCCAGCCGCGCCTGTCTCTAGGCTGGGTGGGTTCAGGCGCCACCGCAAGGGGGAGACCGAGAGTACCGGGGGGTGTAGACGGTTGTTCTCGGCTTATTGTGCCTCCCGGAGCCAGCCGGCACAGCCTGAGGGAGGGCCTTGACAGTGCCTTGTCCAGATGGCATGTGGAAGGCGTGTTGAGCTCAGATGGGCAGCCTAGGGGCAGTAGGTCCTGGGGTGGCGGGCGGCGGAGGAGAGGGAAGACCCACCCCGGAGGCACGCGTCCTGCAGCAGCTGGTAGTTGTCTTGAATGGGGGGTTGTGCCTGGCGCTGCTCGGGCTGGAGGGCTCTGGCGCCGCCGCCTGGGGGCGTCGGGCGTCGGGCCCTGCGGCTGGGGCGGCTGGAGACCGCCTCCCAGCGCTCCGACCCAGTACCTGGAGGGGCGGGGAGGGAGAGGGGCGCGCGGCGGAGAGGCGGGCGCCCGGCGCGTGAGTCACTCCGCTCCCCGGGGTGCGGAGCGGGACATCTCCTCCCGCCTGGGGTCCGCATTTCATCTCCAGCTTTAGCGACCAGCCGCCTTTCCGTCTAGGTTAGGGCCAGGTAAGTTTCTCCTCTTTTGATGCCTCGGGCTTGGGTGACTCTGGCGGTTTGTGCGTGTGTGTGTTGGGGGGGGGGGTCTCCCAGCTTGTGTCTCTGTCTGCCTTTGCTTCCTCCCTCTGCTTCTCTCCATTGGAGACAGAAAGTTAGATTTTTAAAACGCAACAGAGGATATCAAATCCATGCTCAGACCCCCAAACAAGCCAAACTCTGGGGTCATATTCTTAATTTCCCGGGTACCTTCAGAAGTCCGGATGCGGCGTTTGTGGGGCTAGGACTGTTTGTTTCCCTCCTCCCCCACTTTCTTCCTGGGTGATTCTTAGAGGTTGGGGGGGTGGCAAGAGAGCTAGAGGGCTGAGCTGGAATCCTTTGCCAAGGTGGTTTCCTCATTCTCGGCGAGGTGGCAGATGGCTCACTGGAGCCTGAGTTGGGATCTTGGAACAACCCTCCCCAGCCCAGGACGTGCCAGAGCTGTAAGGTAACTGCGGTTACTGCATATCAATCTCGTCACCACCGACTGAATCAAAATGTTCCGGAGGCCAAATTAATGTGAATGTCACGATAATGTTGAAACAATTCATTAAGGACTCCTGAATATTTTATTTTTAATGTATTGTATTCCAGGAACATTTTAGGAGACTTGCTGGTCTTATTTTCAGAGATGCTTCAAAGCCTATTATTTCCCTTGCAAGAAAATCAATGAGGACCTATTCGGTTTCTTATGAGGATTTAACAATGCAAAGCTACATGTTAGTTTTTCTCTACCAGTGTTTGTGTTTGGGGGGAGGGGGGTTTGCTGCTACCAACTGTCTTTGGAAAAACCAACGCAGAGAGGTTGCATCCCCCTTTCTCTGCCATTAAGTGCAGGTGTTTCTGTGATTATTAAATAGGTACTAATTATTGCTGCTGTGTTTGCTTAAAAGTAGCAGAGGGGAGAATCTCGTGGAATGCGTGTGTTTGTGGCTCCTGTTGACAACCGAATGCTTTATTATCAATATTGTTTGGTTTGCTGCAATGTTAACAGGTGGTCTTAATTCACAGCACAGAATTCTCTTCTACACGAACATCCTTGCTGATATGGGAGGAAAGTACTTCTCCCCTCGCCCCACCAAACCTTGCCTTTATCCTGTTTGTGGGAGAACGATGGTTGGGGAAGCTTTTCTGGCTGTTGATTGAGTGGCCTATCATAAATTACTCCTTCCTGAAATGTCATTTGATCTACAGTCTGTGATTCTAGAAAAGAACCCCCTCTCCTGGAAGAAAAATAGAACTTTACGTGTTTCATCAGATCACAGGAGTAACTTTTTAGAGTTGGGTGGAAACTTCCATGCTCCTTTCTTCCAAAACTCTTTACGGGGAACCCCCCCAAACTGAGAGGTTTCCCACCTCGCTGATAACATGACTCCTCTCCTCTGCATATCTCTGTCTCAGCGCTTACCATCCTGTGATTTTTGCTGTACATACCAGTCTCACGCAAGAGAGGAAGATTTCTTGGAAGGCAGGGTAAGGTTTTATTCATCTTTATATCCCTGGAGCCTATTAAAGTGGGGGTCTGTTAAAAGAATGAATGAATAAATGAATTCAGCAGTTCAGACTGGGCTTACCATTCCTTGAACACCCCCTGGGCATGTTTTTTGTTCATTCTTAGAAGAAATTTCTTCTAACTCAATAAATCTCAAAGTGTGGATCATCAGACCACACTATGTTATAAACAAATGAGTCTGACATACACGGAAAACATATATAGTGATTTTTTTTCTCTGCAAGTAACAGAAAAGCCAAGTAAAGGTGGCTTTAACAAGTAGAGAAGCCTGACAGGTGATCTTCGGAGTTGGTAGCCCAATGGTGTCAGGGTTCTGGGTCAGTGACTTCCGCTCATGGTTTCAAGATGGCTCTAACAGCTCCAGACATTACATCCTTAGTCCATGTTCAAAGGCAGGACACAGGCAGTGAAAAGGGGTAGAACAATTTCCCTCATGCAGCTTTCTCTTATCAGAGAAGAAATATCTTTCCTCCACAGACTCTCTCTTGTATTTCATTGGCCAGAGCTGGGCTACATAGCAGTGCTTAGTAGCAAGGGAGGCCGGGAAAGTGAGTATCAGGCTTTTCAGCTTCTGTCGTGGAAAGGAGACCGGGGAGAGGGAGGTTAGAGATGGCTTTGGGGAACTAACTGGCAAGCGTGTTAGTCTCTCATGAAAATGGTTCTGTTTTAACCAGTGACAGTGTTAATAATTGGTCCCAGTAGAAAATTAAATATTAATGTAGCAAAAGCACATTCAGAACAGATGTAGGGTGTTTTAAGGGGGCTAAATCATCACTTTTGTGGAGTATGTTAACTTTTTGAGACTCCAGGTAGAAAAATACACACACACACACACACACACAGCTCGTATGGTTTCTATTAAGTATGGGTCAGATCCTTCAGTTCCTGGAACAGCATAAGCATTCAGTAAATAGTTGTCTAGCGAGTAGATTATGGAGTTTGGGAGCCTCACAACTTCACAGGGACAAGTAGAAAGGGTTTAGCATGAGAAAACTAGTTAGTGGTTTGGCACCTATGCCCTGAAATGCTGGTTTACACAACCTTAGAGTCTTTGAAGGTGAGGAACTAGGAGAGCCACTTCACAGGAGGCACAAGAAGAACATAAGGAGAGGTAGTGGGTACTGACCGTTTAGGACAACAGATTTTCCTTGGGGACCTTCTCTATACATATACTGAGGAAGATTTACTACCAAAAATCCTAGCACAAAAATTTTTAAGTTGATGCCTGAAATGAAGAGAGCATGTATTACTGTCAGCTCAGATTCCTGACTCTCTTTCCCAGTAGGAGTCCTGAAAGGTTTACAGAAGGACTAGGTTTGGAGACAGCAATGGGACATCAGCTAAGCAAGTATCGAGAGACTGAAATTTAACAGTTGGAGAACCCTGGGTCTTAGGTTTCTCACCAGTCAAAAGAATGAAGCAGACCATCAGTAGTTCTCAAAATTTGTTGTACTTAAAAAAAAAAATCACCTGGGAAGCTTTTTCAAAATCCAGACTTACGGGCTGATCCCCATGCTACTTAAATTGGAACCTCTGGGAACAGGACCCAGGTATCAGGGTTTTAAAAACTCCATAGATGATTACAGTATGCACCTGAGTTTGGGAACTGTATTAGTTTGCTGGGCTACCATAACAAAGTACCCCAGACTGGGTGACTTCAATAACATTTTTCCCCCACAGTTCTGGAGACTGGAAGTCTAAGATCCAGGTCGTAGGTAGGGTTGGCGTCTTCTGAGGTCTCTCTCCTTGGCTCGTATGTGACTGCCTTCCCCCTGTTTTCATGTAGTCTTTCCTTTGTGCATGTCCATGTCCTAATTTACTCTTAGAAGGACACGAGTCATATTACATTAGGGCCCACTCATTTGACCTAATTTTGCCTTAATCACCTCTTTAAAGGTCCTGTCTCCAAATACAACACATTCTGAGGTACTAGGGGTGAGGACTTCAACGTAGGAATTTGGGGAGGGGACACAATTCAGCCCACGGCAGGAACCACGGGTCAGGTAGAGCACTTCTCAAACTTACATGTGCATGCCTGTCACCTGAAGACCTTTTGATAGTTTGGATTCCGGTTTAGTCTGGGTGGGGCCTGAGAGTCTGCAGTTAATGAACTCCAGGTGAGGCATCAGCTAAGGCATGCAGATAGTACTTTAACATGGTTCTATCTAGATGAGTGGTTCTGAAGCTCTACCAGGCATTTGAATCACCTGGAGTGCTTGTGAAAAGCAGATTGCCTGGTGCTGGCCTCGAAATTTCTGATTCCCTAGGTTTGGGGTCAAGCCCAAGAATTTACATTTCTAGCAAGTCCCCAGGTGACGCTGATACTGCTGGCCTAAGGGTGATACTTTGTGAACCACAGATCCCTGACATTTGGAGACTTTATGGGATTGGGTGAGTCTGCTTCATTACATCCATTGCTGTATGTGAAGTTTATCTGTGGTATTTGCTATCCTAATTGCTGATAGTGTTGTACTTTTGCTTTTGCCAAGCTCAATGACTTTTTCTGCTCACAGGACAAAGGATGAGGAAATGGGAGAAAATGATACATTGAAGTCTGTCTTCATCTCTTACACAAATGGAGGTGAATGAATACGGAGACTACACGTTAGCCCATTTGTCTCTCTTTGTGTTTCTTCTCCAGTCCCAGAGCTAAATTATAGCTTGCCCTTGTGCCAGCTCAAAGATGATTTTAGAAGGCTGGTTCCTTGTGACTTTTTTTTTTCAAAGATTAACTCTTCTTTGGATGGAACAATCTTGAGGGGCACTGGAAATTTCTCAGCACACAATAATATAAAATTCGAATTTAATCACATTTTTTTCCTGAGACCAACAGTGAGTTACATGACATAATATCCCCCTCTCCAAAATAGAGATGGGAAAATAGTTTGCCTTCTCTTTGAGAGTTAAGTCAGTAAAATTCACATTCTGTAAATATTATTATTCACTTGTGGGAGTAAAATGAGAGACTGTAAATATAAGATTAAATGGCTTAGAAACATCCAAAACTTTAAGCTAGTGATCTGGGTGTAATATTAAGAATGTCATTATAATTTAGAAAGTAGAACTCTGTTGGGGCTCCTGGGTGGCTCAGTCGTTAAGCGTCTGCGTTTGGCTCAGGGCGTGATCCCGGCATTCTGGGATCAAGCCCCACATCAGGCTCCTCTGCTGGGAGCCTGCTTCTTCCTCTCCCACTCCCCCTGCTTGTGTTCCCTCTCTTGCTGGCGCGCGCTCTCTCTCTCTCTCTCAAATAAATCTTAAAAAAAAAAGAACTCTGTCAAAAATAAGAATAGCTGTACAGTCTCCGACTTAACAGTGGTTCTACTTAGGATTTTTTGACTTGCTGATGGTGCAAAGGCCATACACATTCAGTAGAAACTGTACCTCACATTTTGAATTTTATCTTTTCTCGGGCCAGTGGTATTCAGTATGATCCTTTCTCCTGATGCCGGGCAGGGGTGGTGAGCCACGGCTCCCCGTCAGCCACCCCGTCACCAGGGTAAATGACTCATACACTTAGAACCATTCTGATTTTCACTTTCAGGACACTATTCAATAAAGTACATGAGACCGTTAATGCTTTATTATAAAGTAGGCCTTGTGTGAGAAAATTTTGTCTAACTGGAGGCTAAGGTGAGTGTTCTGGGCATGTTCAAGGTAGGCTAGGCCAAGCTATGTTGTTTGGTAGGTTAGCTGTATGAAATGCCTTTTCAATTTATATTTTCAGCTTCTGGTGGTTTTATTAGGACATAACCCCATCATAAGGAAGATGTATATTTCTGTTGTTGCTGACTATGGTGTGTTCGTCATTACCCATAGTATCTCATTTAATTTTTGTAACCTGTATCAGGTATGTGTGTGTTGTCTTTTGTTGTAATAATGCTGTGTAGCAACCAACCACAAAATCTCAATAGCATATGACAATATGCATAAGCATTCATTGCTCATGTGTCTAGAGTCAGCTGGGGTTTGGCTAGACTGCTTTGCTGATCTTGGTTGGGATTGCTCACATGTCTTGGGGTTCCCTGGATATTGGCTGATGTAGGCTAACCTTGATTGGAGTACATGGTGTGCCTGGGCTCTCTTTCGCCTGTTTCTCATCCTCCAACAGACTTTTAGTCATGTTCTCAAGGCAGTAGCAGAGGCGCAAGTGAGAAAAAAAAAGAAAATATAGAGGCTTCTTGAGGCCTAGGATCATAACTGGCATATCATCACTTCCACCTTATTCTGTTGGCCAACGCAGGCCACATGGTCATGCCCAGAGTCAGAATGTGAAGGCCAAAGGAAGTAACATGGCAAAAGGCATAGATGGAAGGCGGGTGAGAAATATAGGTCATTTTTGGTAACCTATCCTAGAGGGAAAAAAACAAAGTCCACAGATATTAAATAACTTGTTCAGATTGTGTTATTTAGAAGAGATGAGTCCAAGACTCAAAAACAACTTCGATGCCAGCTTAACACTCTTCCCTTTATACCACATTGCTTTTCTTCTTTATGGTGTATCCTGTTTAGAGAAGAACTATGTCAACAGAAGGTATATGGTTAGCCTAGAGGATAAAATATTATCTTTGTACATTAATAATTGAGCTTTTATGTACATATACACACATGTATGTATATATACACATATTTTTCTATTTGTTCAATTTCAGTGTTATGCTTTTAATTTTTTATTAATGTGCTCTATTATGTCTCTATAATAGTTCCATTTCAAACTTAAAAATGGATTCAACTTGCTGCCCCATTTACTCTGGGCCTGTTATCCAAAGAATGGGTTTTGCTAAAATATTTCACCTACTTCTGACGTTTCCAAAGTTATGCCAGGCATATAAGGCCTCTATTCAGAATGTATTTTTTGCTGATGGCGTAAGTGTTTCGAGTTTACCTTCAAGGATTGCACACATTTTTCACATTCCTCGTGAGTTTTGCCAGCAATTGGTAGTGGATCTCCCAACGCTGTCTAGAGGATGAGGTTACACGTTACGTTTCCAGCCTGATTGTCTGACGCACCAGATGACACCAGCTCAGTTGTGGAGATGGGTGCAATAGGCTGTCAGAACCCAATGCCCTTACACATTTGAAGTGTATAACAGATTGTGTTTCTCCTGATTTCATGCTCAGCAGTCAATCTCTTGATTCCCCATGTTCATTGCCTTCAGGGAGGGAATAACCTGGTCAAGCTGTCTGGTCTGCCTGAAAGTTACATTTCTCATTGTAAATTACTAAACCACCACCCTGGCTCTAAACGCTTATGAGTGTTGTGGGTGTGAGTCAGCATCCAGCACCTTCGAGCCTGATAAATGCAGAGACACTGATAAAATCAGTTCTCCAAAGTTCTGCTCGATGCCAGGCCTGATGATGATGATTCACCAAAGTGAATTAACAGCAGCTAGCATTTATTAATCATTTTCGGCATCCCAGACACTGCGCAATTTTGCTTACATGATCTCATTTAGTCATCATAACAACTTTGTGAGTTAGTACTTTTATTTCCATTTTACAAATAGGAGGACTGAGGTTTAGGTTAAGATTTACCCCAAAGCAAATGGTTACTTTGGCAGAGACTTCTGGTTGCCGCTCATGGTCCTTTCTCACCTTCTCCCTTAGTGACGGAATCTAGTTTTATTCCTGGTGGCAAAGCATCCAGTGAACAGTCTCTGTTAGCACGCATCTCTTGCGCCGAGCTGTGATCCTATGACCGAGTTCTGCCTGCGAGATAGAATTGCTGTGTTGTGCAGGACTTCTAGGAAGCCTGTGTAAAGAGAGTTGACGTGGCTGGGCGGAAGGCCCTTCTATACTTTGTTTCCTCCAGCTACTAGCCCAGAATGCAGGCATGGTGGCTAGAGACCTCTTGGACTATGGAGTGACTGTTTGGATGTATGCCAGCATTGAAGTTGTTAGAATAGAAAGGTAAGAAGAAGGAATCTGGGCCTGTGGTGGCACCATGGAGCCATTGTGCCAGCTCCATTCCAGAGAGGCATGCCTGCTTCCAGAACGTATTAGTGTTGTCTTAGCAGAGGTAGCAATGGCTACTGGGTAGGCAGTGGACTGTGTTTACACACTAAGTTCCAACTGCCTAATATTTGAACTGTGATAGAGACATGGGTTTTGAGTTCCATCTCTGTCGCTTACTAGGTGTGTGTACTGGGTACATCTTGTGCCTCGCTGTATGTCCTTTCAGCCTGCCTTTTGGTCAAGCCATTGGTCCGGTAACCGGTTTCATAGGGGGAGTAGCCAGAGAGTACCTTGCCTTAGGCTCACAGTAATATTTCACTTTCTACCCCAGGACTTCTTCGATGTTTCAACACAGAGGCCTCTTGGAACCCTCTGGCACCCAAGTGTGTATATTACAGAATGTGAGGGAGTTAAAGGCCCAAGAGTCAATATTTGACTAATGTGGGAAGGGAGCCAGGCATAAATGTTTCCTTCTTCCATCTAGATATTTCTGAACTGCATTTTAGTATTGTTTGCTTCTAAGAAGTTCTCAGAGGGTCTAAACAGGATTAAGTCCCAGTTGCCTACAGTTGTGGCCAATTCAAAATATATACTCCTATATTTGTTTTCTCTTTTCCTAGCTCCTTTCCTCAATTACCCATTTTGGTTTCCTGGAATCACTTTCCAAAATAAACTACTTGCATTCAAATCCTTGTCTCAGGCTTTGAATTCCAGGAGAATTCAGGTTAAAACATTGTATTACTTTCATTTAAGTTGTACTGATAAAACTTGGGCACTTGCTGGCACTTTTATGCACCTTATGTGATGGAGCAGTACATTGTCTTTGGAGTACAAACATGATAATACGTTATGAAATTTGATGGTATCAAGTATTGCTATGAGCATGCAGCAATAGGGATTGATATACCTTGTTGATGGGAGTACAATTTTGGTAAAGCCATTTTGGCAAAAAAACCCCAAAAAACCCCCCAAAACCAAACAAACTTGACACTGTCTTGTGAAGTTGAATGTCCACATACCCTATGGCCCAGCAATTTTATTTCTAGGTATAAATCCTGGAGGAATTTTTCTGCATGTGAACCAGGAACTCTCCTTAGGAATGTTCTTAGCAGCGTGGCTCATAATAATAATAAAAAAAATACTGGCGTAACCTAGTTTTTCATTGATGGGAAAATAGGTAAATTTAAAAATTTGATATTCTTTCACAATAGAATAAAAATGAATTAACCACTATTATATGGAAGGACCTGGATGCGTATTAGAAACAATGGAAGGAAGAACGAAGTCACCGAAGACTTCATGCAGTTGAGCATCATTTTTACAAAGCTCAAAAATAGACAATACCAAACAGTACATTGTAAGGAATTATATGTATATGAGAAACTGTAAAGCAAGGTAAACCCAAAATTCAGGCTAGCGCTTTCCTCTCATGGGCAGACAGGCATGGGATAAGGTAGGACCATCAGGTAGATGCACTGGCGTGAGTAATATTCTACGTGTTGAATTGGGTGATGGGGTCATTGGGACTCATTATTATTCTTCATAATTTATTTAAATGTGACATAGATTCTTGTGTATGTATCAAATATAATGTTTTTGATAAAGGAAAACCACCACCGACAAAGATGCCATACTGACCACGGCCTCAGTGAGCTCTGAACTAATGCTTCTTGGAGTCCGTGTTCTTCAGCATGTGAGGTATTTTTTCCTTTTGTGTTCTCAAGTGTACCGTAATCAATTAGGATGCCAGTGCACAAGATTCCATTTTCCTTACGGGCAGTAAGGGTCACGTCCTTTAGTATATTTAGAAAAGAACGTCTGTTGTGTCGTCTCTGCTCCTGCGTCCACTTGCCCGTGGTTCCTGTATGCCTTGAGGCTCCCCAGTGCTCTTTGTCATGCACAGTCCAAATGCCGTTTTATTCCTGGTCTCAGCATAGCACTTGCAGGCTGCCATCTCCCTTGTTTCTGCGTGTGTGTGTGTGTGCGTGCGTGTGTGTGTGTGTGTGTGTGTGTACATATGTATTGGGAGGTAGTATCATGGTAGGGAGTGAGGAGACTATTAGCAGGACAATTCTCTTTCTAGTTTCAAATGTCTTACTGTGAGCTGGTAGCAGATTTTAAATTCTAGTCTAGGGTTTATAACCTTTAAAATGTTTTTGTGCCATTGACCCTTGGATGAAACCTACAGCCTCCTTATCAAAATAGTGGCTTCAATACATAGAATCAAACACACTGGATTACAAAGGAAATGAAATATATTGATGTATAATCATCAGAATATAAAAAAAAATTGTGACATGGTAATATATGTACTTATTTATTCACTTATTTTAGACAACAAGCTCTAGTGGTGAATCTAATGAGCAACCAAACTTTAAAGTGGTGATGAGCATAAAGGATATTTTATAGTGTCTGCAGTAACCGTAATGTGACATGAAAAACATCTGTGGTTTCTATTGGTGACAAAGTCATAGGTGCTAATACTGTTGTGCTTGGTTGCCTACATTCATATTTGAAAAAAATAGACATTTTCAGTTAGAGATTAATGAACTTAAGGTAGTTTTTTTTCCCCATCCAAGTTCACAGACCCTCTAAATTCTATCCATGTGCCCTTGGGGGGCCATGGACTCCAGGTTGAGAACGTGGCTTCAAGCAAACCAAAGAAAATTGCAACAGATGAAGGAAGTAATTTTAAAGTAAATGCCCAAATATTATCTAAACCATAGTCCACAAGAAAAGCACTTCACTCTAGCCCTTCATGGGTGTTAGGGGAGACATAGTATGTCCCAATTCACATGCTTATGTCACAGATCTTTGAGAGGAACTTGCTCTTTAGGGGTCCTGCCCATGAGTCTCCATACTTCCATTTGGAAGTCCTGCCTTCTTCGCAGAGGAGGTGGGCTTCCCCTTGGATTTATCAGTCCCCCTTCTCTAATTTCCCCACCTTCGAATAAGTCCTTAGTGACTCCCACACGACAACATAGGGTGGGCTGTGGCTCCCTGAGTATTCTCTCCTTGAAGACTTTACAACCGTGGTGAGTTATAGTGAGCAGAGCACAGGCATCCCTCTGAACTCTCCAGTGAAAACACTTCTTCTCAGAGATAGCCCAATGTGAAAACATAAGGAAAAGAAAGCATTTTCCCGACTGCTTCATAAATTAAAAGACTGCCCAAGTGTGTAGTGAAGCTTGTATTGTACAATTATTATGCAGATCAGGGATAGTTCTTTATTCCTCCCACAGCCCCTTTCACATGGGCTCATTACTGAGCTGTAGACCTTTTAATGTCAGTTCTCTGAGCTACGCAAACACCTGGTTCTCGTTTGAAATTTCTGTTTGTACAGCCTGATTAGGTACTTAGATAATATCATTTGTATCCCCCACCATACCTACTGATTGATACATTCATTGATTTATTTTAATTATTCTTTGTAAGTAATAATGAAGTTTTAAGAAACTATTTTTGGAACAGTTTCGATTTACAGAAAAATTGTGAATATAGTCCAGAGAGTTCCCATATACCTACACTGAAATCCCTCCATTATTATCTTACATCACTGTGGTACATTTGCTATGGTTAATGAACCAATACTGGTGCATTATCATTAACTGAAGTCCATACTTTATTCAGACTCCTTAATTTTTACCTAATGTTCTTATTGTGTTCCAGAATCCCGTCTAGGACCCCACATTATATTTTGTTGTCATGTCTCCTAAGCCTCCTCTTGCCTGTGACAGTTCCTCAGAGTTCTCCTTGTTTATGGTGATCTTGACAGTTCTGAGGTGTGCTGGGCAGGAGTTTTTAGCGTGTCCCCCAATTAGGATTTGTCTGATGTATTTATCATAATTAAATAGAGGTGTGGGTTTTTGGGAGGAAGACCACAAAGGTGAAGTACCTTTCTCACCACATCCTATCCAGGGTACATACTGTCAGCATGACTTATCGCTGTTGATGTTGGCCTTGATCACCGGGCTGACATAGAGTTTGTCAGGTTTCTCCATTGTAAAGTTATTCTTTTCCCTCTTTTCCATATTGTCCTCTTCGGAAAGAAGTTACTATGTGCAGCCCCCAGTGAAGATATGGGGAGGTATGCTCCATCTCCTTGAGGGTAGAATATCTACATAAATTATTTAGAATTCTTCTGCACAGGAAAATTGTCTCCTCTCTCCCATTTACTTATTTATTCACTAATTTATTTATATCAGCATGGGCTTATGGTAATGAATTTTTAATAAAATAACCCCAATCTTATTTATGGCCAGTGGCATGAATTTCTCTACCTAACTGTGGTTGGCCCTATAGTTTCTAAGCACAAAAAAAGAGTAAAACAAATGGTTATGTATATGTTTTGTTTCACTATTTGTCTATCTTTTCATTTGGGGGTCAAATTTTTTGGTTTCATTCTTAACTGAAAGAATAATTCATTAATTTGGTTAAAAATTCAACCATCAAAGAGCACACAGTGAAAATTAGGACTACTTGTTATCATATACCCTTGTGTCCCTCTTCAGAGGCATCTTCTTTTGACTGTTACTGATAATTTCCCAGAATTTTTTAATGTGTATATTACCATATATTTACTCTGCTTTCTTAAACTCTAAGGAAAATGGTCAGGACAGAGATAATGCAAGAGAAGTAAGAAAGGGGAGGGCAGGTGCAGACCAAAGACGGTTAAGTCAGTCATAGAATTCTGAATGCAATCCCTTTATTTGCTTGGAAAACAGTTCATTTACCCGACTGTTTTTCTGATGGAGGTTTGTCCCATGTGTGCATTTTAACTCCTGATTATCAGGCAGCGTGGCCGTATCTGTCGTTTCTTAGCTGAAAACAACCAAATGCTCTCCGCCTAGTTTAAGCAGAAGGGTTTATTTGAAGGTATTAGGTGATACAGTATTTCTGGCCCCACTTTTCCCCACCTCAACCCATGCCTTTTGGACATGTGGCTTGGTAGCTTTCTCACTAGGGGAGAATATTTCTATGTCCCTTGAGTCTGAGGTTGACGGCGTGACTTGTTTTGACCAATGAAATGTTGCTTGTCTGTCATCTGTGAGAGGACACGCCAAGGCTAGCCTGCTGGCAGATGAGAGACATGATGCAGAGCCAAGTCATTCCAGTTGTCCCAGTTAAAGCTATCCTAGACTGGCTCTCAGCCAGTTGGCCCCCAGATATGTGGGCGAGCTGAATTGCAGCTGGCCACAGACACACGAACCAGCCCAGTCCAGCCTAGCCCGTCTGAACCCCATGGATTCGCGGGCCAAATAAATGCTTATTTTTGTGTGTCACTGAAATTTTGGGGGTTCTTAGGCAGCATTATCGTGGCAATGAGTAGCTAATACCAGTAACTGACAGAATCCATGGGAAGGCCAGAAACCTGGTTTGGATGATACTTGGCCAGGAAAACTGCCAACTCTACCACAGAATGTTTCTGGCAGAAACTTCACTCCTGCTGCCTCACAGTACTTAGCACCCAGGCTGCTACAGAATAGAAAGAACCTTCAGCAGTGCTCTTCAGAGGAACCGAATACCGCCTGTCCATTACTTTGACGAATCACCGATATCCCTCCCACAGCTTATGTCCTTGTTTCCGTCTTCCTGTGGCACGTCTGAGTGCTAGACTCTAAAGCACATCTGGAACCTGAGCTGCGAGGGAGTCTGGAAAACATGCTTTTCGCCTCTCTGGCCTCCGCAGTATGAGAAGACCTGCTAGAAGGGGTTTGGAGTGAGTGTGACTGAGTCCCTCTCCAGTATCCGCCACAGAGGCAGAGAGAAAAGAACTCAGTATCCCGATCCTCTGATTGTCTGCCATCTGGGCATAGGGACACTCGAGGTGTTGGCACTCTCAAGACTTGTAATCTCAAGGAGAGGAACCTTGGACCCTTTAACTGCTCTCTACCAGCCTTGCTGTGACAGTTTCAGCTCCAGGAAAGCCATTTGGTTCTGCTCTTGTCGACTGAGAGGACTCCCAACCTTTTCCTTCCCTGACGTCTGGCAGCGTAGCATGTGAATAATTCCAGGTGGACCAACACTTTATATTGGACACTGTGAACAAGGAGTATGACCCAATTTCACTTTGTAATGAGTGAAAAGCCACAAGCAAAGGCGTATAGAAAACCACATTCATGCTCTCATGGGTCTCCCACTACTCCCACTAGAATCTTCTCCTTCAGCCAACTGGTATAATTGTTAGTCACTGATGGTATCATACACACTTCCACTTTTGTTTGACCTGCCTGGAGGACGTCCCTGGCCCTCTCTGTACATCTTTGATCTGCCACATACAGGCTGGCCTAGACCAAGGGAAAGCTTGGCCATAAATCCAGAATTTTCCTGTTTTGCTCAGCCTGTGCCCACTGCTCCCTCCGCTGAACTTCTAACACATCTCTACTTTTTGTATCTAGGTTGGGCATTTTGTGCCTTTGAGATACCTACTCACAGGTAAAATGTTAGCCTCTAGAGGATACAGACTGACGTGTAATTCTGTGTATCCTCAGCCCCCATGTCAGTGTCCTACGGATAGAATCAGTCCTCAGCTGACGGCACGTGGTGCCTGGAATCTCCAACACAGAGCTGCCAAGTTGGGGCAGCAAAAGTCCTTGCGTTTTCCTAGAGCTTCCTGCACTGGCATTTCTGACTTCTGACTTCACCCTTATTTTTAAAAGGGTTATGTGATGCCTTTGTTACAGAGGGTCACAGATTTGTTTATTGGTTCTTTCCAGTAACGGAGAGGAAAGGTCTTTGGTCTCCCTGGTCTTTTGTCCCAGGTACCTGCTTATGCTTTCTGTGTATGAGGTCCTGAAGCTGTGTGCCCTTTGGTCTGGGGGCTTGGCTGATGACCTCATTTGAGCCTCACTACGGCTCCATGAGGTTGGTGCCGTTATTATTCCTATTGGGAGATGAGGAAACTGAGGCATGGAGAAGTTGAGTCATCAAATGTCACAAGCTAGTAAGTGGAGGAGCCATGATTTTCACAGGTATGTTCCAGCTTCCAGGTCTGTGCTGTTAACTTTTTTGTTGTTGTTGTTGTTAAGGTTTTATTTATTTGAGAGAAAGCAGCAAGTGAGTGCATGAACACGGGGGTTAGGGACAGAGGGAGACAGAGTCTTTAAGCAGACTCTGTACTGAGCGCACAACCCCACGCAGGCCTTGATCTCATGACCCTGAGATCACGACCTGAGCTGAAACCAAGAGTCAGACATTCAACCGACTGCGCCCCATGTGCTGTTAGCTTCTACACCACCCTGCCTTTCTGGATGCCTGGTTGGTGTCCATTCAATGAGCCTCAGAGTTTCCTGAGTTAGAAAGTTTGAGCAAACAGAAGAGATCGGTAATCTAGGAACTTCTGTTAACCCTTGTTGTGCTAACCAAGAATCCTAGAACATCCTCGTGGTGGAAGAACTAAATGGGCGGAAGTTACATATGATCCTCTCCTAAAGCCACAAAATACAGGGCTTCAGAAACGTCCGTGTCATTAAGATCAAATATGGTCTAGAAGTAAAGGCAGAGGCGGGATGTTGAATCCTCACCAAGTAAAGCCCAGAGGTTGACGTACTGCCATTGCCACTTAGGGGTTATAACACGGGTGTGTTACTTGACCTCTCCCACGTAGCACTTAGTAAATGCTATGTAAGTGTTAGCTAGATTATTTCTACACCACAGTGTTTCCTCAGCCCTCTGTCCTTCCTTACAAAAAAGCACAGTGTAATTAGCTTTTACATCAGTTAGAAAGCTGCCTGCCTCCACCTCACTGAATTAAATAAACATAGTTGTAAATATGAAACAGTGCTGATGAACAAATGGATACCCCAGAAGTCTAGATGGTCAGGGTGACTTTGTTTCCTTTGCTAATAGAATGACGAGTTGGAAGGAAAAAAGAGTGTGTCACTCTAGTGTTGAAATGCTACCTATTTGGGATTTGTTTTATTATTTTATGACTGTGGCTTGTTTCTTGTGGCTATTCACTTCTTATTCATTGGGGGAACAATGATCCTTTTTGGGCTCTTCGAATTTCATAGCTGAGACATCCCCTTCAAAACACATTAACCAAACCTTTCCCCCTCCCTACTGTCTCATCACCTGAGATCTCAAACACCAGAAATCAAATTTCTGAAATTGTCCAGAAGTATTGGATGTGCAAAAGTATTGGCATGTGCTTTCTCTTTGGGCTTACTTCCTATGGAAGGTTCAACACGGGGTTATCATGGGGGCATGAACATTAAGGGTGTTTGTGGCGACTGTCACCTCTCCTCTTTTAAAATGATGTTGGCTGCAGAGCTTTTATGGTAAAGATTCTCAAATTTTCTGCCATTATGAAAGCCAAGTATTGGGGGAACATTTTCAAGTGACCTTGAGACAAAAATATTAGGACTTAACAGTTGATGAGGGAACATTTTCAAATGACCTTGAGACAAAAATATTAGGACTTAACAGTTGATGATCCATTTTATATGGGAGAGTTGGAAGTAATAACAAAAGTAAATATTACCCGAGGGAAAGTGTAGATGTACTTTGGAGTGTTTAAATACACATTCGCTTGGTGCTGTGCCTTACCTGGGATTATTGAATGCGTTTTCCTTCTGTACACATTTGTTCTTACATCATGTGCCTTCTGGCAATGCCCTGATTACCCTTGGAAACAAAGGCAACTCTTTTATGATGTAATTCAAATGTGTCTAAGTTCTTTGGTCCTCAGAGACCGATGGAAGCCCAGCATCACCTCTCCCTTTAATAAGCCAGGAACATGGTTTTTTAGGATGCTGGGAGTCCGTCTCCTTTCCCAGTATGCTCGAGGAGCCCTGGCTATCATTACATGTGTCACAAGTTTGTTGGGATTGTCTCGTGTCCCCTCACGTGGCTCAGCACGCATACCAGCTTCTCTCTCATCCCTTCTGCCTGTTCACTGAGCCTCCCTACTGCTGCCTCTCCCTGATCCAGCCTGTCCCCACACTACAGACAGAGTTTTCTTTCTTAAAACCCCACTTACAAAAACTGTCCGGTTTAAGGCTTAGAGATAACATCAGGGTAGTACAATGCAGAAAGGAAATTTTATGAAATTTTTATTTTAATTCCAGTATAGTTAACACACAGTGTTATATTAGTTTCAGGTGTCCAATATAGTGATTCAGCACTTGCATACATGACTCAGTGCGCATCGTGGTAAGTGTACTCTTAACCCCCTTCTCCTATTTCACCCATCCCCCCCACCTCCCCTCTAGTAATGACCAGTATGTTCTCCGTAGTTAAGAGTCCACTTATTGATTTGTCTCTTTCCCTTTATTCATTTGTTTTGTTTCTTAAATCCCACATATGAGTGAAATCATATGGTATTTGTCTTTCTCTGACTTATTTCACTTAGTTTTATACTCTCTAGATCCATTCATGTTGTTTCGAATGGCAAGATTTCATCCTTTTTTATGGCTGAATAACATTCCACTGTGTGTGTGTGTATGTATGTGTGTGTGTTTGTGTATATATATATATATTCATCTATCAGTGGACACCTGGGCTGCTTCCATAATTTGGCTATTGTAAATAATGCTGCAATAAGCTTAGGGGTGCAGATATCCTTTCAAATTAGTGTTTTTGGACCCTTTGGGTAAATACCCAGTAGTGTGATTACTGGATCGTAGGGTAGTTCTGTTTTTAATTTTTTGAGGAGACTTCATACTGTTTTCCGCAGTGGCTGCACCAGTTTGCATTCCCACCAATAGTGGGAATAGTCTCTACATCCTCACCAACACTTGTTTCTTGTATTTTTGATTTTAGCCAATCTGATAGGTGCGAGGTGATAGCTCATTGTGGTTTTGATTTACATTTCTCTGATGCTGAGTGATGTCGAGCATGTTTTCATGTGTCTGTTGGCCATCTGGATGGGTTTTTTTTGGTGATGGGGGTGCCTGGCTGGCTCAGTCGGTAGAGTGAGTGGCTCTTGATCGCGGAGTCAGAGCTCGAGCCCCACCTTGGGCATAGAGGCTAGGTGTAAAAGAAAGAAAAAAAAGAAGAAGTCACATCTTTGAGTCTGAGAGTATTAAAGTGTTATGACATACTTCAAACTTACTTTGTCATGAGTCCTTCCCTGACTGCTCCCTATAAAAAAATAACATAGTACCCCTGACCTCTTTTCTACTTTATTTTCTCTCTTTCATCTGAAGTATTACATGGAAATGTTACTTGTTTGTTTCCTGGCTGTTCACCCTGCCCCCGCCCCGAATAGAATGTATATTTCACAAGAGCCGGGCCTTTGCCATTTAGATCACTGATATATCCCTGGCACCTAGGATGGTGATTAACATATAGACAGCACTTAATAAATATTTATTAAATGAATGATTGTAGGGACTACAAATTATAATCAAAGCACATTTAGTTCTTTTCCTTTCTGTTGGCTTCTGTGAAAGCATAGAAAACTTTTTGGCAAGTGAATTGATATCACTGGTACATTGGATACTGAGGTTTTTAAAATTCCATCATGTGTGTTAGTAATGGCCATCTCTTAGCTGTTTTAAATTTCTCCCTGTGTGTTATTTGCTTGTCTCCAGAATCCCTCTCTACCCTGAACCTTATCAATCTTTGTCAACTTTGGTAACTTCTTTCCTGCCAGGGGTATCCCCAATTTCACATTTGTAACTTCCAGATCTTCATTTCTTTTTTCTCCCGGACTCAGTGGTCCCTGTGTAATGGCTGCTCTGTCACATTTTCACCAGTAGATGCCAGTATCTGATATGACTTAGTAGAGACAGATCTACCACTTATGGAGGATCCTTTTTCTGGAAAATGTTCTGTGTTTTGAGAATTCAGAAAAAGCAAAACATTTTCTCTGCTGATAGGAAGATTGTGTTGAATCTTATTGATGTCTTAAAAGATGGCATGATGGGTGCTGTTAGATTTCTGAACAAAAGGCTCTGACACCGGTTCTTTTACGTACATAAATGCAAATTCTTTATGGAATCTTTCCAATGGATATGTCTGCACACTGTAAAGCTTTAAACGGTGTACTTCAATCAACCTAAAAGGCCATTCCATTTCTCAAATATCCAGGAACTCTTCCATGTAGTTGGGTTAGCTATCAACAAATTGACAATTACGTTTTTCAGTTTGCATCTTTGTTCTAGAGAGTTTTTTCAAGGCTCTCTCCCCCAAGGGTTTGGGGGAATAGTTGAAGGTGACCTTGGCCAAATCGAGACACTTCTAAGAATGAAAGGAATTGCTATTAATAATGATACCAGCACAATAGGCATAAACCCAGACTGTTCCAGGGACACTGAGATGTATAGTTCCCCTAATTGGGTGGGACATGGGTTGGGAAACTCTCCAGTGACAGTAGCATTTGCCTAGGAGACATCAAAAGTAAATGTTGTGTTTCACTACAAGTGGTCCTGCCCACTTTTTCCAAAGAATGTGAACTTTAAATCACCTAGAATACTAGACCCTTCCTTGACCTGACTGAAGTCTATTAACCAATGAACAAGAGAACCTGTTTTACCTAATTGTACTGACACCTAAAGACTTACTCTGTCCTGTCCTAAGTGCTACTTTTGAATTTGATCCTTAATTAGCATAAGCCACCATGAAACCCTCTTCCTAGTGCTTAAAAACTGCTGATTTTATCCCCTGCTGAAATATTCAACGAATGCCTTTACTAGTATGAGTTCCTTGACTGGCAAGGATGTTTTGAAGTTCTGGTCCTTTTTGTTTTATTATCTGACACTCGCATGAGTTCAGTCCTTAAGGTCATCTCTTTAACCATTGAATTATTTGATGAGAGCCAGAGACAACCTGGCTTCTGATACAGACTCTCATAACTTGATTTTAAAACTTCTAACTGTTCGACTGTATTTCCTCATTTTAAAATCTCCCTAGGGATGGCAAGAAGAGGAAAATGCATGCCAATATAAAAGGCATGGAACTGTGTCCTTGCTCTCACTCTTCCTAGGATAACCAGTCCCCTGTCTTACTAGGACTGGTCCTTATGAGAGACCAAAGCAGGTAAACAAAGGCAGCCCAGATAGATAAAACACCTGTTTGGCTGTGTAGGAGGGACCTAATTGTATTCAGTGATACCAACCTGGCAGAATTAATTCAGAAGGGCTCTTTAGGTGTTCTCTTGTGCTTCCTCTGGATTCTGCTCCCCAGGATGTCACGCCATCCTAACTTTAATTGGAAGTGAAAGGAGGTTTGGAAATATGGCTAATCCTTAAAACAACTTCAGAATACTTTCAAAAACAGTGTCAGAGAAGACACAATGGGAATGCCAAGGTTGTACAGGTCTGGCTTAAACCTTGCATGAGCTGATTATAGAAAGGGAAATTGGCTTTTGTTACTTAAACATTTCACACAGGTTGCTGAGAGGAAGTGAAAGCACTGTATATATACTTGTCCAGAATTCCCCCCTAATGTTTTGATATTGCTATGCTGTATCTATCTGTCCACTGTGTATATACAGGGGAAATGCCCAAAGTTTTGCATATCCTGAAGCCTGTGCAATTTAATTGGCTGCCTTCGAGAAAAAGATTGCAGAATAAATACCTCACACATTTAATCTGGCCAGTCTCCCTTGCCCAGAGAAGGAGGCTTCTCATCCACATACTCACTGTAGTCTCCTCCCTAGTACAGTCCTTTACACAGGGGGTCCGCAGACGAGCTCCTGGGCCATATCTGGCTCACCGCCAAGTTCTTGTGTTGGAACATAGCCACTGCCAGTCCGTTCCGTATCATCTATGGCTACATGTGCACTACGGCCTCTGAGTTCAGGAACCGTCACAGAGACCATATAGACCTGCAAAGCCTGAACTATTTACTCTCTGGCTAGTTACAGAAAAAGTTTGCCAACTCCGGCCTTACACAGTGGTTGTGGGTTCCAGTTCCCCTTCTCTCTGAACCAATCCAAGAAGATCTAGAAGGACCACCCAGCATAACATGGTGTGGGATATGGCACGTTAGATAACATCAGCTAGCCAAATGATCACGTTGGTCTTTTGATCTCATCCTTTAAGAAATCCAGAAAGAAATTTATTCTTCCATATAATAACCCATCCCTGGTGACTAGCACAATTATTTTTTGACCTTATTTCACTAAATTTTCTGTTTTATATTTATCTTAGCGTTTGTGATTTTTAAAAAGTGTTAGCCATTTCATTTCTTATTTGGAAGGTAGAATTTAAGTGGTAAGATAATATGATATAATATCATCCTGCTTAATTGTGCTTTAGAGTATATGAAGCTGGACCAAACCGCTATTTTAAGAGCTACCTGCAGTTTGTGCTTATAACTTCCAGGCTGAAGACAGAATTTATCGTTGGGATGTCTGAGCTTTTGTGTATGGAGAAAAATATTACTTTAATCCATCTCTTGGTTATTCATTGGCAAGGCCCAGATCCTATTTTGCATAAAAATGTAAAATGCTGTCTTCTTTGGAGCAGGGCTTTGTCTTTGAAGGAGTATTTTGCTGTTAATGGACGTTTCTCCTTTTTCGCTTCCTTTAAGGGAGGTGAGTTGTGGGCCTAAGAATTTCTGGGAGAGAGTACAAGATGGAGATCTATGATCTGAGTAGAAAAGGGCTTTCCTCCTCAGCGAGTGGCTAAAGAGGAAGGGGGTCAGTATGAAACCCCTAGGAATGGGTGTGAGCTATGGGTTCTAGAAAAAAACATGTCTATGAACAAGTTCTAAAGTTTTCTAGATTTGGGTAGAAATCCCTGTTTATCACAAGGTTTTAATAAGGTTAGTGAAACAGCGGCCTGGTGTCAACCCTGCGTTAGTGAAAAATGGATGGTCCTGTGTCAATGGTTTTGATCCAATATTGTTGAGATAAGTGGAAGTATGGAGAACAAAATGTCAAGGAAAACCGAATGGAACAATTATAAGATGGATGGAGGTGGGGGGATGAAAGGGGTAATCCTAGCAGGACCTAAGACAAGTGGCCCCCTGTGGGGACCATCAGAAGCATTTCAGAAGGGAGCTGGTTATTTCCTTTGGGTAAATCAAAAGAGATCTGAGAAACCTGGAAAACTAGAATTGCATACATGAAACAACTGCACATACAGGTATTAGAATGGCTTTGCTATTACAACTGAGAGATATGAAAAATTTAACTGATCAGGTTTTGACCCTTCTAAAGAGGAAAAATGTGACAAGAATTCAATTGGGGTGCGCAAAGATGACCTGAAGAAAGTTAGCTGCAAAAATAATTGGAATTCAGTGTCGACTTCTAGGGAAGACAAACAGACGAATTACTCTAGGGTAAAACCTGAAACCAACAGAGACAGACCCCCCTCAAAAAAGTATTGAGAGTCTCCTGTTTCATAGCAGGTGTAAAAGAGGCTAAAGGCCTCTTATAGGGCCCCACACAGGATGATTACCATAAAACTTGGGTCCTGTATCCTGACTGCCGTGCCTGTTTGCTGAGACAGAAGCCCCAGTTTGACTAGTTGGTCATCTCAGTATGCGTAAACATTGTAATTGTGATATGGAGACAAAGTTATCCATAGTTATTCAATTTTTTTCCTTTTATGAGTTAACAGCCCCCCAGTTGTTTTTTTTTTTTTAGCTGGGCACAAAGATGTTCGGAATAAATATTACATTTCCTAGCCTTCTTTGTAGTTAAGTTTTGACCACATGAATACATTTTTAAAAACTTAATTCCAGTATATTAACGTACAGTGTTACGTTAGTTTCAGGTGTACAATAGAGTCAACTCTTCTGTGCACCCCCGGTGCTCATCAGGACAAGTGTACTCCTCAATCCCCATCACCTGTTTCACCCATTCCCCTCCCACCACCTCCCTTCTCATGCCCATCAGTGTGTTCTCTGTAGTTAAGAGTCTGTTTCTTGCTTGCTTCTCTTTTTCCCTTTGCTTGTTTGTTTTGTTTCTTAAATTCCACATATGAGTGAAATCCTATGATATTTGTCTTTCTCTAATGGACTTATTTTGCTTAGCATTATACTCTCTAGCTCCATCCGTGTCATTGCAAATGGCAAGATTTCATTCTTTTTATGGCCAAATAACATTCCATTGTGTGTGTGTGTGTCTTATCTATTCATCTATCAATGACCACTTGGGCTGCTTCCATAATTTGGCTATTGTAAAAAAAAATGCTGTAATGAACATAGGGGTGCATGCGTCCCTTTGAATTAGTGCCTTGGTATTTTGGGGGTAAATACCCAGTTGTGTGATTAATGGATTGTAGGGTGGTTCTGTTTTTAATTTTTTGAGGCCTCCATACTGTTTTCCATGGTGTCTGCACCAGTTTGCTTTCTCACAAGCAGTGCAAGAGGGTCCCTTTTTCTCCACATCCTCGCCAATGCTTTTTGTTTCGTGTGTTTTTAGCCCCTCTGATAGTGCATTATAGTTTTGGTTTGCATTTTCCTGATGATGAGTGATGTTGAGCATCTTTTTATGTGTCTGTTGACAATTTGTATGTCTTCTTTGGAGAATTGTCTTTTCACATCTTCTGCCCATTTTTTAATTGGTTTATTTATTTTTGGGGGTGCGCAGTTGTATAAGTTTATATATTTTGGATGCTAACCCGTTCTTCAATATGTCATTTGCAAATATCTTCTCCCATTCGGTAGTTTGCCTTTTAGTTTTGTTGATTGTTGCCTTCACTGTGCAGAAGCTTTTTATTTCGATGTAGCCCCAGTCGTTCATTTTTGCTTTGATTTCCCTTGCCTCAGGAGGCATATCTAGAAAGATGTTGCTACTGACAACGTCAGAGTAATTACTGCCTGAGGTCTCTTCTAAGATTTTTATGGATTCAGGCTCACATTGAATCCATTTTGAGTTTATTGTCATGTACGGTGTAAGAATGTGGTCCAGTTTCATTCTTTTGCATGTAGCTGTCCAGTTTCCCCAATACCATTTATTGAAGAGACAGTCTTTTTCCCATTGGATATACTTTGCTGTTTTGTTAAAGATTAATTGACCGTATAGCTGTGAGTTTATTTCTGGATTTTCTATTCTGTTCCATTGATCTGTGTGTCTGCTTTTGTGCCAGTACCATGCTGTCTTTGTGATCACAGCTTTGTAGTATACCTTAAAGTCTAGAATTGTGATATCTCCAGTTCTGCTTTTCTTTCTGAAAATTGCTTTGGCTATCTCGGGTCTTTTGTGGTTCCATACAAATTTTAGGATTGTTTATTCTAGGTCTGTGAAAAATGTTGTTGGTATTTCGATGGGGATTGCATTAAATCTGTAGATTGCCTTGGGTACTATAGACGTTTTAACAATAATTGTTCTTCCAATCCATGAGCATGGAATGTCTTTCTGTTTCTTTGTGTTGTCTTTGATTTCTTTCATCAGTGTTTTATAGTTTTCAGAGTAGAGACCTTTTCACCTTTTTGGTTAGGTTTGTTCCTAGGTATCTTATTATTTTTGGTGCAGTTGTAAGTGAGGTCGTTTTCTTAATTTCTCTTTCTGCTGCTTTGTTATTAGCATTTAGAAATGTAACATATTTCTGCACATTGATTTTGTATCCTGCAACTTTACTGAATTCTTTATTCTAGTAGTTTTGGGTACAGTTTTTCAGGTTTTCTATATACAGTATCATGTCATCTGCAAATAGTGAAGGTTTTACTTCTTCTTTACCAATGTGCATGCCTTTTATTTCTTTCTGTTTTTTGATTGCTGTGGCTGGGACTTCCAGTAAGAGGTTGAGTAAAAGTGGAGAGAGTGGACATGCTTGTCTTGCTCCTGACCTTTAGGGGAAAGCTATCCATTTTTCCCCATTGAGTTTGATGTTTGCTGTGGGTTTTGCATATATGGCCTTTATTATGTTGAGGTATGTTCCCCCTGAACCTACTTTGTTGAAGGCTTTTATCATGAATGGATGTTATACTTTGTCAGATGCTTTTTCTGCATCTATTGAGATGATCATATGGTTTTTATCCTTTCTCTTATTGATGTGATGTATCACATTGATTGATTTGTGAGTGTTGAACCACTCTTGCATTCTGGGAATAAATCTCACTTGATCATGGTGAGTGATTTTTTTAATGTATTGTTGGATCCAGTTTGCTAGTATTTTGTTGAGGATTTTTGCATCTATGTCCATCAGAGGTATTGGCCTGTAGTTCTCTTTTTTGGTGGTGTATTTTATCTGGTTTTGCTATCAGGATCATATTGGCCTCATAAAATGAATTTGGAAGTTTTCCTTCTTATATTTTTTGGAATAGTTTGAGTAGAATAGGTATTATTCTTCATTAAATGTTTGGTAGAATTTTCTTGTGAAGCCATCTGGCCCTGGACTTTTATTTGTTGGTAGTTTTTGGATTACTGATTCAGTTTCCATGCTGGTAATCGATCTGTTCAAATTTTCTATTTCTTCCTGCTTCAGTTTTGGTAGGTTATATGCTTCTAGGAATTTAAGCTGTTTTTTCTAGGTTGTCTAATTTGTTGGCATATAGTCTTTCATGATATTCTCTTATAGTTTGTATTTCTGTGGTGTTGGTTGTTATTTCTCTTTCATTGGTGATTTTGAGTTCTCTCTCTCTCTCTCTCTCTCTCTCTCTCTCTCTCTCTGATGAGTCTGGCTAGAGGTTTATGAATTTTGTTGATCTTTTCAAATCTTTTTTTTTAAAGATTTTATTTATTTATTTGATAGAGATAGAGACAGCCAGCGAGAGAGGGAACACAAGCAGGGGGAGTGGGAGAGGAAGAAGCAGGCTCCCAGTGGAGGAGCCTGATGTGGGGCTTGATCCCAGAATGCTAGGATCACGCCCTGAGCCGAAGACAGACGCTTAACGACTGTGCCACCCAGGCACCCCTTGTTGATCTTTTCAAATAATCAGCTCATGGTTTCATTGATCTGTTCTTTGAGGTTTTTTGGGGGGTTTCTATATCATTTATTTCTGCTCTAATCTTTATTATTTCCTTCCTTTTGCTGGTTTTGTGTTGTCTGTTATTTTTCTAGCTCCTTTAGGTGTTAGGTTGTTTATTTGAGATTTTTCTTGCTTCTTGAGGTAGGCCTATGTTGCTATGAACTTCTGTTAAATAACTGGTTTTGCTGCATCCCAAGATTTTGGGTCATTGTGTTTTCACTTTTGTTTGTTTCTGTGTAATTTTTTATTTCTTCTTTGATTTCTTGGTTGACCCAGTCATTGTTTTGCATGTTATTTAATCTTCATGTATTTGTGGTCCTTCCAGACTTTTTCTTGTGGTTGATTTCTACTTTTATAGCATTGAGGTCAGAAATGATGCATGTTATGACTTTGATCTTTTTGAATTTGTTGAGGCTGGTTTTGTGGCCTAATACATGATCTGTTCTGGAGAATGTTCCAGGTGTACCTGAAAAGAATGTGTATTCTGCTGTTTTAGGATGAAATTTCTGATAATATCTGTTAAATCTATCTGGTCCAAAGTAGTACCTCATTCAAAGGTACTGTTTTCTTGTTGATTTTCTGTTTAGATGATATGTCTATCAATGTAAGTGGGGTGTTACAGTCCCCTACTGTAATCGTATTGCTATCAATTAGTTCCTTTCTGTTTGTTATTAACTGTTTTGTGTATTTGGGTGCTCCCGTGTTGGGTACATAAATATTTACAATTGTTATATCTTCTTGTTGGATTGTCCCCTTTATTATTATATAGTGTCCTTCTTTGTCTCTTTTTTACCTTTATTTTAACATCTATTTTGTCTGATATTGCTACTCTGACTTTCTTTTGAAATCCATTTGCATGATAAATGTTACTGTACCCTCTCACTTTCAATCTGCAGGTGTCTTCAAGTCTGAAAGGAGTCTCTTGTAGGCAGCATAGAGATGGGTCGTGTTTTTTTTTTTTTTAATCCTCTCTGTCACCCTGTGTGTTTGATGGGAGTGTTTAGTCCATTTATATTCAAAGTGATTATTGATATGTATTGCCATTTTGTTACTTGTTTTATGCTTGTTTCTGTAGGTTTTCTCATCCTTTCTTATCTTTCTCTCTTTCGTGGTTTTGTGGTTTTCTTTAGCTCTTGGATTCCTTTCTCTTTAATTTTTGCATATCTATTACTGGTGTTTGAAATGTTGTTACCTTTAGGTTTATATATAATATCTTACGCATATAGCAGTCTATATTAAGTTGATGGTCACTTAATTTTGAACCCATTCTTTATTCCTCTCCCCACGTTTTAGGTATATGGTGTCATCATTAGAGTGAAAAGTAGCATCCTAGTTGCCACTAGAAGGGATAGAACAGAGTTGGAATACTTTCTTTCTTTTTTTTTAGTTATTGTTTATTTTTTTAAATTTTATGTTATGTTAGTCACCATACAGTACATCATTAGTTTTTGATGTAGTGTTCCATTATTCATTGTTTGAGTATAACACCCAGTGCTCCATTCAATACCTGTCCTCCTTAATACCCATCACTGGGCTAACCCATCCCCCCAACCCCCTCCCCTCTGAAACTCTCAGTTTGTTTTCCAGAGTCCATAGTCTCTCATGGTTCGTCTCCCCCCGATATTCCCTCCCCCCTTCATTTTTCCCTTCCTTCTCCTAATGTCCTCCATGCTATTCCTTATGTTCCACATGTAAGCGAAACCATATGATACTTATCTTTCTCTGCTTGACTTATTTCACTTAGCATAATCTCCTCCAGTTCCATCCATGTTGATGCAAATGGTGGGTTCATCCTTTCTGATGGCTGAGTTGTATTCCATTGTATATATGGACCACATCTTCCTCATCCATTCATCTGTTGAAGGGCATCTTGGTTCCTTCCACAGTTCGGCTGTTGTGGACATTGCTGCTATGAACATTGGGGTGCATGTGGCCCTTCTTTTCACTACATTTGTGTCTTTGGGGTAAATAACCAGTAGTGCAATTGCTGGGTCATAGGGTAGCTCTATTTTTAACTTTTTGAGAAACCTCCACACTGTTTTCCAGAGTGGCTGTACCAACTTTCATTCCCACCAACAGTGTAAGAGGGTTCCCCTTTCTCCACATCCTCTCCAACATTTGTTGTTTCTTGCCTTATCAATTTTTGCCATTTTGACTGGTGTAAGGTGGTTATCTTAGTGTGGTTTTGATTTGAATTTCCCTGATGGCTAATGATGTTGAACATTTTTTCATGTGTCTGTTAGCCATTCATAAGTCTTCTTTGGAGAAGTGTCTGTTCATATCTTCTGCCCATTTTTTAACTTATTTGTTTTGTTTTTTGGGTGTTGTTTGAGAAGTTCTTTATAGATCTTGGATGCCAGCCCTTTATCTGTAGTGTTATTTGCAAATAGCTTCTCCCATTCTGTGGATTGCCTCTTAGTTTTGTTGCCTGTTTTCTTTGCTGTGCAGAAGCGTTTTATCTTGATGAAGTCCCAAAAGTTCATTTTCACTTTTGTTTCCCTTGCCTTTGGAGATGTGTCTTGAAAAAAGTTGCTGTGGCCAATGTCAAAGAAGTTACTGCCTACGTTCTCCTCTAGGATTTTGATGGATTCCTGTCTCACATAGAGGTCTTTCCATTTAGAGTTTATCTTTGTGTATGGTGTAAGAGAATGGTTGGGGAATACTTTCAAAGCCGCATTTCCAGAGAATTATCATTATTTGACCTGTTTGGTAGTTACTTGGAAAACTCCACTTTTGGCCTGACTTGGAGCTTGCCCAGTGTGCAAAGGTTTTTATTCAGAGAACTTGTAAAAAAAAAAAAAAATCAGAGGCACTTCTTGAAGTGCCTTTAGTCGTTGTACTTAAAGTGGTAGATAACATTTGGGGCAAGCACTAGGTTAACCAAAAGCTTAAATGGAAAAACTGGTAAATGAGATGTCTGTAGGGAACTTTGGAAAACTCTGACCTATGTATGGAAATCTAGAAAGCCATGCACATATAGAAGGCTATGTACATGCTCAGGAAAAAATTGAGAAGATGCTAAGCTCTTCTATCTGACTAACCTTGAGGCACAGTGCAAGCAGGAAGTAAAGGCTAAGGCAGAGCTGGAAACTGGCTGAGCATTAGAGGCATGCTCTGTGTGCACATACAGTCCCTCAGCAAAGGCTAGGAGACGTTGGTTTCAGGTATCTAAGGAAAATTGTGTGTAACCATTAACTGAACACAAGCTAACAAAGGCTTTAGTGGCAACACATGACAAAGAATACAGAATTCACAGAATTCCTTCACAAAAGTCACTAAACAAACAACAACAAATCCTGGAAGGGGGAGAAATTGACTTCCAGAGTTGCCATATTATATTATTTAAGGTATCCAGTTTCCAAGAAAAGTTATGAGGCATGCAATGAAAGAAGAAAGCATGGCCCATCCACAGGAAACTTGTAGTCAGTGGAAACTATCTCTGAGGAAGCGGAGATGTCAGAGTTACTAAAGACTTGAAATAAGCTATTTTAAATATTTTTAAAGAATTAAAGGAATCCAGGGCACCTGGGTGGCTTAGTCAGTTAAGCATCTGTCTTTGGCTCAGGTCATGATCCCAGGGTTCTGGGACCAAGTCCTGCATTGGGCTCCCTGCTCAGCGGGGAGTCTGCCTCTCCCTCTACCTCTCCCCCCTGTATGTAATCTCTTTCAAATAAAAAATAAATTTTTTTTAAAAAAGGAATTAAAGAGATCCATATCTAAAGAACTAAAGGAAAACTTTTACCCTGTTTGCATAGTGCCTAAAGGTTAGTCAGACGTAAGAACTTAGAGTCTTCTCCTCCATTTTTTCCTCAGCATGTAAAGATTGGTGAGAGCAATGTCTCACCAATAAGGAAAACAACAATAAAAAGAGAAATTATAAAAAAGGGAAGCAAATAGAAATTCTCAAGTTGGAAAGAACATCTGAAATGAAAAATTCAGTAGAAGTGCTCAGGGGTAGATTTGATCAGGCAGAAGAAAGAATCAGTGGATTTTAAGATAGGTCAATTGAGATGATCCATTCTGAGGAGCAGAAAGAAAAAGCAATAGAAAAAATGGACAGAACCTAAGAGACTTGTAGGGCACCATCAGGCATACCAATGTATTCATAACAGGAGTTCCAACAGGAGAGGAGAGAAGAAAAGCAGCAGAAAGAATATTTGAAGATATAATAGCTGAAAACTTCACAGATTTGATTAAATACATAAATCTACACATTCAAGAAGCTTAATAAATTCTAAGTAAGATAAACTCAAAGAGATCTGTATATAGACACATCATAAACTGTCAAAAAGCCAAAGACTGTATCTTGAAATCAGCAAGGAAAGTCAATCATCACATACAAGATATCCTCAATAGGATTAGTAGCTGATCTCTTTTCGGAAACTACAGAGGATAGAAGGCAGTGGGGTGCCTTCTTTTAAAGTACTGCAAGAGAGGTGCGTAGGTGGCTCAGTCAGTTAAGCATCAGCCTTCGGCTTAGGTCATGATCTTGGCGTCCTGGGATTGAGCCCAGTGACAGGCTCCCAGCTCAGTGGGGAGTCTGCTTCTCCCTCTGCCCCTCCCCGCTGCTCATGCATATTCTCTCTCTCTCTCTCTCTCTCTCTCTCAATAAATAAATAAATAAATAAATGAATGAATGAATGAATAAATAAAATCTTTTTAAAAAGTACTGAAAGTTAAAGATTGTCAACCAAGAGTTCTGTATTCTGCAGGCTATCTGTTAAAAATGAAGGAGAATTTAAGTCATTTCCCAATTAAAAACAACAACAAAAACAGACAACTGGGAGAATCTGTCAGCAGACCTACCCAACAAGATATATTAAAGGGAATCCTTCAAAATGAAACAGAGGGACTCTGGTCAGTTACTCAAAGCCACATGAAAAAAGAGAGTATTGGTAAATGAAACTATATAGGTAAAAATATAATAGATGTATTTTTTGTTTGTAATTCTTTTTTATCTGATTTAAAAGATAGTTGTGTAAAGCATTGCTTATAATTCTTTATTGATGGGCAGTGTATACAGCTGTAACTTTATTACAATAATAGTACAGAGGATGACAAATGGAATGGAGATAAACTGGAGCAGTTTTAAATATTATTATTTTAAATATTATTATTTAAATTGGTATTAATCCAAACTAGGTTGTTTTAAATCAAGAAGATAATTGTCATTGCAGGGTCAACCATTAAGAAAATAACTCAAAAATATAAAAATATAAAATATAAAAGTAAAATATAGTAAATAAATGTTATAGTAAAATAACTCAAAAATATAGTGAATAAATAAAATAAGGAAATGAAATGGTACACTAGAAAATTTCTTTTATCACAAAAGAAGGCAGTAGTGGAGGAATAGACTAACAAAAAAGATGTAAGATATATGGAAAATAGCAAAATGGCAGGCATAAATCCTACCTAGTTAGTAATCACATTAAATGTAAATGTATTAAACACTCAAAACGCAGAAATTAAAATGGATAAAAGAAATATGGTCCAACTGTATGCTGACTACAAGAGACATACTATACATTCAAAGTTACAAATAGGTTAAAAGTTAAAGGGTGGAAAAATCATGTGAACCGTAACTAAAAGAGAGCTGGAGTGACTGTGCTAATATCAGATGAAATAGACTTTAAGACAAAACTGTTGGTAGAGACGAAGAGACAACTTTAATCATGATAAAAGTGTCCATCAAGATAAAACAATTCTAAACATATATGCAGCTAACAACAGAGCTCCAAAATACATGAAGCAAAAACTGACATAAAAGCATATGTGAATGGGAGGTATTGCTGTGGCTATCTTTAGAATACATAATCTGCTACATCCATATATATTAAAAATTGGAAAAATTACACCACTTTTAGAATTTATCTTATTCTAGTAACAGTCATTTAGATCTCTGTTATGGAAATTAATGAATTGATTACGCCTCAAATTTCACGATCACTTATTAAGCCCAAATTAGCACCATTAACAATGTAGAGTGTATACAGTTCACATGACTTAAAAAAGAAACCACCCTTGTGTCTAGGTTGGTCATCTCTTGTACATCAGTCTGACTTCCCCTGGAGTTTTGATACCATGTATAGATAGAAATCGAGGGTTGTGGGTGATTTACTAACATCCAAATTATGGGGCACAAATGTTTACGGTTTAGTAGGAAGCTGAGGCTTCCTTTATTGGACATTTGAAATGCCGTTCTTCACCCAATAGTGGACATAATCCATGTTGTACTAGTGATTTGTCCCTGAAAGGGGACAGTATATGTCAAAATGAACATTAATAGATATGGTAGGTGGGTAGGCAGGCTTTCTACAAGTAGCCCCCAGGATTCCAGGTCCTAATCTCCAGGATCTGTAAATGTAATTAGATATCACTTCTATGAGATTGCGTTGTTATATGACACAGTTGATCTGTTAAAAAAAAAAAAGTAGGTTATGGAGCATCCGACTCTTGATTTTGGCTCAGGTCATGATCTCAGGGTTGTGGGATCAGCCCCATGTCAGGCTTTGCACTGGGCGTGGAGCCTGCTTAAGATTCTTGCCTTCTCCCTCTGCTCTTCCTACTGCTTGCGCGCGCGCTCTCTCTCTCTCTCTCTCTCTCTCTCTCTCTCTCTCTCTCTCTCTCTCTCAAAAAAAGTAGGTTATCAGAGTGAGCCTAATCTAATTAAGTGAGCCCTTAAAAGTAGAGAACTTTCTCCAGCTAGTGGTAGATGAGGAGGGATGGAAGGAATGTCAGAGAGATTGAAAACATGAGAAGGGGCACCTGGGTGGCGCAGTTGTTAAGCATGTGCCTTCGGCTCAGGGCGTGATCTGCTGGGAGCCTGCTTCTTCCTCTCCCACTCCCCCTGCTTGTGTTCCCTCTCTCGCTGGTTGTCTCTCTCTCTCTCTGTCAAATAAATCTTAAAAAAAAAAAACAAAAACGTGAGAAGATTCAGTACATCATTCCTAGCCTGGAAGATGCAGGGACCCACCTGATAAGAAATGCAGGTGGCCTCTAGGAGCCGAGAGGAACCTCTAGTTGCCAGCCAGAAAGGGAATAGGGACCTTAGTCCTACAACTGCAAGGGAATGGATTCTGCCCACAACCTAAATGAACTTTAGGTTGAAGCAGATTTGCCCCCAAGGCCTGGAGATAAGAGCCCAGCCCAGCCTCACCTCTTGAGAGACCCAGAGCAGAGAACCCAGATGAGTCCCCCAGACCGCTGACGTACAGAACCATGAGGTAAATAAATAGCCGTTGTTATAAGCTGCTTGGTTTATGATGATTTGTTACACAGCTGTGGAAAACTAGGACAGTGGATCAAGAGAGCACCAGGGTAGAATCCCATTATTTCTTTTCTTTTTTCCTCCTGTGGTCACAGGAATGAGGTACACCCTAGATGGTGCGTAAAAGCACTACAAAGATGTCTGTGACAAGTGATGAGTATCACAAATTCAGGTATTTCTCCAAAACAAAAAGAAAATCTGTTCATTTAATGATTTTCATGTATGTGATAGAGTTTTTTTTTTATTGTTTCAAAATACCGTCTTCCATTATGGAAGGTGACTGAGCTCTAATCCTGCCTGGGGGATTTATAGACTAAGGCAATAATAATTCAACAAATGACTGGGGGAATATGACTGTGAGAAGGGCCTACCTGATCCATGTACACAATTTCCACTTTATTCTTAAAGCAGCAAAGAGTGGTAAGGTGTATTTTCACTGATTCTGTGGAATTTAAAGGACTCGTTTAGGGAGATTTTTGAATATGTATTTTTGGAGGCTTCTTTGGAAATTTAGTAGATTTATGTAGGGCTATCCTTTGTTAATGAAATTTTGCCTCACTGAAATGTTCGTGTACCAAGCAGAGGCGATAAAGCTCAGACTGTTGGTCATTCTGCAGCCCCACCAAAGTACAACATTGTCCTGCTCTCAGGTGTTGTCTCTGGCCAATAGCAGCAGCCTCATCTGGCGTTTTGTTATGAATCAACACATGGCTGACTTAAAAATGCTTAAGCAAACCCTTCTTTACATTGAATTTTTCATTCCTATATATCTCATTCTGTTCATAGAGTCAAATGCTTTAAAGCTTTGGTTTGAATAAAAAAGAAACTTAAGGGGCGCCTGCGTGGCTCAGTTGGTTAAGCATCTGTCTTCGGCTCATGATCCCAGAGTCCTGGGGAGCCCCACATTGGGCTCCCTGCTCAGAGGAGAGCCTGCTTCTCCCTCGCTCTTTGCCTACTGCTCTGCCTAGTTGTGCCCTCTCTCTGTCAAATAAATAAATAAAATCTTAAAAAAAAAAGAAACTTAAAAACACACAGGGCTGAGTTTGATACTTAACCCACAGAAGAAGAAATTTTCCATCTCTGTCATTCTTTCTCAATCTCATTTTCTCCCCCTCCCTCTCCCCTTCTCTCTTGCCTCCTCCATCCACCTCCTGTTTTTAATATGTATCCCTCCCCCACCTTCATGCCAAAAGGCTTTAAGCTGAGCATAACTCTCACTTGGGCTTTCCCCTTTTGCCAGTTAATTTCAGAAATTTTCAAAGATTAAATATAAATTACTTTGAAATAGTGAGGCACACCTTTTTGCAATAATCCTTACATCCAAAAGAAGGTTGAACTTTTGAACAATTCATTTATAAGGTGGGGGAACCTATTCAAACTTACACAAACATTTTTTGGCATGAGGTTTTGAGGTTGAGAGATAATTAACCCATTCCACGAGAAAACCCATTTCCTTACTAAAGGATTACTCTCTTAGATACACTTTTATCCCTCAGGCTTAACTTCTTTCCATGTTTTATTCCTCTGGTCTTCCTCTGCTGTGCTGTTTCTGACATAGAAATTATCTGGGGGAAGGTAGTTTTAGGGCAGAGGCAAGACCTGACTCAAGATGGGACCAGGAGAGTCTTGCTAGGACAACAGGAAGCAGATTGATGGTCTTCGATTACTTCATGTACTCTACGTTGTCCTAGGCAGAGTAGCTGGATTCCATTAATTACACACATGAATGCACTCAATAAAGTCCTAGAAGCCTGTATTCCAGGTGAAAATTCCCTGTCTGAATCATCTGTTTGTGTAAAAGATGTGCTACGTTTCCAATGCTTTGTGTTCAAAATTGCACTTATTATGTTTCATCTGGGTCACAAACTCAATGCCTCTAGAGGCAAGGAAGGTAGACAATAGAAGATAGTGGGGACTCTGATAAATTGAGAGCATGTACTCTGTCTTAAGGCTGTCCTTTTTGGAAATGTAGGAAGCATTTGCAGTAAGCAGGCTTTTGCATCTGAGGTGAGCACTGGAGGAATAGGGACACCGCACTGACTGCCTCTGCAATGGTCCCCAAAGCTTCTATGAGAAAAATCTAAATTCAATGACCTCAGTCACCACCATCATGTTAACGTGAATTATAAATTCCATGATCAGAAAGGGATGAGGGGTCTTAGGTGGTAGCTCATGTATTACATTACAAAACAGTAATCAGCCACTTTCCATTTTTTCTGGGACTATCCCAGCACAAACTGGGTGGAGTGAGGACTTGGTTCCAGTTACCGCTATGCAGTGAATCCAATAAGCATGATTTTCTAGCAGGGAATCCCTGAAGTTGATGAGCTTTGCTAGTCCCTCTGACACTTAAATTTAATAACTTAGTGATTCTAAAACTCTATTTAAATATTGTTTCAGAGCATAATATATTGTACACTTGATTTAAAACAGAAACTCCACTGTATTCAGTCAACAAATTAATCTGATTCTACCAGTGATTCATAGCAACCACGTAAACAGCCAGAAGGAACCAGAAAATTTTTCTTCAGTAAGTCCTCGTGAGGCAGCATCTTTCCCTAAATCTTTATTTCTGAAACTACCCTTGAAGAATGGATGCAATTGCCTCAGGGAATAAATTTTTCCTCGGACCCTGTCATTTGGCCTCTGTTGGGGTTTAGTCAGGTTTTCCAAGTAAGTCTCCTATCAATTGTCCAATTGTACCTTCTCAGAACTCTTTCTCCAGAGTCATCATACAGTATAATAAAAAAACCCCACTGTATTGTACACTTGAAACTAATATAACACTGTATAGCAACTACACTGGAATTAAAATAATAATTTCAAAAAACCCCAAGAAAATACAGTGGTTTTATGTATTTATTGCTGACTTCCCATAGATTTTCCAGTCCCAGTTTATATATCCAGGTTAATATTGATGTAAAAGATCACACCCTTGTCCAAATTATATAATCCATTATGTGCCTATTCTTCACTCAGATGACTTATTTGTATACTCCATATGTACACCTTCTAAGGGAGAACTAATGAGGAAAATGAGATCACAAGGAACCCTTGGTTTCAATCAAAGTTCACCAACTCATCCAGTTGCTAAATCCAGCTTATAGGAATGTTTTATCTTGACCGTTGCTTTTAATTTTTATGAAATAATAGCAAACATTTATAAATGGGGGAAATTTCATAGAAAATCCATATTTTTGCTTCCTCTTTCAGAAAATCAGAAGACCAGTCAATACTGGTCTCAAAATTTGCATGCCCTTCTGTGTTTACCTTAAATACAAAAGGTTGCTTACTGCAAATACTTGCTATTCTCTGAAAGCTTGTGTCTGGGGAGAGGGCAAGAAGGCAAGCTTACCTTGTGAGGGCAAGGTCCCTAGAGATAGCCTCCAACCAATAACAAGTGGGCTGTTGGTAGATAAAAACACCCCAACTTCTTTGTTGATCAACTGAGGTGTCAGACATGTTCTCAGTGCTTCCCAGTATTCTCCAGAAGGATTGAGCCCCAGTTGCCCACAGTGGTATGTAGCTGGCTTGATAAAATATCTTTTTTTGGTTTTCTTCCCTTCATTATCTCACTTCCCTACTTCCAAACATGTTTACATACTTCCTAAAGAAACTGCTTGAACACAAATCTTTGTCTCAGGATCTGTTTTTTCGGGAAACCTAAACCAAGACAGGAAATCTGATCTAGTCCTTCAAAATTCATTTCGACCAAATTAGGTATAGTGCTAAAGAAGACTCGTTTACAGTTTAGAGTCACTTTGCAGCTTTTTTTTTTTAAGATTTTATTTATTTATTTATTTGACAGAGATAGAGACAGCCAGCGAGAGAGGGAACACAAGCAGGGAGAGTGGGAGAGGAAGAATCAGGCTCATAGCAGAGGAGCCTGATGTGGGGCTTGATCCTGTAACGCCGGGATCACGCCCTGAGTTGAAGGCAGATGCTTAACTGCTGTGCCACCCAGGCGCTCCCACTTTGCAGCTTTAAAATAAAATGAAAATCTTTAAAAGACTTCCTATATCTTTTATACTTATTGATGTTAATAAAATGCAGTATGTGGGCTTAGGGTATAAATCATTGTTGAATGCATTCAGTGAGGTCTCTGGAATACAGGATTCATAGTCAATGGCAGGAGAGCTGTTAATGTAAGGTCTACATCACCAAGGATGGATGTAGGAATACAATAATGTGGGACAGATCCTTGACACAGAACAGGGGCGAAATACAGCCTATGGAACAGTCTACCAAACTAAAAGGTTACTGATTGGGAGACGGTATTTGCAAATGACATATCTGATAAGCGTTAGTGTCCAAAATATATAGGGAACTTAGCTCCACACTTGAACAACCCAATTTAAAAATGGGCAAAAGACATGAACAGACATTTCTCCAAAGAAGACCTACACATGAAAAACAGACACATGGTCAACAGATTTAACATCACTCATCATCAGGGAAATGCAAATCAAAACTACAGTGGGATATCACTTCACACCTGTCAGAATGGCTAAACTCAAAAACACAAGAAGCAACAAGTGTTGGTGAGGATGTGGAGAATAAGGAAACCTCATGCACTGTCGGTGGGAATGCAAGCTGGGGCAGCCACTCTGGAAAACAGTGTGGAGGTTCCTCAAAAAGTTAAAAATAGAACTACCGTATGACCCAGTAATTGAACTACTGGGTATTTTCCCAAAGAATATGAAAACACTAATTCAAAAGGATATCTGCACCCTTATTATTTAGCATTATTTACAATAGCCAAATTATGGAAGCAGCTCAGGTGTCCATGGAGAGATGAATGCATAAAGATGTGGTATATATACAATGGAATATTACTCAGCTATCAAATAGAATTAAATCTTGCCATTTGCAACAACACGGGTGGATCCAGAGACTATAATGCTAAGGGAAATAGTAAGATGCCATATGATTTCTTCACTTATATGTGGAATTTAAGAAACAAAAAAATGAACAAAGAAGGAAAAAAAGAGACAACCTCCCAAAAACAAACTTTTAACTATAGAGAACAAATAGAGAGTTACCAGAGCAGAGGTGGGTAGGAGGATGGGGGAAATAGGTGACAGGGATTAAGAATACGCTTACCTTGGGGCGCCTGGGTGGCACAGCGGTTAAGCGTCTGCCTTCAGCTCAGGGCGTGATCCCGGCGTTATGGGATCGAGCCCCACATCAGGCTCCCCTGCTGTGAGCCTGCTTCTTCCTCTCCCACTCCCCCTGCTTGTGTTCCCTCTCTCGCTGGCTGTCTCTATCTCTGTCCTTTAAATAAATAAAATCTTTAAAAAAAAAAAAAAAGAATACGCTTACCTTGATGAGCACTGAGTAATGTATAGAATTGTTGAATCACTATATTGTGCACCTGAAACTAGTATAACACTCTATGTTAACTAACTGGGATTAAAATAAAAGGCTTAATTTTAAAAAGTCCTTGGGAGAGAATATCATCAAAAAATAAAAATGCAAATGACCATGAGAAAAACCTTTTCCTTGTTCTTTATTATTTTTCCTGTCTTCCTACCTGGAAAATGGGAAGACATGATGAGTGGAAGAGCAGCAGCCACCTTGTGACCATGAGGTTGAAAGCCATACACATCATGTGTGGTAAGGCAGGGAAATCAAAGGAGTGTGGGTGCTTGAAAAGAATATGGAGCCTCCCGATACGATGAATTAACCATTCCTAGTCTTTTTGTGTATGAAAGCCACCATTCAGAGAGTTTTATTTAGCTAGCGGCCACATGTAATCCTGATTAATAATTCCCTTCCATTTGTTTAAAAAAAATCTGTAGCCTGTGGGCCAAATCCGACCTGCTGCCTGATTTTGTAAATAAAGTTTGTGATATAGCCCTGCTCATTTGTTTATATGTTGTCTGTAACTACTTTTGTACAACAGCAAAGTTAAGTGGTTGTGACAGAAATCATATAGCCCACAACGCCCAAAATATTTACTCTCTGGTTCTTTTTGGAAATAATTTTCCAGCCACTGATATAGAATATAGCACTTATATAATATTTTAACTTATTTTTAAAAAATAAGCTGGCAAGGCATCTAATTGGTCATGGCTTGCTCTCACTACCCCACACTAGAGGATAGCTTAATAATCTCACCCTGTGTGTGTCTGCAATGGCTTTGAAAACTAAGTGGTGTGTAGTGGCAGTGTGGAAATGCAGCATTGAGCATGACTTTTTGGCTAATTGAAAGACTGTTAATTTACAAAGTTAATAGATGCCGATATGATTTTACTTGTAAGGATGCAACATGGTGGTATGTACAGTGAATGCCTAAGAATGTGGATGGTTGGGGGAGTCTGGGTGACTCCGTCAGTTAAGCGGCTGCTTTTGGCTGTTTTAATTCTGTTCTCCAACAGACTTGCATCCCATTTACTTATGATTCTTGCCTAAATTATCACTATGTTAAATTGCTTAATATTGATCTCCTAACATTCCCTCTACATTATAAGTTTTCATTTTATAGTAAAGAAAAGCTTTCCCTCCTTATCCCTTATTTGCATTTTATGCACTCAGTATAAACTAATGGTGTCTTATTTTATTCAATGGGTTAGACTCTTTTGTTTTCCTTATTTATTTTGCTCAGGTTGTCTCTTATTTGTCTAGTGCTAGCTCCTGTGTCCTTTAAACATGGCTCCATCTATATTTGACTATTCTAGAAACGTGAACTATAAAGTATTCTATTAATGTACATATTTTATCTGTCACTGAATACTTGTGGGTCCTTAGTGTATTTCCAGTTCTCTTTGGTGTCAAAAGGTATGCAAAGGTAGTATAAGACATAACTTCTTCCACCAAAGAATGAAAATCTCACTTATTATGGTAGTACTAACATAGATAAAGCAATTAGAGACCAATTAAAGATGATATATAATGTGATCTAGTTTTAAGTTTACTGATTATTTCTAGTTTATTACTTCTAAAGCTGATTCATACCACTTAAAATAGCAACACATCTCATCATTGTGAAATAGGAAACAATTCTTAGTCTGTAAGTAAGGCTTATTCCTATGACACTATATAGGAGAGAGTCAATTAGCAAGCTACCTAAGATTTGTCTCTCTGCCTTCAGTGTATGAAATGCAAATTTTAATGTAGTTAGACAAAGAATTTCAGGTTTTACAACATCACATATCACATAAATTTGTGGAATGTTATCTGGTAGAGTAGATGTTTGGCCAATTTTGTGGTTAGCTAGCTAATCCTTGAAATCAGTTTTATACATTCCAACTTTATATAGTACAATCAGCTAAGATTGTCTCACTGTATCCTCTATGTCTCGTACCATCTCTTTTGTATTTTTCATCCTTTTGTCTTTCTGGGGTTTTTTTTTTGTCTTTTTTTTCCCCCCAGACTAGTTTCTTCTGTTCTGTCTTCCAGAATACTAATTCACTCCCATTTTATCTGTCTGGTAACACTCATCTGTTGAATTCTTCATTTTGGCTATTGCCATTTTTTTTTTCTGTTCTAGAAATTCTCTTTTTCAAATGTGCTATAGAACTCACAGTTTCCAGTTCTCTCCTGAAAATTTCAGTCTTTTCTGTTTTTTAACATCGTAAACATAGTCATTTTAAGATCTGTATCTGATGTTAACTAGACCTATTGTAATGAGCATTTCACAAAATATACAAATATCGAATCTTTATGTTGTACACCTGAAACTAACATAATGTTGTAAGTCAATTATACCTCAATTTAAAAAAAATGGCAAAATAGTACAGGTCTATGGCTCCCAAACCTACATCTGATGTAAAAAGCTGGGCACCTCTATCTAGGTTCTAAATTTGAATTCAGTTCTGTGCAGAAGGCATTGTACTTGATCGATTTGGAGAATGGATCCAAGTTAGTCTAGCTCTAACTTTCACTTTTTGAAAAACTCCAGGGCTTTTCAGTAGATACCAGTTTTCCTTAGAGTTAATGGTTAGAACAGGGCTCCACAACAGCATTTATATAGGAGGTCAAGATAAATGGTTATTTAGGGAAGAAAAAGAACAATGGCAGAAGGAGTTTTAAGTGGAACTGAGTGTGTAATAAAAGCTCTGTGCATATCTAATAAGGCTACAGTCGATAGGTTGATTAAACACGTCAGGTGAGCAAATATATCAGAAAGACAAATTCTTCCCTGTCCTGTCGTATGATTGCAACATGGGCAAATGGGACCAAAGAGTCATAACATTAAACTATCACAATGATAAATAATGTCAAGGATGTTGTGTTACGTCGCAGTTCTTGCTTATGTTCTAAGTGTGAAATGAGCAATAATTTTAATGATAAACTTTATTTTGATGATGTGGTCGGCAATGTGTGTCCTTTCTGGGTTAAAATAATGAGAGAATTTCAAGGCAACTTCTTTTTTAAGACAAAGGAAATCATTTTTTATCTTAAATATGAAGTTTGTGGATTTTTTATCTTTTGAAATTATTTAGATAAGATCTAAGTGCTCATTGTGTGGATCTAGGTAGATAGGATGATGATAAAAGATGCCATCAGACCTCCTACTCATTTGCCAGTTCTACGATGGGAAGAATAAAAACACAGAGACTCAAAGCTAATTCAGATAAGCCCCAAAATTGTGTGGTTTCTTCAAAGTCATCATAGATGTCAGAGTAGGAGAATACTGCTCTTCTAAAATAGAATACTCGATAGGTCATGTCATGAGTGCTAGTTAGGGGAGAATTGTAGAACAGCATCACTTAAGTTTTTCCCCCTCCTTCTTTATCCATAATGTCTAAGATGGAAACGTTCTCTATTAACCCTCCTCTCAACTGACCCCCCCTTCTAAAAAAAAACCTGTCTGATAATTCTAATATCTAAAGCTCCATGGCTCTGTTTCTGTTGTGTGATGTTTCTGCTGGACTTTAGTCTTTAACAAGAGCCTCAATTATTCCTGTTTGAGGATCCACATTTCCAACAACAGTGCTAAAAGAATCTGTTCTTTTCCGGGAAAAAAGTGTGTGTGTGTGTGTGTGTGTGTGTGTGTGTTTGAAGAATGGATGATAAAATTATACAATGGGGTAGGATTATACTCTATAAAATTGCAGTCAAACATGGTGAAGAGGGAAGGGACTAGATCCATGCTGTGTCCAGATCTCAGCTTCTTTACTTAATATCTGGTAAGCCTCAGTTTCCACATCCTTAAAATGAAATATTAACAATAATTATTTCATGGAGTTGTCATAAGAAGTAAAAGAGATAATACGTATAAAGTACTCACCCCAGAGCCTGGCAAGCACTCAATAAATGTTAGCTATTATTATTCTTAGATATTCAGAGGAGAGAGTCTCAAGTTTTGCATGTAGGAAGCATTTAAGATGGCATTATGCATTAATTTATTCATCAGTTATTTTATTTGATATGCAATAAATATTTGTTGAAAGAAAGAATTTGAGCAACTGTAGAGAAGGTGAGCTGAATCTGAAAAGGAAGGGTGGAATCGTAAAGAGACAAGAGTAAAGGGTGCATAGAAACAGCCAGGGCAAAGCTGAGAGTCAACATGATTCACATGTGGGATAATGGGAAGATTGGGATGTTCCAGAGAAAGATAATAATCTACAGAAAAATGATGGGCAAGTATGATCTTGTAATGGTCTGTGATTATCTTCAATATATTGCCACTTCTGGGTCATCTTCTCCCGTTCCTAACTCAGTCTTATGGTATTAAGCTGATTATGTGTACAATAATGCAGCTATCACCTATCAAGTAAACGAATGGGCTTTTTCTCCTGATGTAATAGATACTCCTTGAGTAATCTGAAAGGCTCCATTCCATTAAAGTCTTTAGCTCGTGTGCCCTGTGTCTTTTTATATGTAATGATAAGAATCCTTGAGACCCATTTTACATGAAGTTACTAGAGCAGTGATTCTCAAGCTTTAGCTTATATTAGAACCACTGGGAAGAGAGCCTGTTACAGGACATATTACCGGGCCTCATTCTGAGAGATGTTGATTTCTTAGGTCTGGAATGTGTCCCCAGAATCTGCCTTTCTAATATGTTCCCAGGTGATGCTCAAGCTGCTGGTCCAGGGACCACGCTGTGAGAGCCACTGTACGAATGACATCGAGTTATGTCAAGTACTGAACTTGATAGAATTAGAGCATGTTTTCTTTAGGTAATTTTCTGAAATCTATATTTAGTTGTGCCTCCTACCCATGGAAGACAATTATTTGAAATAAGGTATAGGGAAAAAGACCCCATTTAATTTATATTTTATCTTAGTCATTCCCTTGCTGTAATTTTGGTTTTGATTGTCTTGCTGTTAAGGTTAACTGTTTTGAGAGGCCTAAGCTACCATTAAACTCCATTAGCGGTATAAATTTTCTGATACTTCAGAGCAGTCCCATTGCATTATTCATAAATCTGAATGGGTTGAGTGGGAGTTTTCCTACAAGTGATTTTTATAATAGGCCTTTCATAAATGTAAGCTTGGACTCTTTCATCAGTGCATTCTTGCTGTTCATAATACGTCAGCATTTTAAATAAAACGTATGCAAATTTTATGGCATTTTTCCTTTATGATCATATATCTCTTTAAAGGGAAATACACCTCACTTCAGATTCCTGCTAATTGTACGTGCTGTCGCCTCCTACCTAAATGAGTCACATGCCAAGTAAATCTTCTGACAAGTACCTCAAAGTTGAAGTAATTTTCACACATTCTGTCTCGTTCTTCCCTCATCGTTCTTGAATGCATTATGAGCAGGAAATTACTTTGCTGAGAAGAGTTAGAGGGAGGTTTCACCACATGGTGCCCTACATATCCACTCAGCTCCAGTCTTCTGTCAGTTCTGTCCATTTCCTCCTTGGCTGGGCCTCACTTCCTCAAATTAAATGAAGAGGAGACTTTTGGGGCCCTGTGTAGCTCAGTCGGTTAAGCATCTGATTCTTGATTTTGGCTCGGTGATGATCCCAGGGTCATGAGATGGAGCTGGCTTAGGGCGGAGCCTGCTTAAGATTCTCTCTCTCCCCCTCTCTCCCTGCCCCTTCCCCCCATGTGCTCACTCCCTATGTCTCTTAAAAAAAAAAAACCAACAGAAACAAAAACTAAAGGTTTTTGTGTGTGGCAGACTTCTAAATCTTGGTAAAAACAGGGAAGGAAATAGTGACAGCCCAGCCCAGTACCACGAATAATTTACAGCGGACTCTCATACCACCATGTTCTCAATCCCTCAGCTCTTCCCTATCACAAGGAGTTTCTCCTTAGGCCTCCATATTGCTTATGTCCAGGACCCTTCCTCCCCCTCTCCCCTGCTCTCATTCCTACTTCCCTTCCTGCAGGCCTCCTTCTCAGCCACGTTAATCTCTCTTTTTCTCTCTTTCACAGAATCATTCGACTCTCTTTTCTGGCTCTCAAACTTTGAGCAAGGGCCCCTGTATTTCTCCATTACAAAAGTTAGTCAAAATCCATCATCAAAGTATTTTTCTTAACGAACAAGCTATCTACCTCTGTGGTGATTTGGATCATTGCCCTAGAGAAGAATAAGTGGCTGCAGTCAGATTCTTTTCAGTATCTTTTTTTTTAAATTCCTGCCACATTGGTTAAAGGAAAGACCACTGAGAGTGCTTCTGTGGATTGGCACGAGTTTGAGAAAGAAAAGGAAGGTGAATTAAGAGGTGCATTCCTGGCTTCGAAGTCAGATTCCTGGTGCTGGGTCTGCTTTTCTTCTGCAGCGTTGTCTTTAAACAAGACAGTCTGTGTTTCTTCATTTGTTAACTGAAGGAGTCAGGTCAGTGTTCTACAAGCTTAAGCAGAAACCTAAAGACAAAATCAATTCACAGCGGTGCCCCTGAAGCAGGGAAGGGGGCCAGACCCACCCCCTTAAGTCTTCTTCCTCCTTGGCCCCTTGAGCTCCCTCACAGCCCAGTTGGGAAAACACTGATCTGGACGGTTTTCATCCATGGTTGTTCCCTGCTTTTCTCATGTTTCTGACCAGAATTCACAGTTCACTGTAAATGCTCCTTGTAAGTAGAATGAGAGTAGGTAGATGGAAGCCTGAGAGAAATGCTCCATGCATAGCTGAGGAATTTTGGAGTTGTCTGATGTTCAGTCATGCGTTGTTGCCCTGGGCTAAGCCATAACCAAATCTCCTTTGTCCCCACCCTACGTATTCAACGTATTTGAAGGTAAGCCAGTCAGAATTGCTGGATCACTATATCATACACCTGAAACTAGCATAACACTGTGTGTGAACTTTACTGGATTTAAAATTTAGAAAATAAAAAGTCTGTCACAGATCTGGCCTATTTAAGAAAAGATGTCCCTGTTGAAAAATATTTTTCTAGAAAAAAGAGTCTGGGGGTTATTTTGATTGAAATTTGACCTTTGGGGCGCCTGGGTGCCTCAGTTGGGTGTCTGCCTTTGGCTCAGGTCATGATCCCAGAGTTCCAGGATGGAGTCCTGCATCGGGCTCCCTGCTTGACAGAGAGTCTACTTCTCTCTCTGCCACTCACCCCGCTCGTGCTCTCTCTCTCTCTCTCAAATAAATAAATAAAATTTAAAAAATAAATAAAATTTGGTAGAGTTCACCTGTGAAGCCATCTGGTCCTGGACTTTTTTTGTGGGGAGTTTTTTGATTACTGATTCAATCTCCTGGCTGGTATTCAGTCCATTCAAATTTTTTATTTCTTCCTGTTTCCGTTTTGGTAGGTTATATGTTTCTAGGAATTTACCATTTCTCCTAGATTGTCCAGTTCGTTAGCATATAATTTTTTGTAATGTTCTCTTACAATCCTTTGTATTTCTGTGCTGTTAGTTCTTATTTCTCCTCTTTCATTTCTGATTCTGTTTATTTGAGTCCTCTCTTTTCCCTTGGTGAGTCTGGCTAAAGGTTTATCAATTTTGCTGATCTTTTCAAAGAGCCAGTTCCTGGTTTCATTTATCTGTTCTATTGGGCTTTTTTTAAAGCCTCTATTTCCTTTATTTCTGCTCTAATCTTTATTATTTCCTTCCTTCTACTGGTTTTGAGTTCTATTTGTTCTTCTTTTTCTGGCTCCTCTAAGTGTAAGGTTAGGTTGTTTGAGATTTTATTAGTTTCTTGAGGTAGGCCTGTCCTGCTATAATTTTCCCTCTTATGACACTAGCTTTTGCTGCCTCCCAAAGATTTTGGACTTTTTGTCTTTGTATTCTCTGCTCAGTTAGTTTTATTTGTGATTGCTCTGTGCATGATAGGACATTTCTTATTCCCTTCAGAGAACTGCTATCATTTTAACTGGACTTTATATCTTTTTTGTTTTATAGAGCCCTTCTGAAGAATACACCTATTTTGGGTATGTGTGATGGTTATACTTTCACTGTTGAGTAGAAGTAAAAGGTGCATAGATTTAGCAGGCAGACTTTGGTGTAAATTATGATTTTTCCATTTGGTAACCTTAGTCAAGTGACTTATGTGTTCTTTATTCAGTTTCCTTACTATAAATGAGGATAGTAATAGCTGCCATCATAGAATGTTGTGATTAAATAAGATAACACTTTAATTTGAAAACTCTAATTTTCTTCTCTGTTTCCACTCCATCTTCCATTTATTTTTCTGATACTTGATAAGATTTCCAAACTAGGTCAAGGTACCAAATGACCCAGTCAGTTCAAGTCCAGATGCACACAGTTCCAAATTTCCTTCTCCATAGTTTCATTTTTTTTCAACTGAGGGAACGTTTCTTAAGTGGACAAGCCTTACTCCAAGAGGCTTCAGTTTTCTAATTTTCTTGAACTTACTTCATTTAAATCCTGAGTAATTTCTCCCAATTTTATCCTATTATCAAGCAGTGTAAGGGACAGTAATGATAGGGAAAATCATATAACAGAGTAGTAAAGGTTAACAAGGGGCACCTGGGTGGCTTAGTAGGTTGAGTGTCTGACTCTTGGTTTCAGCTCAGGTCATGATCTCAGGGTCATGAGATCGAGCCCTGCATTGGGCTCCACGCTCAGTGGGGAGTCTGCTTGAGATCCTCTCCCTCTCTCTATGCCCCTCCCCCCACTCACATTTTCTCTCTCTCTCAAATAAATAAATAAATCTTAAAATAAACAAGAACAAGAAGTATAACATGAGCTGCTTTTGTTTACTACAAATATTATTCTTCAGAATTTTAGAGTCCAAAAGCATCAATGAAATCAATTCTCTGCATTAGTTTAATACATCATTTTTTTAATGATTTTTTTTATTATATTATGTTAGTCACCATACAGTACATCCCCGTATTCCAATGCAAAGTTTGATGCTTCATTAGTTGCGTATAACACCCAGTGCACCATGCAATACATGCCCTCCTTACTACCCATCACCAGTCTATCCCATTCCCCCACCCCCTCCCCTCTGAAGTCTTCAGTTTGTTTCTCATAGTCCATAGTCTCTCATGTTTCATTCCCCCTTCTGATTACCCCCCTTTTCTTTATCCCTTTCTTCCCCTACCGATCATCCTAGTTCTTATGTTCCATAGATGAGAGAAATCATATGATAATTGTCTTTCTCTGCTTGACTTATTTCACTTAGCATTATCTCCTCCAGTGCCGTCCATGTTGCAGCAAATGTTGAGAATTCGTTCTTTCTGATAGCTGAGTAATATTCCATTGTATATATGGACCACAGCTTCTTAATCCAGTCATCTGTTGAAGGGCATCTCGGCTCCTTCCACGATTTAGCTATTGTGGACAATGCTGCTATGAACATTCGGGTGCATATGGCCCTTCTCTTCACTACATCTGTATCTTTGGGGTAAACACCCAGTAGTGCGATGGCTGGGTCATAGGGTAGCTCAATTTTTAACTTTTTAAGGGACCTCCACACTGTTTTCCAGAGTGGCTGTAATACATCATTTTGACTAAATGTTGATTCTCCAGGTTAATCGCTTCTCAGTCTGGCAATACTTTATAAAATATCTATCCCCTTCTCAAATTCATACAAGAATCTTGATACTTTTTTTTTCAGATTAAAATGTCCCGTGAGAGCTGGGTATGTTGGAGTTGTGAAGCCTGAAGTGAATTCTTGTGGAATTCATTCAAGGAGATTTTCATGTTTTGTCTTCATTTGTTCCATGAATATTTATTAAATTTCTGAAGCAGAAATAACATAAGTAAGACAGCCTCTATCAACCCAAAATCCACAGTTGGATAGGAAGGAGAGATTTGCAAACCACCACGGCCTCAACTTAGTTGTTACTGCTCCTTTTTCATGTGTAAACCCTTCAGATCTCTGTTTAGTCTCAAACATATCATCTGTTTAGTTTGCTTCATAGAAACCATTGCCAATTCCTTTCTTCTCTGGCCCCCCTCCACTATACAGGCTGAAAAAGCCCGAGACTCACTTTCCTATTCTCCCTTGTCAATGAAATATAAGGGAAATTTTTCTGGGGCTCATGAAAAGTCTGTATCTTCTGATAAAAGAAACAAGGTACACGAGGAGAAAGTCTGCTTCAGTTTCATTTCTATCACATCCCACATTTGAATGTTGTCTTTTAATTGTGATGCTTGGAACTGGGAAAGCTGTCTTGCAGTTATGAAGACACCAGCTAAATTCCATATGTTAAGTATGGTCAAACATAACAATAGAAAGAGCCTAGGTGTTTGGTGACGTGGGTAAGCCACCAAACCAACTTGATGCTGCTCTACCTTAAGTAGTTCATGTCACTGTAGTTTTTTTTATTGTTGCTGTTGATTTTGTCATTGCAGATATTGCTGTTACTTGCTGCGCAAAGCGTTCCTCATTGATCAATCTGAAAAAAGTCACTTATGCCATTAACATTTCAGCCTTAATAATCTTAACTTGTCAGACCTTGCAAGGCCTGGGCAGAATAGGTCCATTCTGATTGTGATTAGGGGGTAGAATAAGAAAGAGGCAAAATAAAAAATGATCACCGTGGGGAAGGAAGGTTGTTGGGCACTAGGGAAGAAATAGTACCTGAAGAACAAAGAGAAGAAAAAACAAAGAGGGAATTCAGAGTACACATTTTGCCCTTATGATTGAACCTGGAGCAATCCTGAGTACAACCTTAAGAAAGAATGATTTTGGGGCGCCTGGGTGGCACAGTGGTTAAGCGTCTGCCTTCAGCTCAGGGCGTGATCCCGGCGTTATGGGATCGAGCCCCACATCAGGCTCCTCCGCTATGAGCCTGCTTCTTCCTCTCCCACTCCCCCTGCTTGTTGTTCCCTCTCTTGCTGGCTGTCTCTATCTCTGTCAAATAAATAAATAAAATCTTTAAAAAAAAAAAAAAGAATGATTTCACTCCTGTGGAATTTAAGGAACAAAACAAAGGAACAAAGAATACAAAAGAGATAAACAAACCCCAGACTCTTAAGTACAGAGTGTTCACTGGTGGTTGCAGGAGGGGAGGGGAGTGGGGGGATGGGTGCAAAGTAGGTGAAAGGAATTAAGAGTACACTTGTCTTTTTCTTTAAACAATGGATGGGTTATTTAATTAGGTTTTTTGTAAGAAATTTAGAACACCAATTTGTGAGGGTAAACTCCGTTTGTGAGAGAAAATACAGAGCAAGGTATCCCTGGAGCTGAGGAACAGCTTTCATTTGTGGCAGGATTTGCGAGTCCACAGATCAACCTTGCACTGCTCCGTAATCTCTTATTTCTCTTGCTCTGTGTTGAAGATCTCACTTTCCTGGTGTCTGGGTTCATGCATCTTCTTCTTGAAGTGAGAAGCATCAGTGAGAAGTTTGAGGATTTTCCCACCCCGATATAATTTTGGTGGAGGTTGGCAATGACAAATCTGTGTTGTGTTCTGTGCAGAGGAGCGCGATTGAGGGCCAGAGGTCCGGTGACAAGTAGGAAACCACGGCTCAGCTGCTTCAGGAAAACCACCCGCTTGCCTCTGTGGTGCCCAGTGAGGATGGTCACACTGGTCCCAGGAGTGATGCATTTTCCAGTTTTCTCACATGCTAATGGGAAGGTCTTTCTACCCTGGCTCAACAGCTTTCAAGGCACATCTTGAGTAGGATAAAACCTAGGCATTTTGTGAAGTTTAACCACTCAAGTCCCACTGTTCTTGTCAGCACCAACTGGTTCTGTGACTGTAGCAAGAACTGGATTAATCCTGGATTTATCTCCTTAATACCTCCTCTCGTACATAGCCTTTCTGGAATGCATATCCTATTGGGAATATCTAATTCCTTTCACTGGGACAGTGTTTTGGCTGTAGTGGGGCCTCCCCTTCTTTGGCATTTTAGCCTTGAGGTTACCCTTCTTAACCTTGCCACCAGTGTCAGCCTTCTTGGCTTCTGGTTTCCTCTCTTTGGCATCTGACTTCTCAACTTCTTCACCCGCCACCTTGCAAGATGGGAAAGAACAAGAGTACACTTATCTTGATGAGCGCTGAGAAATGTGTAGAATTGTTGAATCATCCTATTGTACACCTGAAACTGACATTATACTATATGTTAATTATACTTGAATAAAAAGTGGAAAGAAAACAAAAATGTAGTGTTTGATTTATAATTTATTATTTGCTATTTAATATCCTGATTACATGTGAACTGTGGCAGATTTTTAATTTCACCCTGGATCCATCATGTTCTATCGATGGTAGCTTGAATGATTAGAGCATGGAAATCAATCTTAGGACTGGTCTTAAGTATAGATCTTTAGAAAAGAATATCTGTTGTAAAAAAAAAAAAAGTAAAAATATGAGTGGTGATTTTTACTATTTTGGGCTATTGATTATTAATGATCCCAACCTTTTTTGAGTTTTTAGAAAGTCTTCCATCAGTGCCTGCTTTAAATCCTTGAGGAATGCCATTTTAATGAGGTTGGAATTTCAAAAAAAAATTAGAACACTTCTTTCAGTAGTTTGAGTTATATATACCTTCCTCTTGCCTTTCATCCTTCTCTCTATTTAAAGAAATACCAGTTATGGCTTTGGTCATACTCTTGCTCTTGGTTAAGTTATATGCTGGTGTGACTTTCCATTAGCACCTGTTCTACTCTATTTCTTACTTAGAGAAAACTTGACAAATGTGAATTTCAAAGATATCACTGTATTCTGTTTATTTTAAGGAATATTTGCTCAAAATATTTTCAAAGGAGCTGTTTTAGGTAGGAAGATTTTCAAGTATCATTTGATAACATATTTGAATTACTATGTTTCAGAAAACCATGTAAAGCAGAGCAGATCCTCATTTACTTTTACCCTTCTGAAGATTTGGTGTATGTTTTCAGTTGTCAGAATTTATATTTAGAATTCTGTTTATAACCAGGAGGTATGTAATGCTTTCCTAGAAGAAATTCAGACCAGCGTATTGCTATTTTGGTGGCTCTCATAGTGATTGAAATTACCTTTAATGTGTGAAGTGTATTCAGTTGTTCATCTAAGAGAATAGCTTACTTAAGAATAGTTTTATTACAGAGGTTAATAATTTACTATGTACTGAATATTGACTTTGACTAAAATTAATTACTTTTTCTGAGAACTTTTTAGGGTATGATAGTGTAAAAATATTTGGAAACATACTTTGGTTTTGTGTGGTGATTTTCAGGTGTATTGAAGTTTTTGAATTGTTTAATCAGTGGTACACATGATGGAAATTACACATCCAACACGTAATACTAATTTTACTTTTATAAGAATTACTGAAGCTGATTCTGTGGAAAAGAGCCTGAGTAGAACAATAACCATGGAAGAAATTGGAATAGGTAGACATTGACCTGATCTGGGAGGGTAGAAAGGTTTTCAAAGGAAAAAAACAAGTTATGGATCCATAAAGTAAAAAAAAATCATTGTGAGTAACCAAAAGTTTTAAAGTTTGATGCATCAGTATACACCAAAGAAAAATGGCATCTAACAGGCCCAGTTTTCTTCTTACTAAATAATTGCTTAGGTGTGAAAATAAATGCAAACTCCCAGCCTTGCAGCTTTTGCACTTAAAGAGAAAGAGAGATTTTTAAAGCTATTTAGGGGGTAGGATTTATAGATATGTTAGGGTTCTAGGAGACATAGACTTATGTATTTTATATATATGAATATGTGTACATATGTAAATGTATATATATGTATACACACAGGCATATACAAAATATACATTTTACTATATATGTGTATGTATATATGATATATTATAAGGAACTGGTTCATGTGACTGTGGAGCCTGAGAAGTCCAGACCCTGAAGAGCCAGTGGTACCCTGAAGTTCCATTCTCAGTCCAAAGGCCTGAGAACCAGAACAGCTGATGGTATAGATTCCAGTCCATGTCCAAAGGCAGAAGAACCCTTATGTTCTAGCTTGAAGACTATCAGGCAGAGAGAATTCTTTCTTACCCCATCTTTTTTTCTATTCAGGTCTTCAAGGGATTGGATGTTGCCCACTCACAATGGGAAGGACAATCTGCTTTATTTAGCCTACCAAGTCAAATGTTAATCTTATTCAGAAACCCTGTCACGGATTCACCCAGAATAATGTTTAACCACATATCTGGACACCCTGTGGCCCACAGTCAAGTTAACACTTAAAATTAACCACCACACAGGACTTAGTAATTGACTGGTAAAGGAAAGTGTGAAATCTAAGTGGGATCCCAAGTTTCTGAATGGGGCAACTAGATTGATCATATTACTATCTTGCCTTCATGTCATCAATATCAAATATACTTAAAGAGCCTAGGTGAATCAATGGATTTATTTCAGTGGTAATTTTTTAAATCATATGTATTAATAGCAAGCAAGAAATTATATAATTTGAGGTTAAGAGGAGAGAATATTAGAGGAGTGTTTTAATAAACATGTTTTATGTATTTTATGTAAAAAAGTTGTATGTATTTTACCACACTATTCACTCATTCCTTCATTTACTCATTAAATATTTGTTGAACACTTTTTATGTGTCAAGCTGTCATGGCCAAGGGCATGGATAGAGAGAGAGGTAAAGAATTTGGGCTGAACATTTAACATCCTGATGGCTATGTGGGTGCTGGATATGAGGAGGACAAGACTGGAAGTTAGGAGACTATTGCTGTACTTCAGAAGTGATAAGAGTCCAGGGCATTGGCAGTAGGAAAGGAGAGGAGATGGTGAATTCGAGAAGTGTTCATAGACTGGAGATGGTTGTAACATGGAGGCCAGATTCAGGAGGAAGAGTCAAGGATGACTGTAGGCTTCTAGTTTGTCTGACGGAGATATAGGAGGAATAATGATGGGTTCAGTTTAGAAAACATTGAGTCTGAGGCAGGATGATCATGTACTTAATCATTCAAATCAGGACACTTTTGAAAATATGAAAGATTGTTATTAATAATTATGCCACGGGTAAACCTGTCCTGAGACTGACCTCAGGAAAACTGGTTGATCGTCATTCCATAGTAAGTAATCAAGGTGAAGTTTGTTAGCATCAAGTTGATACTTGAGTGTGAAAGACAAGGGGGAGATCTGGTGTGGTGATGAAGACTTGGGAGTCATCAGCACACAGTGCAAAGTTTGAAAGCCAGAGCTCAGTTGAAATCATCCAAAGGAGCATATGTAGAATGAAGTGAATAGAGTGAGAAGAGGATAGGAGGTTGGAGTAGATGATGGATGGGGAGCTTGAGAACAAATAAGAATTGACTTATACCAAAAGACGAGAATTTTAAAGGATCAAGTAATCATATCAGAACAGAGTCAGAGTCAGGACTGGCTTTGGGTGTGACTGAAACCAGGAATTTGAACATGGTCAAGTTTTTTTTTCTGTCAGATTCTATATATATTCGCTTTTTTTTTTTTTTGGTCAGGCTGGGTGAGCCTTTGAGGCTAGATCCGTGGTCTCAGGTACCTCCAGGCTCATATTCTTTTAGCTCCAAAACCAGAAAGAAAAGAGCTTTTCCTTGATCACTCCAAATACAAAATAATCCTGAGGAAGGCTCTGATTGGCTGAGTATAAGTCACGTGCTCATCCCCGTACCAATCAATGTGGCCAGGTGCTATGATTGGCAGCCCCACCATAACCACAAAGAAAGGGAAGTTTTGTTATCAGAAGAATGAAGAAAAATGTACTGGGCAGAAAGAATCAACTGATATCGTCCACCGTGGAGATTGGAAAGTATTACAGAGGCACAAAGGTCAAGGGTGCAGGAAGTCTTAAGAAGGAGGAATTAAGTACAACTTCAAATGCAGTAAACAGGTGCAAGAATATAAAGACTGACCTAGCCCATTTGTATTTGACAGTTGGGATTTATTATAGCAGTTGCAGGAGAGCAGTGGGGTAAAAGATGATAGCAATTTAAGAAGTGAATAGAAGATGGATTGGACACAGAAGGTGTAGACAAGCATTTCAATAAATTTAATAAATGTGAAAAGAGACCAACAGGACAGCAGATCGATGGCAATGTATGAGTGTTCTACACTTGTTCATAGGCTAAGGTTTAGGAATAGGTAAAACTGGAGAGACTGAAGTTAAGAGCGTGTTTGCTGGAACAATGCTGTGGAGGAGGGAAGCGGTCAAGGATAAAGAGACTAGATTTGAAAACGAGGAAAGACATTTGATCCTAGTGAGGAGGTGCAGCTGAGAGTAGACCTGGAAAAGTTAAAGGAAGGGAAGTACATTGAGAGGAAAAGCTTTCTTCTGAGAGGGAGGACATCAGGGCCTGAGTAGTGAGCCTGAGAGCAGCACTGGAAAAGTCATTGAAGGCACTGGCTGCAGGACCTGACCAAAGATGAGGGAAAGAGTTCACAGCTGATTCTGGGGCCTAGATGATTTGTAGACCATGAGTTTGTCTCATTACTAGTCTGCAGAGCTGTGCAATTTTCTCCAGTTGTCCTGGATGTGGATTTGAAGAAGGCAGATTGAGCCAGGGTTGGAACTTTAATGAGATCCCATAAATGGAGACAAAATGTTCTCCTCAAGGAAATGTAACAGTTTTAGAGTCAAATGCAAGGTCTTAAGAAATAAACAAGAACAAGAAGGGAATTTTGTTGTTGTTCTGGTGTTTTGTCATGGTAATGGTAGACCTCTCCGTGAGATTGCGTGATAGTCTATCTTTGCTTTGAATTTCTGTTGTGATGAAGAGTTTGTAATTCTCAGACCATGGGGGAATAAACTGAACCTTAGCAGATGTTTCACAGTTTGCAAAGCTGACCTCATGTAGTGTGTTTCGTGTTGCGTTATGTTTCTGATAGTTATCCTCTTCCTTCCCACCCCGACTACATACACACAGATAGACGTTATAGCAACATTGTGTCCAAAGCCCTCTTGGTCAGTATCACTGTGAAGCTCTATGGAGTTGATCAAGACCATTGTAACTATTTAAGTGTCAGGGTATAACTTCAGGTTTCCAAGTTTCAGGTCGTTATGCCATATGAGAAAAAGAGATTTATCAAAACTGTAAGACATAAACCTTTATTCAGTGATACTGAAAGTCTTAGAGGTCATTGAAACAAAGTCTTATCAATACCTGGAAATATTTTATGGCATAGTGTAAAGAACACGGAATTCCTTTATAACAAATGCAATATGAGATCCAGGGCAAATGAGTCTTTCCCTACCTGAAATTGGGGTACAGTTTTTTTCTTATATACCTCACAGAATCGTTATAAAAAATAAAAGAATATAACAAAAACTTTTAAAATAATAAATGAGATCATAATTTATTGAGTAATACTTTTTGTTGACATCATATTTATATTCATTTGGCACCAGAGCATAGATTATTTAGAAACTGTTGATTACACATTGGTCTCTTTCCAGGGAACTTAGAGGAATAGTATAAATTGGTTACCCACTATATGTAATTTTGTTTAAAAATACCTAAATTCTCCAGACTTCTTTTTTAAATTTATGTAACAGATTTTAGCAGTTGAGAGACAAGGATTCAAACTATTTACTGCATTTGTAAAATTAGTGAGGTGGATGACTGGAATCATCTTCTACCACCATCTGTATCTGTTTATCCTGGAAAATATAATTAGACTAACATCTTTTAGTTGTTTCTGTCCTTGTTAGAATTAAGAGATGCTGGCCTCGAACTTTTTAAGTACAGAGGAATTGCTCACATCTTCTTAGTTGAACCTCACCTTTAGCCAGTAATTTCCTGTCTAATCAGTGTCAGGAGGGTCTTAGATTTCAAGTAAGTAAATTTATGATTACTTTTCCCCATTATTATTATATAATTGTATATAATTATATATTGTTATATAATTGTAGCTAGAGTGCTCAGAGTTGCTGATTCTTGTTTATACTCAGTACAGTTTGGGGTACCTTCCTAAAAATCTGTTCTTAAGTCATTTTATTTATTGATTGATTAAAAAAATTTTTTTAAATTTATTTGTCAGGGAGAGAGAAAGAGTGCACAAGCAGAGGGGTGGCAAGCGGAGGGAGAAGCAGGCTCCCTGCTGAGCGAAGAGCCCAAAGTGGGACTTGATCCCAGGACTCCAGGATCATGACCTGAGCCAAAAGCAGATGTGTAACCAACTGAGCCACCCAGGCACCCTTGTTCCTAAGTCATTTTAAATGGGATAGAGAAGTTTACTGTTAAAGTAAATTGAGTGTGAAACCTTTTATGAAGCAAATAACCACTTAATGTGCATGTCCAAAGTTTCATATATCAGGTTTTCTTAAGATTTTTTTTTCATTTAGATATGTAATTTTATCTTAAGGTACATCTATTTGTATTATATTTGAATTGGAGAATTTCTTTTATCTAAGCAATGGTTCACTTTGTAAATTACAGTGAAATAGTGCTCATAAATCCCTCGTTTTTAACAATGGGTTTTTATTTTAGGACTGTGTTGAGGGCTGTTTACACTGATTTTATTCATAACCAGCTTTATGATAACCTTAAATGCTGCTTTTTGAAAAACTGTACATCTTAAAGGTTCACTACCCTAAAATTTGCATTTTTTAAGAAAATCAGACAATTGAATAGTTTCTTCAGATGGAACCCATAAATGATTGTTTTAAAAACAACTTCATTGGGGCGCCTGGGTGGCACAGCAGTTAAGCGTCTGCCTTCGGCTCAGGGCGTGATCCTGGCGTTACGGGTTCGAGCCCCACATCAGGCTCCTCTGCTATGAGCCTGCTTCTTCCTCTCCCCCTGCTTGTGTTCCCTCTCTCGCTGGCTGTCTCTATCTCTGTCAAATAAATAAATAAAATCTTTAAAAAAAAAACAGCTTCATTGAAGTCTACTTTATATACAATAAAATTCACCAATTTAAATTGTACAGTTAGAGGAGTTTCAACAAATATATGCAGTAATTTAATCACCACGAACAAGATATAGAACATGGCCATTACTTTGGAAAGGTCCTTCCTGCCAATTTGCAGTCAATCCTCTCCACCCCAGCCCCTGGTAACTGCTGGTTTGCTTTCTTTCATCACAGTTTTGCCTTTTCTAGAATTCTGTGTACATGGAATCACACTGTATGTGGTCTTTTGTGTGTGGCTTCTTTCACTTTATATGCTTTTGAGATTCATCCATGTTGTTACTTGCATAATTGGTTTGTTCCTTTTCATTGCCGAGTTGTGTCCTGTCGCATAGATCTATCGCATTGTGTTTACCCATTCACTGCTAGGTAGACATTTGGTTGTTTCCAGTTTGGGGCTATTATGAATAAAGTCTGGGGCTGTTATCATTGGAATACAGGTATTTCCATGGACATATATTTTCATTTCTCTTAGATAAATACCTCTTAGTGGGATTCTGTGCCTTATGGTACTGTAAGGTTTAGCATTAAAAGAAACAGCCCAATTGTTTTCCAAAGTGGCTATACCATTTTTCATTCCTAGCAGCGAAGTGTGAAAATTTGATTGCTAACATATGGTACGGTCAGTCTTTTTAGTTTAAACCATTGCTGTAGGTGTGTGGTGGCATCACATTATGGTTTTGTTTTTCCATAATGAATAGTGGTGTTAAACATGTTACCTTGTGCTTATTGGCTGTACGTATAGCTTTGGTAAAGCATTTGTTCACACAGTTTGCCCATTTTAAAAAGTTCGTTGTTTTTTTTCTATTATGGAGTTGTAAGATTTTTTTAAAAAACATGTTTTGGATACAAATCCCTTATCAGCTAAATGTTTTATAAATAATTTTCTTCCTGTTTGGCTTGCTTTTTAATTTTCTTAAGAGTATGTTCTTATGACTACAGATTTTAAATTTTGATGACGTGCATTTTGTCATTGTTTTTTCTTTTGTGGTTCATGCTTTTTGTGCCCTAAGAACTCTTTGTCTAACCCAAAGTCACAAAGATTTTCTGTGTTTTTCTAGAAGTGTTATAATTTTAGCACTCATATTTAGGACTGCTACTCATTTCCAGTGATTACTGTATATAGTAGAATGCAAAGTTTGAGATTTTTTTTTTCCATATGGGTATCGAATTGTTCAAACACCAATTGTTGAAGACTGTCCTTTTCCCACTGAATTAATTTGGCATATTTGTTGAAAATCAGTGGAGTGTGTGTGCATGTGTGCGTGTGTGTTGGTGGGTTGTGTTTCTGAACTCTCTAGGTCCCTAGTGTAAATGTAAAGTAGTTTCTGAGCTGAGAAGACTTTGTAAATAACTCATCTTCACCATATTTGTTCTCTGTGCCAAGTCTGCATCTCATATATATTTCTGTCCCTGGGTTTACATAATACAATGTAATTATTTGTTTGCATAGTTATCCGATCTAGTAACTTATGAGCTTCTTGAGGGTAAGGACAGTGTACTCTTCTGTGTTCTCATGTGCTAACACTGGGCACGTAAACAGACATCAAAATATAGTTGTTGGATTAAAATAAACAATATGGAGATTAGAGTGTTACATATTTTACCTACATGAGTGTAATTGGAGTTCTTTTTGTAAAATCTAAGCAACTTTTCTTACTTTGTTAGTTGTCAAGTATTGATACATAGCACCAGCGTCAGTGTTTTTCCTGACATCATGGACAGCTTAATTTTGACCAATTGGTTAAGGTTTCCTTCTTAGAATCTGTTCTTTGACCTGATAGTAAAAACAACTCATATCTGTTAGTGTATGTCAGTCACTGTACTAAAGGCCAACATGTATTATCTCATGTAACATTCGGAACAAACACACTATCGCGATGCTTATTTTACAGACGAGGGAACAGAGTTGCTCAAGGTCATGTATATGATCAGTGGCAGAGAGAATGCCGGTACCGCCTCACTGAAACAGCATGCTATAATCATCGCGTGGCTTCATCCAGGAAGCTGCAGTTGTAAATTGATCTCCATCTGAATTAAGTGTTGTCAGTCCTTGGGGTCTGAAATATGGCACAATAATCCTTGCTAAAAAGTAAGGTGCTGAATTTATTGTCTTTGAATATACATGCAGTTATTTTCTCAGGCAGAGTTAGTCATTTCAAATCCTATTTCTCAGTGAGTAATACCAAATGGCTTTTACAGCTTGCTCAAGATAGTACAGAAAGTGTTATGATGTGATATTTAGCCTGACATTTCCCCTTTAGATAGACAGTCCTTTGGGCATGAAAGTTGTTTGTCCTCTTGAGCCTGGTTTGAAATACAAGTGCCACAGGGCCGAGTCCCTCCTAATCAACTAATACCTCATCTATTTGCTTACCTTAGACTTTATAAACAGAAACTGGAAGCAGGATATACATCTGGGTAGAGAATGGAGCACTTTGGGAAGGATGGGTCTTACAAGAAAAAAAAAAAAGCCTGAGTGTATCTGTAGTTGGTACCTCATTTTTTCCTCCAACTCCAACTCTAATACAGACCCAAATCCCAGCCCTTCTCAACTCCAATTTTTCTGATAGGCATGAGTTTCAAACCCGTTTGCTCTAATCCCAGGACTGGTGCTTCTTACGCTATCCCAAGACTGGGAGTTCTTGTATCTTGCTCCCCTTCTCAATACGGCACCCATCATCTTTGAGAATTTCTCCGCACTTTCCTTCTTTACCACACCAGTCTCTGAAGTCTGGCTTCGTGGTGATGCATTCCTTTTAATACTTAGGATGGTGATAAGAGGAGTAGCCAAAGGTAACTAGAGAGCATTCACCATCTTCTATGTGCCTCAGATTGCATTTATCTTCTTTAATCTTTACAACTAGGTGAAGCACGTTCCGTTATCACCTCCATTTTATACATTTGAGAAATTTGAGGCTGGTATGCTTAGGTTTCTTGCCAAAGGTCACATGGCCCGTAAATGGTAGAGAGGGCATGAACCTACCTTTCTTTGATGGAGGAATGAGTACCTCGAATCACTACCTCATAACGTCTCACAAAAACCCCGAGAATGCCTCAGAAATGGATCTGGGACCAGTTTTTGAGCCAAACAGAACATAGCATTATAATAATCATAACTTTTGTGTCATCCATTCTTGTTCATAAAGCACCATTATATCCGTTATCAGGATATGAGTCATATGCTGCCATTGTTTTGTCAATGATGCTACTTTTGCAGCTTAGCAGGAATGTTAGGAAGACATTGGGGAATTTAGGAAGTGTCTTCTGCAGGAGTAAGAAGAGGAATCTGATAAGATGACCTTGGGATGAGTGACAAGATCAATTTCTTTGCAATTGCAGTACTTTAATGGGATACCTCCCTTCATTGCTTTGAAATGAATAGACTCAGCTTCTTGACTAAATGATAGGGAACTTGAGAGATAATAATTTCATTAAATTTATTTCTGGCCCTTCTGATTCAGAATGCGTCAGTTGATTTAGAACATTTTTTCTCAGGCGGATTTATTCTCATGTCCCCAGCACATCTGTATGGTTCACCTGAAGGCTAAAGGATGAAATGGACAGTCTGTGATAGAACTTTGTAAGATTCAAAACAAAAACGAAACCAAAAAACCACTAAGCATTTACAAGTCCTGTGTTCTAATTCTGCCCTTTCATTACCTACCTATGTAAGTTGGAACACAAATATCTCTGAATGCCACTTTCCTCACCTACTGAAACGATGATTAGATAACAACTAAAGGCCCTTCTAAATGTTTTGAGTTCAAATACATTCCTAATGTTTCCGAAAGTTATCTAATCTTTATTTGTAGTAGATGCCTTACATCAATACCTGCTGAAGAATACCATAGAACAGTGATTCTCAAACATTTTGGCCTTGAACCTGTTAAACATTATTAAGGACCTCAAAGAGCTTTTGTTTATGTGGGTTCTATCCATCAATATTTACCAGATTAGAAATTAAAGCTGAGAAACCTTTAAACATAACACAAAAACACATGTTCCATTAGTTGTCAGAGTGATGGCATCATCGCAGGTCATGTAGCCTCTGGAAAATTCCACTGTGCACTCATGAGAAAGTGAGGGTAAAAAAGGTAAATAAAATCTTGGTATTACTATGAAAATAGTTTTGACCTCAAGGACTTACCGAAAGGGTCTTGGAGATCTCTAGGGGTTTTTGAACCACATTTTGAGAAATGCTGCCACAGAACTTATGTATTTAACTTCTTTATGAATGAAAGCAGATTGATGTTTAGATTATCCAGTTCACTATTACCTGCCCCACATCCATTCTTGGTTCTTCTCTCAGTTGTGGGTTAACATATTAACAGGACAGGTCTTGTTCAAGAACTATTTCATAACAGTGTTCTTCATCTCTTCTCTGGACATCAGAATCCAGACCTCAGTTGTTGGTTGGATCCAAAGGTTTTGTTAATACTTGAAGGAGTTCCTTTAAGATTTTATAATAATAACTGGAGGATTAATTTGAAAAACATAAACACATGTTGTGAGATAAACAAAATAGTATGCACTACATAATTTGAGAAAAATTTAGATATAACAAATTAGAGAGTGTGGTTCTAGTATTAACATCCAATTATACTGTAGTAGAAATGGGTGAAACCAACAAAATAAAAGAGAAATGTCTCTTTGGTTCATCTTAAAATTTTCTTCTCTTTTAGTCATCTAGGTTCTAAGTCATCTATTAATGCTGTGCACCTCCCCGCCACTGGACTGTTCGTTTCTGCATGTAAAGGATTTTCTGTTAGTTTTAGAGGATTCTCATTCTTTCTAACATGGAGTTAGAGTAACTTGGAATAATTGCTTGGAGTTCAAACTTGGATTCCAGAGTTTTTCCAACTGTAATTTTATTATTCTAGCTGCGTTTTTCTTAACATTCCCTTATGCAAATGTGTTAATGTTCGAATGTAGTGAAGCTCACTGTCCTTTAAAATTGCCTGCAGTGGGTTACTGGAGAATGACCTCAGTCTCCTGTCTAGTAGGATGGTACAGCGGTATGATACATCTTGGCTTTTTGTTGGAAAAGAGCAATCTGAGGCTGAATATCCCTGATCAAAAGTCTTCTCCAATGCTGAGTCAGTGCCCTTAATTTCTTTGTCATATTATTATCCTTCCTTAGCAGGTACTATTGGGTACTATTGATGCTTCACCCCTAGCGCCTCAATACTTACTATTCCCGTACGGGCCAAAGGTGTCTTATTGTAAGCGTGTGTGATTCTCTGGGAACTTTTCCTGGCTGTAGATGTGTGCTTTGGAATATAGGGATAGCCAAAAAAAAAAAAAAAAAAAAATTCTACAGACGTAAAGCCCGCAGAAACAGCTCAACTAATGCTAGGTAGGAGTTTGTGGATAAATACCTCAGCTCCCTCACTTTCCATTGAAACAATTCTGAGACATGTTCTACACAGTCTCCTCTATGTCTCCAGTGGAACTGAGCCCCAGTTGCCCATAGCCAAAAGCAGCTCATTAATGTACCTTGCACTGGGTTTCTTCCCTTTTCTGACTCACCACTGGTGTTCCCCGGGATCACCTCCCAATTTCACTCAAAGCCATGTCTCAGAGTCTGCCTTGAGGTCATCCTAGACTAAAATACACCACCCCAAACCTGTTGTTTTTCCCTCTTTTTAGTGTTCCATATCCCCTTCTAGACTATCTACATCAACACTTCTTGCTCCATATAGCACTAGTACTAATATTTAATCTAGGGCTGGTCCCTGTTCCATGGTAGCAGCTGGAGTTTACAGGCAGTTGTGTTCTGGTAAATGTTTAACAACCAGATCCCCCTATAAACTCCCTCATTTATAGCTTTTGTTGATTACTGTGGTATATGCGATCCTGCTCTGGCTGATTCCAAGCTACCAATATGATGTCACTGAACTCAAGGTTGAGAAGGGATGTACAGAGTTGACTCCAGTGAACCCATAAAAGCTGCCTTTGGCACACCATTGTTTACCGGGGTAAACCGTCACAAAATGGGGTGCTGCAGAGATGAGTGTTTGACAGAATTTCTGAATGCTAGAGTGTAAATATCAACCAGTCATATTCCTTCATGGTATAGATGAGGACTTTGAGGGCCAGGGAAGGAAGGGATCTGTCCGTTACCTTACACAGTTAGTTAGGGAGACCAAAAGTCAGGGCTTTGTGGTTTTTGCCCATTGGTACAGTTGATAAGGAGCAGAGAGTTTGGGTCATAGGCACAACAAAAAAGATGTGATTTTCCAAGTTTGGTGATAATGGTGAAATGTGTGTTGAGGGTGTAGGATCAACTAGGAGATAGGGTTGGGTAAGGGAATATGTGTCTAGTGCCTTAATAGGTTGTTTTTCTACTTCCCTTCCATACTTCAATAAATATTTATTGATTGCTTCTGATATGCCTGGAATGATGTTAAGTTTGGGAATTCAACATTGAACAAAACAAAACAAATTCTACTCCTGAAACCAATATTGTACTGCATGTTAACTAAACAAAATGTAAATTAAAAAAACAGTTCCTATCGTCACACATTTTATGTACTAGTAGGAAGAAAGATGCTAAACTATTAACTGCAAGTATAATAAATATTAAGAAAAGAGAAGTACAAGGTATTCTGTGTTAATGGAGACCTGACCTAGTCTAGAACTTCAGAGGAGGAGGGTTCTAGGGAAAGCAGACACGTGTAGGGCTCAGAAAGACTGATTTGCAGAGTCAGATTAAGGGCAGAAAAACAGCACTGGAAGTATAACAAGATAGAGAAAATTAAAAGAATTCTCAGACTACTGTATATGATTGTAAGGAATATTTAACTTGCTATTTGGGGTGGGCTGGGTTTGGGGAGTGAGAGATGAGGAGTCACTGAATGGATTTAACCAGGGAAGCAGCATGCCTTTGTGTATGTTTTTAAAAGGATCCATCATTCCCACCAACCACTTGGAAAACAGTGTGGAGGTGCCTTAAAAAGTTAAAAATTGAGCTACCCTATGATCCAGCAATTGCACTACTGGGTATTTACCCCAAAGATACACATAGTGAAGAGAAGGGCCATATGCACCCCAGTGTTCATAGCAGCAATGTCTACAATAGCTAAATTGTGGAAGGAGCTGAGATGCCCCTCAACAGATGACTGGATTAAGAAGATGTGGTCCCTATATACAATGGAATATTACTCAGCCATCAGAAAGAACGATTTCTCAACATTTGCTGCAACACGGATGGGACTGGAGGAGATTACGCTAAGTGAAATAAGTCAAGCAGAGAAAGACAATTATCATATGGTTTCACTCATTTATGGAACATAAGAAGTAGGAAGATTGGTAGGAGAGGAAAAGGAAGAAGAAGGGGGGGGTTAAACAAGGGGGAATGAACCAGGAGAGACTATGGACTCTGGGAAACAAACTGAGGGCTTCAGAGGGGAGGGGGGTGGGCGAATGGGATAGGCTGGTGATGGGTACTAAGGAGGGCACGTATTGCATGGTGCACTGGGTGTTATACGCAAATAATGAATCATGGAACTTTACATCAAAAACTAGGGATGTACTGTATGGTGACTAACATAATAAAAAATATTCTTAAAAAAATAAAAGGATCCATCATGATTATGGAGCAGAAAAGGAGCCAAGCTTGGATTAAACCAGGAGAGTCACTCTGGTATCTTTAAGATCCCACAAATATTAGTGGTAGTGATCACTCCAATAATTGCATGACACTTTTGTGGTTTAGCTTAGCAATTTGATGGGTAGATATAATGTAAATATTATCTATGATATTTTAATTTTATTTATACTTGCTAATCTGATTTCTAATCTTTACCCTAGTAGGTATCTGGTCATAGCACCTATAATTTAAAAAATAGTAACTGTAAAAATGCTGGGCATTGTTCTAAGTACTTTAAAAATATTAACTCACTTAATATGTACAACAACCCTACAATATAGGATCTGCACTTTTTCTTATTTTAATAAACTAAAACACAGAGAAGTAACTCGTGCACGCTTACCTAGATAATAAGTGGTAGAGATAGGATTCAAAACCTGAGCCTTCTCACTCTGGTGTCTGAATATTCTCCACTGTGCCATAATCGCTTTTTGTACTTTATCATCTATGTAGGTCATTCATTGTAACAAGTTCAACAATTCTATTCCCTTATTAAAGTAAATTCTCTTTAGCTCTGTGATTTGTCAGTTTGACTATATTTGTCTTATAACTTTGTTACTTGGTTGGAATAATTGAACTTCTTATTTAGATAATCAGAGCCTAGGGGCGCCTGGGTGGCCCAGTTGGTTGGGTGTCTGCATTTGGCTCAGGTCATGATCTCAGGGTCCTGGGATTGAGCCCCACGTCAGGCTCCTCGCTCAGCAGAAAGTCTGCTCCTCCCTCTCCCTCTCCTTCTGCCCCTAACTCCGCTTGTGCTCTCTCATTCTCTCTGTCTGAAATGGGTAAATAAAATCTTTAAAGAATTAAGAAAAAAAGATGATCAGAGTCTAATGTTTTTTTCCCCTCTCTTATGTAAAAAACCACATATCTGATATTATGGAGCAGGCACTGTTGTAAATTCTTTGCAAATACTAACTCATTATAACTCAGAGGCATGGAAAGTCATCTCCATTTTATGGGTGAAGAAACTGAGGCATCAAGAGTTTAATAAGGCCGAGGACACATAGATAATAAGCTAATTGAGAATCAAACCTAGGCAGTCAGGCGGAAGTGCCATACTTTTAACCTCTAGACTGCAGTCTTTCTTACCCAGAACAGTTTGTGCGTCCTAATCCTAAAGAATTCTAATTTGTTGAATGGTGAGAACGGGTGTTTCACCTTCCCAGACAAAATACTTTGAATTCTTCCTGTCTTTCCCAATAATACAATTTGGCACTTATGTGCACTGTTTTTTTCAGTTTGAGATAGGAAAGACATTAACAGTATTATTCTGAACTCTTACTATAAACTGCTGAAAGTTAGCTCTATAGCCTATAGTTCTTTAAACTTCCCAGAGACCCCAGGATGAAGGAGCCATTATAAATGCTCCATAATTTGCTTCTTTTTTTTTTTTTTAAGATTTTATGTATTTGACAGAGATAGAGACAGCCAGCAAGAGAGGGAACACAAGCAGGGGGAGTGGGAGAGGAAGAAGCAGGCTCATAGTGGAGGAGCCTGATGTGGGGCTCGATCCCATAACGCAGGGATCACGCCCTGAGCCGAAGGCAGACGCTTAACCGCTGTGCCACCCAGGCGCCCCCATAATTTGCTTCTTGATTGATTGATATGTCTTTGATTTCCATACTAGAACTGATATGCTGACAGTCTGCCTAATTTTAAGTCCTATCACATGAATAACAACAAAAGCCTCTATATTTCTTTATTAGATCTAAGTATGAATTGCAATGACTTCTGTTATAGTTCTTTTCATATCAAGCATATATGCTAGAAAATAGACGTCATCTTTAAAAAATTTTGTATTTAACTTTGTATGGAGTTGTAATGGCTTATAATTAAGGAAAATCACTTATCAATGTCATCCATCAAATTAGCTCTTCATCATCATTATTATTTCTTGAACAAACACGTGAAACAAGTGTGAATCTGCACCATGCAGTCTTGTGTCTTGATGGGCTCAGGTAAAAAGAATGTCATTTTAGCTTTAAATAACATATCTAGTTTTGGGAACGTTTTCAGATGCATTATCTCTTTTGATCTCTTCTGACATTTTATACTACTTTCACTTCATCGACGTAGTCTTTCCTATCTCAAACTGAACTCTAGGCGTGGTCTCAGTAACTGGAGAGGATGTGATGTGGGGTTGTACTGTAAATATGTCAGGTTGAGCTTCAACTCCATAAAATACAACCCTTTACATGCTGTCATAAAGGATAGCATGACTCATAGTATTTTTACAGGTGACTAATGCTTCACAGATGTGTGGTTGTTTGGTGATTACAATTACAGAGAATGACTTTGCCCCCTTTCCTGAATTTAATCTATTTCTTCCTTCTCCCTACTTCCCTTGAGCTTGGTTAAGATCCACTTTGACAATATAACTGTTTTCACTAGCCAGGTTTTTCAAATGGCCTCCTGGCTGGCTTTTGTTTTTCTTGTGGTTATTGTTGAACTACCCAATGGAAAAAATGAGCTGCTCGAGTTGAAGAACCATCCAGATCTTTTGGGGGAAAGGCACCCAACCAAGATCTCCTGGGTCACTTAATTATTTAGCAAACAGCATTGAGAGCCAGTAAGTTCTTGGCACTGAGTTTGGCATTAGATATTCAAAGATGAATAACGTTGACCCAACCTCAAAGGGCTCTTGGTCTTTGGGAGTTTGTGAAACCAGAGTGAGAAGTACTTGAAATTGATATCTGGATGTTCTACTCATCAGTTGTCTTCCATGTATAAACTGAGCAGTAAGGGAATTAATAATTATTAAATATTTAATATAAAATACATGCTTGCTAGGTATTATCTTATGTAGCTTCCCCCAATTTTTCAAGAAAGGTATTTTACAGATGAAACAGGTTGCAACAGCTGAGAATTAGAAAGTACAGAAATATCAATCAATGGAAAAAATGCTATTTTGTACCATGGATTAATATATAGCATCTCACGAACATCTACGTGCTAGGATGTGAGATGGGAAAATGCATAGAGTCTGAAACTTGGAACTTTAATGACCTTAAGTCCCTTTTACATTGGCATGGTTGACATCATCTGCCATTTCATGGCAGAGGGTCAATCAACTATTTCCAGCCATTCCAGTGACAGGAAATGTGTATAATATTTGAGATAGTCCATCCCATTTTTGAATTACTGTCATGGTAATAATGGGCATACATCTAATACCTGTGATTTCTACTTATGGGTCCCACTTCTGTTGCTAAAGCAACATAGAATTTTCTAATTGAGCAAATAAATACTTTTTGCCCTGTCCTAAAAGTGTGAATTGAAGACGGTTTTTGGCCTGCAAGGGAAGAAAACCTGCTGGTTGTCTGGATTTGCAGTATTTTGGCTCCTGGGATAGTTTTTTCCTTACTAAGTCTTGTGAACTTGTTTAATGTCAGTAGTCTCCTGATCTACTTTTAGTGTGCTGACAAGGATCACGTTTCTGAGCCTGGGCTAAGGATGAAATCCTTGAGATATTTTTACCAGAGTGATGACTGATACCCTAGGAGATCTCCCAGTAGCCACGCTATTGGGACTCTGGAGGGAACTCACCAGTCTGATCTTGCCACAGGGAACAGGAGCATTTTATGATCTTCTTTCTCCATCTCTTGATTGGGTTCAACATAGAATGCTATGGGAACAATTAGGAGGGCAGCTGGCTCACATTTGGTTGAGAAAATGTTTTCCAGAGTCAACAGCCATTAGAACTAATTTTATCTTATTTTTAAAAAGAATTTATTTATTTATTGGCTAGAGAGAGAGGGAGAGAGCGAGAAAGCATGAGTAGGCTGGAGGAGCAGAGGGAGAAGGAGAAGCAGACTCCCTGCTGAGCAAGGAACCCGATGTGGGGCTCGATCCCAGGACCCTGGGATCATGACCTGAGCTGAAAGCAGATGCTTAACTGACTGAGCCCCTCAGGCACCCCTAGAACTAATTTTAAAAGAAGAAGAGTTAGCCAGGCAAAGCTGGATGGTTGGGGGTGGGGGGCAGGGCACATCCTAAGAGAAGGAAGACTATGTATGAGGACACCGAGGCATGAGAGAATATGCCACATGTGAGCAATTGCAAAGGATTCAATATGACTTCTGAATTTAATGTTTTTTAACTTTATTGAGGTATTATTTATGTTCAGTAAGCTATCCATTTAAAGTTTTCAATTCATAAGATTTTTAAAAATTCACTTAATGTATAATGTATGTATAACAATGCGCATGTTTTAGCGTGCAGGTCTCTTTTTTTAAATTGTGGGAAAAAGCACACACCATAAAATTTACCATGTTAACTGTTTTTAAGTGTGTGGTTTGGTAATGTTACGTATATTCACATTGTAGTGTGCAATCTCTCGAATAATAGTAAACCAAACTCACTCAACCATCATAGGACTTTAACTAGAAAAATAATGCAGTATTACCCTTTATATTTTTGTAAGCCTTGGATTGAAAATATATCAGTAACGAGGACATTGATAAAATGGGACTCATAGATTGTAATCATTAAAGCAAATTATTTTTTTCTATCACCATCCCACTAAACTCAGTGGAAAATAGGCATAGCTCAGAGATATTGGGAGTTCAGTTCTAGAACACCATGGTAAAGCGGGTATCACAATAAAATAGGTCAAATGAATTTTTTGTTTTCCCAGTGCATATAGAAGTTAGGTTTACACTGTACCATAGTCTATCAAGTGTGCAGTAGTGTTCTAAGAAAACAATGTACACGTCTTAATTTAAAAAGTTCTTTATTGCTAGAAAATGCTTACCATTGTCTGAGCTTTTTGCAGATGGAGGGTCTTGCCTCAGTGTTGATGGCTGCTGACTGGTCAGGGTGGTGGTGGCTGGAGGTGGGGGCGGCTGTGGCAATTTCTGAAAATAAGACAAAAATGAATGCTGCATCGATTGACTCTTCCCTTCATGGATGATTTCTCTGTGGCATGTGATGCTGTCTGATAGCATTTCGTCTACAGAACTTCTTTCAAATTGGAGTCAATCCTCTCAAACACTCAGGCTGCTCTATCAACTAAGTTTATGGAATATTCTAAGTCCTAGGTTGGCATTTTAACAATCTTCACAGCATCTTCAGCAGTAGATTCCATCTCAAGAAACCATTTTCTTTGCTCATCCATGCAAAGCAACTCCTCATCCACTAAAATTTCATCAAGAGATGGCAGCAATTCAGCCCCATCTTCAGGCTCCACTTCTAATACTGGTTCTCTAGCTGTTTGCACCACATCTGCAGTGACTTCCTCCACTGAAGGCTTGAACCCCTTCAACTCATCCATGTGGATTGGAATCAACTTTTTCCAAACTCCTGTTCGTGCTGATATTTTGACCTTTTTCCCCATGAATCATAGATGTTCTTCATGGCATCTAGAATGGTGAATCCTTTTCAGAGGTTTTCAATTTACTTTGCCCACATCCATCAGAGGATTCACTATCTATGGCAGCTATAGCCTTATAAAATGTATTTCTTAAATAATAAGACTTGAAAGTCAGAATTACTCCTTGATCCATGGGCTGCAGAATGGGTGTGGTGTTACTGGCACAGAAACACTGATCTTGTTGTCCATCTCCATCAGAGCTCTTGGGTGACCTGGTGCATTGTCAATGGAAGGAATCTTTTTTTCTGAGCAGTAGGTCCCATTAGTGGGCTTACCATATTGAGTAAGCCATGTGTAAACGTCCCGTCATCCAGGCTTTGTCCCATTTATAGAGCAAGGGCAGAGTAGATTAAGCATAATTCGTAAGTGCTCTAGGATATTTGGTGTGGTAAATGAGTACTGCCTTCAACTTCAAGTCACCAGCTGCATTAGCCCCTAACAGGAGAATCAGCCTGTCCTTTAAAGCTTTGAAGCCAGGAATTGACTTCTGTGCTCTAGCTATGAAAGTCCAATTTCGTCTACACTGAAAATCTGTGGTTCAGTGTAGCTACCTTCAATGATTGTCTTAGCTAGATCTTCTGGAAGCCCTGCTGCAGCTTCTCCATCAGCACTTGCTGCTTCACCTTGGACTTTGATGCTGCAGAGAAGACTTCTTTCCTTAAACTCATGAACCAACCTCTGCCAGCTTCACACTTTTCTTCTGCAGCCTCCTCATCTCTCTCAGCCTTCATAGAACTGAAGAGAGTCGGGGATTTCTCTGGATTAGGCTTTGGTTTAAGTGAATGTTGTGGCTGGTTTGATCTTCTGTCCAAACCACTGAAACTTTGTCCAGATCAGCAAGAAGGCTGTTTCACTTTCTTATCATTTGTGTGTTCACTGGAGGAGCACTTTTAATTTCCTTCAAGAACTCTTCCTTTGCATTCACAACTTGGTTAACTGTTTGGCACAAGAGGCCTAGCTTTCAGCCGATCTTGGTTTTTGACATGCCTTCCTCACTAAACATATAATTATGTCTAGTTTTTTATTTAAACTAAGAGACATGCAATTATTCCTTTCATTTGAGCACTTAGAGGCCATTGTTGGATTATTAATTGGCCTAATTTCAATATTGTTGTGTGTCAGGGAATAAGGAGGCCTAAAGAGAGGGAAAGAGATGGGGAAATGGCCAGTCAATGGAGCAGTAAGGACACACACAACATTTATTGACTAAGTTTGCCATCTTATGTGGAAACAGTTTGTAGCACCCCAAAACAGTTACAATAGTAACCTCAGAGATCACTGATCACAGGTCACTATAACAAATATAATAATGGTGAAAAAGTTTGAAATATTGTGAGAATTAACAGAACATGACACAAAGACATGAAATGAGCAAATGCTTCTGGAAAAACGGCACTGTTGGACTTGCTCGACGTAGGGTGGCCAAAAGCATTCCATTTGTGAAAACACATTATCAGTGAAGTGCAATAAAGCAACATATGCTGGTAGTTTTTTTTCCTTGTCCAAAACGAAGTTTGAGCAGGCTTCACAACTTTTTTTCATCACTCGTAGATAACAGAAAATCTTGTCACTATAAGGCCATGGATACAGAATAATTTAACAAATTATTTGTGGCGAAGAAATTAGGTAGGACAGGCCATAATCAAAATGAAATTCCTTTGATTCTGTGTGAAAACCTTTCCCACACACTTTCTTAACAATATTTGACCCTGAGGAAAAATCTGAAGTAATGAGCAGTAAGTGAAGGCTGTTGTCCCTGGCCTCTGGAGAGGGTTCTCCACTGACGGGGAAGGGTTTAAAGAGTTTATTTTTATTGCTGCATAAATTTTCATGATACAAACATAGCACTGTTTAATCATTATTTCTGAAGAACACTATGTTGTTTCAGATATTTTGCCACATCAAAAAAGTTTGCAGCAAACATATTTTTTTTGCATGGATCTTGTGCCTGTGTGCAGGAGTTTCTTAGATAATTGATTACAAGAGTTAAATTCCTGGGTCCTGGGGGATGAAAATCTTCAGCATTTAAAGATGCTGTCCAATTGCTCTTTAGGAGTTTGTTACCATCTTTACAAAACCCTTTAAATGTATACCAGTTTGTGGAACGTAAGGAATAACATGGATGACATGAGGAGAAGGAAGGGAAAAATGAAGGGGGGAAATCAGAGGGGGAGACAAACCATGAGAGACTATGGATTCTGGGAAACATCTGAGGGTTTTAGAGAGAAAGAGGGGGTGAGGGGATGGGTTAGCCCACTGATGGGTATTAAGGAGGGCATGTACTGCATGGAGCACTGGGTGTTACATGCAAACAATGAAGCATGGAACACTGCATCAAAAGCTAATGATGTACTGTATGGTGACTAACATAGCATAATAAAATCAGTATACAAGGTATACCTATCTCAAACACCAAAATGAATAAATGAATGAATGAATGAATGAATGAATGAATGTTTACCAGTCTGATGGGTATGCAGTGGTACTTCAGAGTCATTTCAGTTTGCATTTCACTGATTAGGCATGATATATTAGCTCAGGCTGCCATAGCAAAATACCACAGACCTGGGTGGCTTACACAACAGAAAGTTATTTTTCATAGTCCTGCAGGTTGGAAGTCTGAGATCAAGGTGCCAGCACAGTCAATTCTGGTAAAAACTTGCAGATGGCTGCCTTATCCTGTGCCCTCACATGGCAGAGAGGAAGAGAGCAAGCAAGTTCTTTGTTGTATCTTTTTATAAGGGTGCTAATCCATCCCATCATGTAGACCCCACCTTTATGACCTCATCGAACTCTAATTACCTCCCAAAGGCCCATCTCCAAATGCCATCGTATGAGGGACTAGGACCTCAATATAAGGCAATTCAGAAAGTTTTGATCCATGTATACACCCATGAAACCCCTGCCACAGTGAATTTGCAGAATATTTCCGATTTCCTAGGACCCCTTGCAGCCTATCCCTCCCTCCACCCCTGGCCCCAGGACAATGATGATCTACTTTCAGGTTCTGTGGATTAATTTGCCTTTTCTAAAATTTTATACAAATGGACTCCTACAACATGTACAATTCTGTGTCTGGTTTCTTTCACTCAGCAAAAAGATTTTGAGATTTATTCATATTGCTGTATGAATCAGTAATCTGTTCCTTTTTATCACCGAGTACTATTTCATTATATGGATATTCCACATGTTTATTCATTCACCTGTTGACAGACATTCGCATTGTTTTCACTTGGGGGACAATTATGACTAAAATTGGCATGTGCATTCATGTACAGGTCTTTTTGGGTTCATGTATTTTCATTTCTCTTGGGAAAATACGTAGGAGTGGGCAGTATGTTAAGTGACTGACTTTTTAAGAAGCTGACAGAAGTTTTCCAAAGTGGTTTTACTATTTCACTTTCTCCCTAGCGGTGTATAACCTTCCAGTGTTTCCAACACATGATGATGTTGTTGCTGTTGACTTTTCATCACAGTCCTCCTAGTGATCATGTAGTGGTATCTCATCGTAGTTTAATTTGCATTTCCCGAAAATGCTGGGTATATTTTAAAGATGTTAGATATGTTTTCATGTGCTTACTGGCCAGTTATATATCTTTTTTATAGAGTTCTTGTTCAAGTCTTTTGCCCATTTTTAATTGGGTGGTTTTCTGATTTTTTGAGGCATAACATATCTTTGTATATTCTAGATCTAAGTTCTTCATATGTATGTATTGTATTTTCTCTCATCCTTTAGGCTTACCTTTTAATTTTCTTAATGGTGTCTTTGATGAGCAAAAGTTTTTAATTTTGATAAAGTTCAATTTATCCATTTTTTTTAATGTGTTTTTGGTGTCTTATCTAAGAAATCTTTCCCTAAACTGGCATCGCAAAAATTTTCTTCTATGTTTTCTTCTAGAAGTTTTGTAGTTTTAGCTTTCACATTTCCATCTGTGATCCATTTCTAATTTGTTGCATATCATATATATGTATCATATATTTTTTTTACCTTTTTAAATTTTATTTTATTATATTATGTTAATCACCATACAGTACATCCCCAGATTCCGATGTAAAGTTTGATGCTTCATTAGTTGCGTATAACACCCAGTGCACCATGCAATACGTGCCCTCCTTACTACCCATCACCAGTCTATCCCCTTCCCCCACCCCCTCCCCTCTGAAGTCTTCAGTTTGTTTCTCATAGTCCATAGTCTCTCATGTTTCATTCCCCCTTCTGATTACCCCCCTTTTCTTTATCCCTTTCTTCCCCTACCGATCCTCCTAGTTCTTATGTTCCATAGATGAGAGAAATCATATGATAATTGTCTTTCTCTGCTTGACTTATTTCACTTAGCATTATCTCCTCCAGTGCCGTCCATGTTGCAGCAAATGTTGAGAATTCGTTCTTTCTGATAGCTGAGTAATATTCCATTGTATATATGGACCACAGCTTCTTAATCCAGTCATCTGTTGAAGGGCATCTCGGCTCCTTCCATGATTTGGCTATTGTGGACAATTATTATACACATGATATTACATAGGTATCACAATACATTATTCATATGTAATATGAATATTATACACATTATTCATATGTAATAATATTATTATACACATGATATTACATAGGTATCACAATACATTATTCATATGTAATATGATCTAAAGTGATATATTATTACATATAATTACATATTATATTAATATCAATATAAAATTATTCATAAATACATCAAAAGCTAATGATGTACTGTATGGTGACAAATAATAAAAAATAATAAAAAATAATTCATAAATACATACTATAATTAAAATTACAATTATAGTATAAATATATATAGTATAAATGTGTATGTATTTAGATCACATTGTATATGACACATGTATACATATGCACTGTAATCTGGTAAGATTTATTATAGGTAAGGCCTGAGGTTTATTTATTTATTAAATCTATTTTTTTAATAGATTTTATTTATTTGACAGCGCACAAGGAGGGGGAGCAGCAGCTATTTTTTTTTTCCATATGGATACCCAGTTGTGTAAGCACTGTTGAAAAAATTATCCTTTCTCCACTGAATTTTCTTGGTGACTTTATTGACAATCAACAGACCATATATTTTGGGTCTATTTCTGGGCCTTTATTTCTGTTCCATTGATGTGTCTACCATCTCATCAGTACTACACTGTTTTTATCACTCTAGCTTTATGATGAGACTTAAATTCAGGTAATGTACGTCCTCCAACTGGTTCTTCCCTTTAAAATTGTTTTGGCTATTATAGATCGCCACGACTTGAGCATATGCTGCTGTAGAGTGAACTGCAAAAGATTAAGGCTGAGAGTTAGGCTAGGGCCACATAATGTAGGCTATTGTTAGTCAGTGTATAAAAAAATACAGTGGAGGAGTATTAAAGACTTGTTAACAGAAGAGTAACATGGTTATATTTGCATTCTGGCAGTCATTCTGGGAAACCAGTGGAACTTAGATTGAGGAGATAGAATTAATGGCTGGAAGGCTAATACCTAGGCCCTTCTAGTAACCTAGGAAATAAATGATAAGGATCTGCTTTAGGGCATTGAAGCTAGAATAGAGCTGTCCAATAGATGACAATAGACAGTGATGGTGATGTCTAGAGCTACTCTGATACAGTAGCCCCTGGTTATATGTTTCTTCTGAGTTCTTGAACTATGACCAGTGAGACTAAGGAACTGTATTTTTATTTTCATTAATTTAAATCTAAATTTAAATGGCCACATATGGCTAATGACTACTGTATTGGACTGCAAAGCTCGAGAAAGGAATGGACTTTTAGCGATAGTGAGAAAAAATAGAAAGGATTTCATCACTGATGGAGGTCAGATTAGGGGATAAGGATAAGGGAGAGAGAAAAGTTAAAGGTGATCCCTAAGCTCCTATGCTGTAGTGAATTATTTAACATCTGTATTACCCACTGTAGTATAAACTTAGGGCTGGGATGGTCTTAGTCAGTGTTTTATCCCTTGCACCTAACATAGCACCTAGCATATAGCAGGCACTGAAGGATGAAAGGGAGAGAGGAAGGACAATCTGATAAGACATTAGCCACATTCAATATCATAAAGGACTAATATGAGAAGCAAATCCTGGAGGAAGTAGCTAATAATCCTGTCTGCTGTTTATTGAGCACTTACTGTGGTCAGGCACTGCTTCAATACTCTCCCGTGTTGCATCATTTGATCTGCCCAAGAGTCCTCTCAGTCAGACATTATTCCCATTTCACAGACACAAAAACTGAAAATTACAAAAGTTAACTGAATAAAGTGACTTCACTGGGTGGCAGTTAGAATGAGGTTTGGGCCAACCTGTAGGACAAACAACTGTTTGGGCTTCAGATAGAGATTTTGAAATCATCAGTAAAAGATGTTTGCTAAAACATGTGAATGGAAGTGTTCACTCAAGAAGAAAGATTACAGAATGAAAATAGAAGTCTATGGGGGGACAAAACCCTTGAAAGGAAACCGAGAAGGCCTGTATGTAGGAGGAAACCCAAAAGAGGGTCCTAGCCCCCAAAAACAAGGGAGAAGAAAGGTGGAGGAAGGAGAGGGCATGACCCACATCTCGCAAGCTGGAGAGAAGTCTAATGAGGTAAGGACTGAAATGTGGCCCATGTATTTCATGGACTTAGCAACTAGAAGGTCACCGGATTTGTTGCAGAAACAGTTTCCTGAACTGACGGAGACAGAGTAGATTTACAAGGCACCAAGGAATGAGTAGAAGAGGCAATGATAGGAAGTGAAAAGCTTTGTTCATAAGGATAAAAAGATAAGATGGTACCCAGAGATGGGACTGTGGGCTGTCAACGTTGTTGTTTTAAGAAGGAAAATATTCAAGCATGGTCGTGAAAGAAAGGGCTATTGTGGTCGAAGGGGAAAGGTTGAAATGTCAGGGTTGGGGAGTGCGAACTCTGACAATGGATGTTCACGGCAGTAATGCTACACATTGTGGTTGGTGGATCTGTGCCAGTCTGTAAATGTGAGTTCCTGGTCTGGGACATGATAAATATGGAAATGAAAAATAAACATTTGGAAATTGTTAGAGCTATTTGGCTGTTATTTGATACCTAGTGAACCTAAATATTTAAAAACTAGGCGCTTGTATCTTGTTTATCCTTCTTTGGTCATGGTTGCTTTTCCGATCCACTTTTATTATGTTTTACAAAAACATAACCAAGGGGTGCCTGGGTGGCTCAGTCAGTTAAGTGTCTGCCTTCGGCTCAGGTCATGTTCCTGGGGTCCTGGGATCGAGCCCCGCATCGGGCTCTCTGCTCATCAGGGAGCCTGCTTCTCTCTCCCTCTGTCTGCAGCTGTGCTTACTTGTGATCTCTTTCTCTTCTGTCAAATATATGAATAAAATCTTAAGAGAAAATGACATAAACAAGATTAGTCCTTGACGTATTGGATATTTTTTAAAAAGGTCCTTCATCACAATTTAAAAAGAAATTCAGCAAGAGAATGACGATGTAAACACAGTACACCGTTAGTATTTAGGAGACCTTGTTGAAAGGTACATGGTGGTTATTTGTACTTTTTAAAAAAAATGCTGTAAATCTGAAATTACTTCAGAATAAAATGGCTTTTTTTTTTTAAAGCTCTATGTCTAACGAATGTAGATAACGTACCAGGGGATTAATGTTAAGTAAAAGAACAGACACGTCTTCTACTGAAGTTGAAAGGTGGGAGGCACGGATGAGTATAGGTTTAGTTAAGTTTGTAACTGTGGTACCAGGGTCATAAGACCACCCCTGCCTGGGATTGGGGCAGGGTCTCTGTTTTCCCTGTGGAGTAGGAGATGAGTGTTTTTGCTGAAAGGGAGCATCTCAGCTTTGTACTCCCAGAGGCTGACCCTGAGACAGGGTTCGTGTGCAAGTAGTTTATGTGAAAGTTAATTCCAAGAATCACCATTAGGGTAATTAAGGAAGTGAGAGAGGGATGAGAAGTAAGCTGGTAAAGTGTGTGTTATGGAACAAGTTCCCGCCCTGGGCAACTGGGACTTAATCCTGCTGGGAAACAGTGCAGAAGATGCATCAGAATTATCCCATCTTTGGGGCAAGATAACTGAGATATTTATCCTCTGCTCCCATGTGCCATTGGCTAACAACTGTTCTCAGGGGGCATTCCCTTCCCTGAACTTCCAGTCTTCCCCAAGCCAACTGAGAGAGAGGCTTCCGGTTGAGAATGGCAGGTGCTTGCAGTAGGGTGAAGCTGGGACAACCTGAGATGCTGGGGGTTGTGGTGTTATTTGAAGGCACCAACAACATCTGTTAGGATGAGATAGGAAACACAGGTGAGAACACGGTTTGAAGGGAGTGAAAAGCTAAAAAATGGTACTAGTGGAATGAGCCGAGGGACCAGTTTGGGAACATGTTGGTAGATTGCCATGATTGCCATGCAGGCTTGAGAACTTGGTGAAGGTTGGAGGCCATGCATTTATCATGGCATCAGTCTTCCTGGAGCCCTAACAATGGGTCATTTATAGAAGCTGTGACAGCAGTCAGGGATGTGACTGTTCCTATTTACCTTAACAACTGCATAAACCTATGAGTACATCTCACTAAGACTTTGGACCGAGAAAACATTTGCTCATATCTTTTCAGATGAAATACTTGCAAGTTGGTTCTTTCTCCTATATGTATTTAGGTTGTTGATTTTGTGACCCTCAGTATAGAAGTTTATATTTGTATTATCTCATTGCTTTCAGAATTCCCAGTCTTTAGGTATTAGTGAGTTCCACAAGGTGATGAGGACCAACTTCCTTCAGCACTGGACCCATGTGCCAACCCAGTACATATTAGTGGGTATTACATGAAAATACTATATAATTCCTGCCCTCAGAAGCTCCAGGACTTGCAGGGGTAGATAAAAAGAGATGTAAAGAGAAAAATAGGGCACAATGGATTGAGTCCTATGAGAGAGATTATATAGTAGATGCTCAGTTAATATTTGCTGTGTGACTGGATGAAATGTGATGCAGTGTACTAACTATTCCTCTTGTCAGGCTAAGCTTATCCTCTAGGTTGTTATCTAGGTTCTTGATAAAATGTTACAAAAGCCATGTTCTTAGATGAATTTAGCAACTATGAACTTAAAGTGATCTCAAGGGAAGATGGAGATATTTGCAGTCAGATGGTGAGAAGTTTTTCTTAACTCTTCTATAAGCACACTGGTCAAAACAAAAAACACATTTGGACTCACAGTTTCCAAATTTGTTTTTATGGAGGGGAGAATGAGGCACATGAGTCATTTTCATTTCTGTTAACTAATTATCTTGTGATTATTGAGCCATAGAGGTCACATTGCTTTTTCTGTGGCTATTAAATTTAACAGAGAAGCATCATTTAGGTCTCAAGGAATCTAGCTCAGTAGTGATGAAATGTTTATGATCTGGAAATGATAAATAACTTATCTCACCTTGCTACTTCCCTAAAATACAAGTCTTTAGCAGCTAGATTTTAAGTACTTTGCACTTATTTCATTAGCTTATGCAACAATTTCTTAACGTTCATTTGCATATAACACTAGAAGCAAATATAGAAAAATTCTTATTCTTGCTCTATCTCAAAGAGTTTATAATATTGTGTTTACCAACATATTTTCACTCTATTTAAAAAAGAATACTCAGGGGCGCCTGGGTGGCACAGTGGTTAAGCGTCTGCCTTCAGCTCAGGGCGTGATCCCGGTGTTATGGGATCGAGCCCCACATCAGGCTCCTCTGCTGAGAGCCTGCTTCTTCCTCTCCCACTCCCTCTGCTTGTGTTCCCTCTCTCGCTGGCTGTCTCTATCTCTGTCGAATAAATAAATAAAATCTTTAAAAAAAAATAAAAAAGAATACTCAGTCAACATTATCACTGATTATATTCATAAGAGTGTGCTAGAGACAAATCATATTAGATGAGGAAGGGAAGGTCTCCACCATTAAAAGGTTCAGAGTTTCAGGGGAAGAGAGACCTGTAAGCAGGCAAGAACAGTGATTTAAATGTCATCATAGACCAGGAAAAGAAGAGAAAGTCTCTGCCTAGTGAAGTTAGTGGAGACTTTAGGAGGGTATCACATTTTACTTGGTCTTAGGGGGTGGGGAAAACATTTTCTAGACATCAAAGAGAAAGAAGGTGGCTTGGAAATTGGGAAAGGAAGGGAGAAGTGGAAGTAGGAAGGACATTCCAGGCAAAGGTAAAGCAGATATACAATCAGAGATGATGACAGAGCATGGAATATTCTGGGAATAGATAAGCGGAGGCAGAAGCATTAGGTTTCTGTGGAGAGGAAGAGATGGGGAGAGGAAGCTAGAGAGGTGGGATGGGGAAAGATGATGAAAAGCCCTATGGGATGTGTGACGAGCTTTGCACTTTACTTTGCAGTGCAACAGGGACTCAACAGTAGTGGAATGCTGTTGACTACGCAGATACAGGATGGATTCCCACCCAAAACTTGATTAGAATGCAGATCTCTCTCTTTCTCTCTCTCTCTCCCTCCCTCACCCCCCTCCACAAACCAAGAGGGTATGAAAATATGTATCACTCACATAATGAGGCTTTCTGGATGGAGCAGGGTAGCTCTGAAATAGGTCCCAAAATAGCTTGAGAGAGCAGGAACAGAAAACTGACTTGTCAGTTTTGTGGTGGCTAGGGAGTGGGGCGGGGAGGAAGTTTCCCATGTATAGGAACCAGCTTGTATGGTATGAATCTCTCAGTAGCACCAAAGGAGGGAGTACTCAATCTTATAAGCTTGCCCACTTTGGGGCAGAAGGAGAAGAGGGTAGAACAAGGCTGAAAAGTGGTCAGGAAATATAATATTATGTCTTAGGCTTAGGAAGGACCAAACTGGATATTTTTGGAGCAACTTTCGGCAGCTGCTGTTTCAGAAATGTGAACCAGCCCGCCACAGTAGTAGTCTGTTATCACCAAATCACTGTCAGCTTCCCAGTGTCAAGCTTCCTGGCTTTCCTGTGGACTTAGGACCTAGAGGTCAGCAAGCGTGATTGCCTGAATAGTTATTTACCCTCATATTTGAAAATTCTGACATTTTGATAAATACTTCAATTTTTTCAGTTGTTGTGATTAAAGATCTTTAAAGATCAAAAATTAGAATTCCCTAAGACTCAGAAATTTAACTGCAAGTTTGGCTATATATGTATTATTTTAAAAGAAAGCTTTTAGATCGCTATCTTTTTTTTTAATCTTCTAAGATACATTTAAACAAATATTTATATCCATTGGAATACCACTTAAAACCCTCTCCCATACCCCCAGAGGTACTCATTCCATATGTTCAACTTTAACATACTTAAACCTCCACTCGTCCTCGGTGTATTTTTTAAGTTAATTCATTAAATAATTTTTAAATGTTAGTATAATTAATGTACAGTGTTACATCAGTTGCAGGTGTATGATATAGTGATTCAGTAGTTCTATACATTACTCAGTGCTCATCATGATAAGTGTGCTCTTAATTTCCTTCACCTATTTCATCCATCCTCCCACCCACCTCCCGTCTGGCAACCACGAGTTTGTTTTCTATAGTTAAGAGTCTGTTTCTTGGTTTGTCTCTTTTCTTCTTTGTTCGTTTGTTTTGTTTTTTAAATTCCACATGTGAGTGAAATTGTAAGGTATTTTTCTCTCTGACTGATTTCACTTAGCATTGTACCCTCTAGATCCATCCACGTTGTTGCAAATGGCAAGATTTCATTCTTTTTTTAATGGCTGAGGCAAGTTTGGCTTTGTAAACAATTTTAATACTTTGTGGCAGAGAAGTCAACTGCCAGCCTATGAGAACCTTGGGATGGGTACTCTTGTAGGTCAAGAAAAAAACTCCTGTGATGGAATAACATCTGTTGATAGTGCTCTTGGATTCTTTAGGTATCCTTACTGGAAGATTCTATTGATAAGTAGATGTGATTAAGTTCTAGTTCAGTGATTTTGGCTTTTTGTTTGTATTATGGGTGAAGTATACCAGATAGTCTATATTTCTGAATCTGGAATTAAAGCAAGGAAATTCTTATATGTGACACAACTTACTCCTCTTTCACTTTCTGTGTCAAACCTGATCAAATGTTTGGAGAAGTAGTATCTCACTTTACAAATTCAGTTTTCATAAAGTGCTGTTTTCAAGTGTAGTGCTGACTCTGCTTAGTTAAAAGCAGGTAATCGGTCTTACCGTTTCATGTGCCACTGAATTGTGAGAGTACTTTCCTCTGTAATGTGGTAAATGGCCATTTCTTCCTGACTGAAGAATTACAATTTAAGCCTCTCTGTAAGTCCGGTTCTTCCAGTATGACTCATTTTATGAGACTTATTTTTGGAAACTGTATGCTGAAGTGTTTTTGGTTTATGGTATTAGTTACCATATCAGTGGTTTATTTCACTCAATCCCTAGGGTGGTTTCAGTTGCAATGGAGGGAATACTCTGGATTCCATGGGAAGGATTGAGAGGCTGGGGTTTTCTAGGAGCTCCACTATTGACTTGTGTGCCATCAGTTATCTATTGCTACAATAATGCTTTGTAATAAACTACCAAACCTTAGTAACTTAAAAATCACAACCAGAGTTCTGCTTCCAGCATGAAAGTGAGACATCTCTATAGACAAATTCCCTAGAAAATTGGTGAAAATTAATTTTAAAATAACCATTTGAAGTCTCTGGAGATGGTCCTAAGGGCATACTGCAAATGAAGAAATATTTATTCAACAAAATCTGTTAAAACTTAGAGGTTGCAGCAAGAGTGTATGGTAACTGGACTGATGCCTACTCCATTCCACTCCCCTCCCAGCTCAGTGAAATGGAAACTCCCTTCAATACCGGTGCAGCAAAGGACACAGGGCTCCTTCTCCCTCCAACTCCTAATCCAAAGGGCTATCATTAAGGGATGGGCAGGACATCAACTTTTCTCTTTCTGCCCCCAGCTACTTGTTGCTAAGACCGAATTCTGGGCAAGTCTGGCTGAGAGATGGGGGCTTGCTTCTTCCTCCCAACCCCACTCATGGGATGGAGGCTCTAACTTGGGCGTGGCATCACTGAGTATACTGGGACCTGATCACCCTTACAAGTACTGTCATCCACATGTGATCCACACTGAGAGGCAAGGTAAGGAGAACTGAGGCTACTCGTCCTACATGAGGGTTCAGCTCCTAAATAAAGCAGGAGTGTCACTCAGAGAAAAATGTCCCATTGTCCCCACCCCTAGCTCCAGAGCCATGGCTCAGGGATTTGTGCCCTGGTGGAGAAGCAGGCCCTAAAATCAAGAACACTAAATCCCTTAGCAAGGGGGCTGACTTCATTTCCAACAGCCTATGGAGATGTTTGAACATTAGGGCACTCTCAACAGTGGAAGTTATGAAAGGCCACTGGGAAGAGACTGGCAGATTAATTGGAGATATAGACAGAACTGTAGGCCAGCTGGTTTTCTGGAGAGCAGCTGAGAAAGAGATACCAGGGGGGAGCCCTCCTGGGGACAGAACAGATCTTAATCACTGACCTAAGCAACTGATCCTTCAAGAGAGCCTGGGTTTGATTGGATCAGTCTGTGGAACAATTTAGGCCTCAGAGCATTTGTTCAAAGCAGTAGAACAAGGGGGGGGATGAAACATGAGAGACTATGGACTCTGAGAAACAAACTGAGGGCTTCAGAGGGGAGGGGGGTGGGGGAATGGGATAGGCTGGTGATGGGTAGTAAGGAGGGCACGTATTGCATGGTGCACTAGGTGTTATATGCAACTAATGAAGCATCGAACTTTGCATCGGAATCCGGGGATGTACTGTATGGTGACCAACATAATATAATAAAAAATCATTAAAAAAAAAAGCAGTAGAACAATCCACTACTAATTAGTGGAGCTTAACAGTTGGGTGTGGTCAGAGAAAGAGACAAAGAGAGTGCTACCAAAACCAACGTCATCACCATGACAGGGATCATACTCAGGTCTGCACCCCATGAGGAACAACATAAGAGGCTTCACAGTGTGAAGGGAGGCTGTAGACAGCACTAAAATAATCCAGCCAGTCACGAAGCAATTCAACAGAGAAATAATAATAGGCACTTGGTGGTGGAACCAATACGCAGAGTTGCTACAATATGTTATCTAAAATTTTCAGTTTCCAGCAAAAAATTGTGGGACATGCAAAGAAACAGAAAAATATGACCCATACATGAGAATAAAGGCCCGCAACAGAAACTTGTGAGGTCAACCATATGTGGGACTGAATGGAGATTTCAGAGTTACTATTATAAATATGTTCAAAGGACTAAAGGAAACCGTGATTAAAGAATATGATTAAAGGAAGACATGACAATACTACCTCAAATAGAAAATACCAGTAAAGCCAGAGAAATCATAAAAATCATAAAAAGGGACCCAGTGGAAGTTCTGGAGTTGAAATTTACAGTAACTGAAATGACAAATTCATTAGAGGGCAGACTGGTAGATTTGAATCTCAGAAGAAAGAAACCATGAACTTGATAGAACATTTGATATTTTTCAGTTTGAGGGGCAGAAAGAAAAATGAAGTTTTTCAGACTGAAAGCAAGCAACCCCAGGCAGTAATTAAAATCCATACTCTACCTCCCCCCAAAAACTACTGGTTAAGGTAACTATGTAATTTTAAAAGACAATAGAAATGCATATTTATTTTCCTTTCTTCTTTTAACTGATTTTAAAATTAGTTGTATAATGCATTGTGCGTAAAAGATATAAAAATGTAATATATTTTCCAATAACAGCACAAAGGGGATGGGTGGAAGCAAAGCTGTATTAGGTTAAGAAAAGGACCAAATGGTAACTAGAATGGGCAGGAACAAACGAAGAGAACCATAGGTGACAAATAAGAAGGTTAATATGACAAAATCTGTAAAAATATATGTTTGCTCCTCTTCTCTCAGCTTTTTTAAGGACACAAAGATGAAATAATATAATAATTATGTCAATGTATTAGTGAGTCTATAGAATCTACAGTTTTAATATGTGTAATAATAATACCACAAAAAGAGGATGAGTTGACTTTGCCAATAATCATGGCTGGGCTTACATATTGAAGGCCTTACAAGGGACAACCAGGGTGACTTGGCTCAGCTCAGTATGGTCTCTCATCCTCTAGCAGGCTAGCTTAAGCTTGTCAACAAACAGAAGTAGCTGTTTTAAGTGAGAATGAAAGAATACAAAATTTCTTGAGGACCAGGCCTATTACTGGTCTACTATTACTTCCCCACTTTATTTCCCCAAGTAAATGGAAAGGCCGGTCCAGATTTTAGAAGTGGGGATACAGGCACCATGTCTTCATTGGAGAAGCTGCAAAGTCACATTTTTTTTATTAAATGGGATAATTGTGGCCACTTCTGCAAAGCCTACCATACAGTACGACAACTATTCATCCTACTCTTGTTTGGTCTCTTAGAACCCTTTTCTGTTTTATCATTGGTTAATTAAAATACAGTTGACTCTTTTTTTTTAATGATTTTTTATTGTATTATGTTAGTCACCATACAGTACATCCCCGGCTTCCGATGATAAGGTCGATGATTCATTAGTTGCGTATAACACCCAGTGCACCATGCAAATCAATACGTGCCCTCCTTACTACCCATCACTGGTCTATCCCATTCCCCCCCCTCCCCTCTGAGGCCCCCAGTTTGTTTCTCATAGTCCATAGTCTCTCATGTTTCATTCCCCCTT